>NC_069396.1:29515000-29815000 GCF_027475565.1 Acinonyx jubatus | reverse complement strand
ACTCGTGTTCCCCTTTGCTTCATTAGGAAGAGTTCCCAGGTACAGGGACAGACAGCGTCCTTGGATTCCGCGAGAGTAGCCTCTCCAGAAAGATTGGGAATGGATGCCTAGGCCGACTGTCCTGAGAAAAGAAGCAACCAGCCAGAGTCGGGGTGTTGATATGGGGAAGGGGGTGGTGGTCCTGAATCTATGGGTGTCGATAAGGGAGATAGCCCAGCTCGGAGCTCATGGGTGACATTCCAGTGGTGGCAAAGCCGGGTGCTCGGAGCGCTGGCCTGGGGGCTCCTTTGAGGTTGTGTGGCCCCATCGGAGCCCGGGCGTCACATGCTAGGCTCAGGCTGTGGTGCCTCCCCTGTCCAGCCTCCCCTGTGTGTCTCCCCCTGGTCCAGCTTTGAGTCCTTTATTTTTGAGGCGTCCTCTTCGGTACGCGGTGGCTGTTGGTTTGGCCCCTCTTTCCTCAGGTTGCTGAGAGTTCTTCTCTCCGTCTGTGATCGGTGTGATTGATCGCACATCGTCTCCTGGGCCTGGAAGGGTCTGCAGTATGCAGCTCGGGGGCTTTAGAGCCCCTCTAGAACAGAGGCGATGCCTGGGCTGATGAGGCTCCAGAGAACGTACTTGTTTCTGTCTCCTTCCAGGCAGCTGGGTCCTAGGGACTATCCAGAAGCAAGACTAGTCCCCACTCTTACGACCCCGCAGTCCGGCTCCCCTCCACATTGGGCCTGTTCTTGGTTCTTCAGCTACCCTAGCTCTTTTCCCCTCGCGGCCTCCTCACGTTGAGTCCCTTCATCGGAAGCGCTTTCCCCTTGGCTCTTGTCATGGCCGAAACTCTTTCACTCCCTTCTCGTCCTTTCTTTGACGTCACCCCCTTAGAGGGGCCTCCTTGAGAGCTCTGGGTAAGTATATCCCCCTCCGGAACCGACCCTCACTTTGGTCTCTGCACCCCACGCAATCCCTTCACGACGCACAGCCCATCTGTAATGACATGTTAATCTGTTCCCTCGTCGCCTCTCTGTTCCCCACCTCCCTTGACTGTATACTCTCCAAGGGCAGAAACCAAATCTGTTACATTCCCCTTTGGATCCCTAGTACCTAGCACCAAGCCCCTGGATAGGCCCTCAGGAGATAATTGTTGAATAAATGGATGAGTGGTTGAAACCACGAGGAACAATTCAAAGATTAAAATGCTATTATGCTAACATCTGATCCAATCGCCACTTTCCTTGGCATTTACCCAAATGAGTTGAAAAACTATATCCACACAAAAATCTGCACACGGATGCTTACGGTACCTTTACAAATACTTAGTTTTGTGCTTTGTAGGACAGAGTTATTTGAAGAAATGTTACAATGTCTAAAAGCTCTATAAAGTCTTAATCTCCACTCATGCCATGCAGTGGTCGGTTTGATATAATGGATAATAAAAAGCTTTTAAAACCCCAAACGCACCAAGTGCTACATAGTTTGATCACTAAGTCATCAGTTCTCAAGGAAAAGGTCACAGAAGAGCTTTACCTCAGCCAAGAACAAAACTTGGAGGCAACCAAGAGGCCCTTCGGTAGGTGAGTGGATAAATAAACTGTGGTCCATTCACACAATGGAATATTATTTAGCACCAAAAAAAAAAAAAAAAAAAAAAAGAGCGATCAAACCATTAAAGGACATGGAGGGACCTAAAATACCTATTGCCAAATGAAAGAAGCCAATCTGAAAAGGCTCCATACTGTATGGGTCCAACTACATGGCATTCTGGAAAAGACAAAACTATGGAGACAGGAAAAAGATCAGTGGTTGCCAGGGTTTAGGGAAGGGGGGACGAGTAGGCAGAACACAGAAGATCTTGAGGACAGTGAAAATGAAAATGGTCTGTGTGATACTATAACGATGTATACACGTCTTATGCATTTGTCCAAACCCATAGAACGTCCAACGGTAAGAGTGAATCCTAATGGAAACCATGGACTTTGAGTGATAATGATGTGTCAATGTAGCTCCATCAATGGTAACAATGGACCACGCTGGTTGGGGGTGTTGATAGTGGGGAAGGCTGTGCATGTGTGGGTGGAGGGGGCATATGGGAAATATCCTTTCTTTCATCTCAAAGTTGCTGGGAACCTAAAAATGCTCTAAAAAAAAAAAGTCTCCTTTTTTCTTTTAATAAAGCAGATTACCAAGGAAAAAAAGCTATAATGCTAAAAAAAAATGATGAATTCATAGCTGTAGGGAAGTGGGGAAAGAGCTCATTTATGTGGGGGATCAGATAAGACAAACCCATGCTAACAGAAGAGAATAACAGAATTCTTGTGTGTGTGTGTGTGTGTGTGTGTGTGTGTGTGTGTGTGTTTTCCTTTCTACTGGGCAGTATACTACGTCAGGCATTTTCCAAACATCAAAATTAACCTCATTTATGTATTAGATTAGAGACCTTAAGTATAAGATTAGAGATTAACCTCTCCGCTTTAGAGAGGCTTAAGCCACTTGACCAAGGTCACGCAGCTAGTAAGTGGTAGGGCCACGATTGGACCTCCGCTTGTTCTCTGACTCCAGAGTCCATGCTCTGAACTGTTATGCAATGGAGACAAGTCTGGATTAAAGGGAGCTGGAGAAATGGCTCTTCTCCCTGGAAGCTGTTTTTAGTTGTTGTGTTGACTGGTGACCAAAAATGCTGACTGCGTAGGACAGTCCCCTTGAGAGACCCTGAGGGATGCCAGGAAAGCTCCGGGCTGGTGCAGATGGATAAGAGGGGATGGAAGGAGCCAGGACGGGGGGAGGAGAGGGCCCGTGGAATACTCTGTGTAGGGTCTCGGGATCTTGGGGGCCAGGCCTCCTTAAATGGACGGACACTTTGGTGGTGCAAGTGATATGGGAGGCCTCCTGGGTCTTCCTCAGTTGGGCCTCCAAAGAGCATAGGGGTTGAGCCAACAGAAGGAGATGGAAGGAGTCAGGGCCAGGAAACAGCAGAAGGAAAGGCCTGGCCTCAACAAGGCCAGCATCTCTGATCAGGCAGTTTCACGGGGGAGGGGTTCATAATTTTGCAGATGGAGAAACTGATAATCAAATCAGTGGAACTAGGGCTGAGGGCAGAAGGGTATCTAGCCACCACGCTTCCTTTCTGGAAGGAAAGGATTCATTCCTTCCTTCCCCAGATATTTCCTGAGCACCTACTGTGTGCCAGGCACTGCTTGAGATGCCACGGTTGGAGCACTGAACAGGAGAGACCAGTCTCTGCTCCCGTGGAGCCAACATTCTGGGGTGAAAGAGGGATGCACAAATGAGATCATGCTGTATCATATCGCATCATATATATTATATTATGTCATGCCATGTGAAGATACAAGGGAGGCACAAAGAGCGGGCCAGGCAGACGCCGCCGCCTGAGCAAAGGCCCTGGGGTAGGAATAAGTTTTGTGTGTTCAAGGAACAAAAAGAAGGCCACGGGCTCTGGAGCAGAGCGGTTGAGTGGGAGAGGTGTGCGGGAGTCACGCCCGCAGAGCCTTGTCGCTCCAAATGCAAGGGGAAGACACGGCGGGTTTTAAACACAGGTGTATCAAGACGTAAGGTATAATTTTTCAAGGGCCCCTTTGGTTGTGCTGTGGCACACGGATTAGGGTGGCACAACGGAAAGAAGGATGGACTGGGGGCCTCTCAGGAGGATTCTCAGCAGCCCGGGCTCAAGGTGAGGGGGGCCTGGGGGAGGGGGCCTGGACAAGGAGGGAAGTGGGCACGTTCCGGATGAGCTTTAGCAGCGGAGTTCTAGGCTTCTTCCCCACTAGGAGGCTCTCATCAAGAGGAGCATTTCTAAGAGGGTCCCCTGGGGTAACTGCCTCCCTCACACCCCCACACCCCCCCCAGCACAGGCCCACAGCTCCAGAACTGCCTTTGTTTTCAATCTGCTCTGGTGTTTGTGATTAAATTGATCTGCATGTAATTGATGTTGCTTCTCGCCAACCTGCAGAGCGACCGTATCAATGGGGCCGCATTGTTTTTCCGCAACAAAATCTCCTCCCTTCCCCTTACCAGAGGAAGGGATGGGGGGGGGGGGGGGGAGGGGGAGGGGTGCAACCAGTAAGGAAAACAAAAATCTTGGCCCCTATAATCCTTCTGATTCCTAAAGAGTGTCAGCCAGGGTTTCAAGACAACACATGTTCCCAGAAAACAGCCCTGGCTTGGAGACAGGCAGTATCCCATTCAAATCCCAAACAGATAAATCACCGCTTCTCACCAGCTCTAGTTAGTCATGTCAGAAATTAGAAGAGCTTGCATATTCACTGCGGTTGGATTCTGTCACATTGGAAATGCTTATGATAATCGAGATGCAGCCTAAATGCGAAGTTGCGGTGTGTGTAAATAACCAATTATAAGGGTTTTTAAAGGAGAAGCTTGTTTGCTTCTGAGAGACAGATTCTCCCCAGTGGAACTCGCTTTTGCCTTTGCACGATATGGATGTAATTTCAAGTATCCCTGGGTGTTCTCCTTGTGCTATTTATTTAAGGTATTTATACAAGAATAAACTCTATCGAGATGAAGCAGGGTAGATTGAGAGAGGCTCTCGAAGCCCGAGTGATATTGATTACAATTGCAGAGGATTGTGGTGTCGGGTCACCTTCCCGCCATTGATTGTTGATTGCTCTATAACACCCTCTTCTCCAGCGCCCCCCCTCCCCTCCCCTCTGCCAATCACAGACACATTAATTGTGGGGACAAATTTAATCACTGCTCCCTTGCAGTACCGTTGTGATTCCCAGCCATTTTTCACACACAGTAAAACTGCGGTCCGGCTGCGGAAAGGGAAATCTGAGGGAAGCAGGCCTCTGCGGAAAGGCACAATGCATTTCCATCATTTAATGAGGAGAGCGGGAAGGCTAGTTAATACTCTCTGATTAAGCCAGGGCTCTGTCTGAGTGTTGGGCTGGGCAGAAGAATGCAGGATCGACTCTTTCAACTGCTAGGAAAATTCTCCCGTCTTTGTCAATAATGAGGGGCCCTCCACCCTCAGGGGTGGGGGTGTATGGCAGAAAAAACAGGCATGCAGATTAGCTACCTGCCTGCTTAACCAGGACTAATCACAGAAGGGCCAGGCCAGCAATTACCAACTGTGGTTGGTGTTAATTTCATTCTCTCTGTAGCCTGTCTCGAAACAAACAAACAAAAAGCCCAAAAAACAAAAAAACAGACTAAACAGTTTTGGACCGCAAAGATTTTCGTCTTGCCAATACAGATAGTTAAGTGAATCCTGAACTAATTTTGCAGAGTAGGGTCTGACTCCTTACCGGTTCAGGTTTTCTTAACGTCATGGCAACAGCATCAACGTCATTCTGCCAGCTGTCATTCATTCATCCATTCATTCATGTTATAAGAACTTTGGTGCTAAGTGCTGGGAATACAGGGGTGAACTCAACTTGCCTTCGTGGAGTTTATATCCTAGAAAGAGCAGTGCATTAAAAAAAATTTATTATTGTTGTAAGAACACAACATGAGTTCTATCTTCTCAACAATTAAAAAAAAATTTTAATGTTTATTTATTTTTGAGAGAGAGAGAGACAGAGCACGAGCAGGGGAATGGAAGAGAGAGGGTGGGAGACACAGAATCCGAAACAGGCTCCAGGCTCCGAGCTGTCAGCACAAAACCCAGCGCGGAACTCGAACCCACGAACTGTGAGATCATGACCCCAGCCAAAGTCGGATGAGCCACCCAGGTGCCCCTCAACAATTTTTAAAAGTGCAAGATGTAATTGCGGGCTGTGGGTGCAATGCTGGACAGCTCTCTAAAGCTTATTTGTCTTACTTAACTGAAACTTTATGCCTACTGATTAATAACGCTTCATTTCTTCCTCCCTCCAGCGCCTGGTAACCACCATTCCAGTCCTTGATTTTATGACTCTGGCTATTTTAAATGCCCCGCGTAAGTGGAATCATGCAGTACTTGTCTTTCTGTATCTGGCTTACTTTGCTAGCACAACATCCTCGATGTCCATCCATGTTTTTGCACATGGCGGGACTTTCTTCTTTCCTAAGGCTGCGTGGTATCCCACTGTGTGCATATACCACATTTTCTTTATCCCTTCGTCTGTCTCCGGGCATTTACGTTGTTTCTACATCTTAGCTGCTGTGAATAGTGCTGTAGTGGGCATACGGTAGTATACGAACGGTCAACAGGTATATGAAAACAAGGTTGTCGCCAATTATCAGGGAAATGCAAGCAAAAACCAGGATGCGATGTTACCTCCCCCATGTCAGGATGGCTTTGCCAAGAAAAACTAAACCAAACAATCCCAAGAGACAAGTGCTGGCGAAGATATAGAGAAAGCAGAATCTGTGAGCCCCGTTGGTGGGAATGCAGCCACTGCGGAAAACACTACAGCAGTTCCCTCCCCCCCCCCCCCCGAAAGTAGAACTCCCGTGGGATCCAGCAATCCCTCTTCTGGGAATAGATCCAGAAAAACGTTGAAACCAGAATCTCCGAGAGACGTTAGCTGGTGCGCGCGCGCTCCGTGTGGGAGCTTTACAATGCACGTCAGATTTACCTGGAGGGGGTCGTGAAAATGTCAGTTGCCAGGCTCTGTCCCCCTCCAGAGCTTCTGATGCAACAGGTCTAGGGTCGGGCTCCGGAGCTGGCATTTCTCACCGGTGCCCAGGGACTGCTGCTACGGGTCCCCACTTTGAGAACCACTCTGCACCCGTTGAGAGCAGTGGAGGTCAAGTCTGGTCGCCCTGTAAAAGCCACCTTTTGGAAGCTTTTCAAATATCCCAGTGCCCGGGGGCCCGGGGAGGGGGTGGGGGGCTGGGGGAGGCGGGTGGAGGTGCCCACTGCCAGCGATTCTGATTTAACTGGTCCGAGCTGGGGTCTTTGCTTTCTGCAAAGAGTGCCCCAGGTGACTGGGCGCGGTTGAGTTGGAAACCACTTTGCTTAATGTGAATGTGAAGAGTAGAGGCTAAGAGTCTGATGGATATCCTTGGGCCCTCGGCTCCAGCCTAGCCCCGGCACATGGCTCCGTCCTCCTGCCCTCAGTGTCCTCATCTGCGACGTGCATTGTCACGAGGAGCAAGGGAAGTAACAGCGATGCCTGGCGTGTAGCAAGCCCTCGGTACGTGCCGGTCCTTCGCCTTGCTTTTAACTGGGGCACTCAGTGGGTCTCTGCCAATTTTCACTTAATTACGGACTACGTTTCCAGTTAAACACCTTGCCTGTTAAGACACCACAGAGGCTCACCCTGTTTGCCTCCCTCCGATTTGCCATTTGCCCTGGTGCCTTCCAGAGGAATCCCTGCCGTCTTCCTTGTTCGTTCAAACACCAGTAATAAGGGCCTCATGCTTCTCCAGCAGCCCCAACTTCGTAGCGAAAGGGTCTTGTTTGCAGCTGTGGAAACATTCCACATCCAGGGTAACTAAGCAGAACACCCTGCCCTGGGACGTGTCTAATACACGTGCTGGAGATGCGGTGCCAGGAAAGCAAATGGTACCCGAGAATAATTCCTCAAATGAGCCCCAGGCACGTAGTGAAAGCTGTCGGAAGCCAGAGGACCCATTAAAAAAATTGTTGATTGACGGTCAAGTTTGTCCCTCTTTCTATTGCTTTCTCATGACCTCCCGTGGTGTGTGCTGTGCGAATTTCTTTTTTTTTTTTCTTAAAGAGTCATTCACTTCGGGGTGGGGGGTGGGGAGAAGACGGAGGGGCCAAAACAAGAAGTTGGGGCGAGAGACGAGGGGTGTGTGCACGAGGGCGAAAGGCACAGAGAGAGGGTCCTGGGCACGTCTGGAAAGGTTTGAGATGCCAAGGCCAGGAATCCGGAATCGTTTCGGGGTAGGGAAAAGCAGGAAAGTGGTTACAGGGTCAGTTGCCCAGAAGCGCTCAGAAAACAGCCCGACTTGCCTTTTACAACTCAGGTTATCTGGGAAGACGTGGCCTCCTCCTTGTGGGTCATCCACAGATGGAGACTGGGTAGCTGGCTGGTCGAGAATGCCAGCCCTGGGATCAGAAACAAGCCCGGGGGTGCCAGTCCTCACCGCCAACTCTTGCCAGGTTGTGTGACCTTGGATAAGTGCTTCACCTAGTTGATTTTGATTTTTCATCTGTAAAATGGGTATAAATATAGTCTGGTGGCCAGAGCACAGGGGTGTCACAAGGACTGAACATGAGATCAGGTCTGTGAAGTATTTAGGCTGCCTGGGGTGTGGTACCCTCTGCTTTTCATCCATCCAACAACTGTTTATTTAGTAAGCCTGACTCTGTGCCTGGTCCCACTCAAGGAGCAGGTACACAGGCGTGAATAAGGCAGGCAATGCCCTTGCTCTCAAAAAACGTATATCCTATTACAGACAGGCTGAATAAACAAGGGTAGTGGGAGAAGCAGCACTAAATGCTTTGCTGAAAATTAAAATAAGGTGCCTCTTGTTGCTACTAAAATAGGGGTCTCTTTTCCACTGGGGGGGCAAGACAAGGTCTCTATGAGAGGGGAACGTTTACACACACATCTGTATGATGAAGAGGCGGCCATGCAAATATCTGGAGCAACAGCATTCTGGGCAGGGGGACGAGCATGTGCAAAGGCCCTGCGGCCAGAGTGCAGAGAGGGAGAGGCACAGAAAGGAGGCCGGGGTGGCTGCCGCAGAATGGACTAGGCAGAATGGTGCAAGGAGAGAAATGGTGCAAAGAAGCAGGAACCACATTGTGGAGGGCCTCGCGGGCTCTGGGAAGGATTCGGGTGTTCTTCTGAGTGCAGTAGGAAGCCCTGGGAGGGCTTGAACAGGTGGCAGAGTGACTTGGTCCGATTGCTCTTTGGAAGTGATCTGGGGCAGGGGTGAGACCGGAAGAGGGGGAGCAAGCAGGGAGGGAGAGGGAGCCCCAGCCATCTTGCAGGGTGGGTGCTAGCAGCCTAGCTGGCCTGCCGACTTCGCTTTTAGCCTTCATGTCCTCACTGGGGATGGCAGTGGGGGGGGGGGGGAAGCCTCTAGTCGAACCCTGTCCCCCTACCCCCAACCCAGCTGCAGTGCCTGGAGCATGGGTGTGACCCTCCTCGCTGGGACTCCCCCTGCTTCAGTGAGTTGAGCTGAGATGCAGCGGAGAGAACCCCCCCCCCCACCGGTTCCTGGGTCCCTAAGCACCTCCCTTCCCCCCCTCCGCCACCATTTCCTGCAGGGGAGCAGCACACTGGTCTTCAGCTGGCCGGCCGGGAAGCGGCTCTCTGAAGGGACAGGTTTGCCCGGCGATGGTGCTGGGCAGTTTCCAGGGGTTTTCTGGATCACTCCTGCTCTTGGAAGCAAGTACCTCACCAACATGTGTCGGAAACATGCGCTCTCTGCCTGCTGGCTGGACACCCGGCCAACTGTTAGGAAGTTGCTTGGAATTTGCACCTCCCTCTTGCCGGGCCCATCTGGTTGGGACCCCAGAGGGGCCCAAGCCCTGACGTCCGACCGGCCCTCTCACAGGCCTGGGTCGAACTGAAGGCCGCAGGCCTTTGGGGTCAAAAGGAATTAGGGAAAGAGGGAGAGGAAGTGTGGCTCTGCAGAAAGGGTCCCCCGTCTATGAGAGGTGGCACAGAGTCCCCGGGCAGGTGACAGCCCGGGTCTATCGAACCAGGCTTCTGGGAGCCCCCGCTCCCCAGCCTGTTTCACCCAACCAGAGAATTAGATTTTCCATTAAAATAAATTTCTCCTCCTTGGCTGATGTCTTAGCTAAGCCCCCAACCTGAAAATCACTCCCGGTTCTCTGCTCTTTTTTTTTTTTTTTTTTTTTTTTTTAGCTACCTTTGTATTCCTTCAATTTTTATAGCCGATCATTTTATACGTGAACCAAGTACTAAACAAGCATTATTACTGCTTTGCGCACCGTGCACCACAGAGGCATAAATCCCACATTAACCTCATCCTAAGGAGCGGCTGAGTGCATTTTAATAAATGTCCCAAATGGTTTTAGTGTCTACTAGTCAAACGGAATAAAAAATGCACGCGCATTATGGGATGTTATGAACCTTTCTATCAAAAGTAATAATAAACAGACTGCTTGTTGAGCTTGGTGATTGGGTTACACTTTTAAACAGTATATTGGAGAGACAAATCAAGGTAGAGCCGAGATGATTATGTGATATGATCGGGGGGGGGGGGGGCGGTGTGCTATTTGAGCAGGTAGACCTCCCTCCCGCCTGGCGATGCGCATGCATTCCGAGCTCTCACCCCAAACGGTACCAAGAGAAACAAGCAAATTAAGAAATCTCTGCTGCACCCGGATCTTTAATATAAGCAGCCAGATAAAGGCAGGGACGCACATCATTTGTCAGTTGAATAAAAATTCAGATGAGGTATTTTCCTGACGCTGTGCCAGGCACCATTAGGAAAGCATTTTATTTTCCTGTGTCAGTGACGGCATGCGGTTGGGGCCAAACTTCATCAGCCCACAAGGTGTTACTTGAAATCACGCACAGCGCGGACTTCTAGCTTGGGTAGCACGTCCAGATGCATGTCCCCGGCCTGCCTTTCTCCCTTCCCTCTATGGGCTTTCCACCCGGAAAGCTCCAGAAGTTAATTAGCCATTTTGGTCATCAATCCAGAGTAGATAAAGGGTCACGCCGGTGGCCGCTTTGGACGTGCAGATGTTTTAGTTTGGGCACATCTGTAGGCAATCACGCTGCTTTCTGGGCAGGAACGGTGTTTTATTATGGGATTATATGTGTAATCTTGGATAAATAGTAGAAATTGGAGTACTTCAGTTGGAAGGGTTGTTTTCTCTCCCAGAGAGCAGTGTAAATAGCAAACCAGAAATCATTCGCTCGTCATTGAAGCAATAATCGAACTGGCCAGTCTCCTTCCTTCAGGCTGGATCGGGGGGGTCAGTGTGAAACTCGGGGCAAGCACATTGTCCAAGGGGGTCAGGCCGGGTGCGGGGTGGGGCTCTTCCCGGGAGGGGGCTGGCTTTTGCTACCTGGCCACCTAGGGGATCGGGATCGTGTCTCAGAGCCTCATTGCGGTTTTGGAGCGCGGTCTCTTCCTCCACCCCTGGCCCCAACGTCTTCCCCACCAAGTGTGAGAAATGCTGAAACGTGGAGCCAGGGCAGAGGCGGGCGGGGCTGTTGTTACTGATACCTTTCTCCAATTCTGGTAATGCACATAATGATGTTACTCAGTTTTGTTTTACATTTCCAAAACAGATGTACCAAATCCCTGTAAAGCGATCTATGGTAATGCACTTAATTTTAATCTTCAATGTTAAAAGTAAAAACCGATCACTTAAAGCAGAAACATGTGTCACTTCTCCGTAAGTTGGCCCCGGGACCCAGCCTCCTTCTTGCCACTCAACTGTTTTGGCTCTGTTGTTGGCCTTCCCATCATTCTGTCCTTCCTGTTACTGTCCCTCTTCTCTCTCACCATAAGGCGTTTCTCAAGGGGCTTCCCCACTACTAAGCGTCCTCTGTAGCTTGCACGCACTTCTAACCCTGGGTGTTTCCCCGTATCCCAATGCTTGTTGCTCTGGGCTCCAGTGAATAGGCTCTGAAAAGCGCACGCCCACCATATTTAGGAAAGGTGGAAAAAGATATCTCAAAGGTTCGATTGTAGAGAACCACTGAAATAAACGGTCTGTGACAAAGGAGCGCTCCCTGACCAAGATGCTGGCTAAATCTTAAGGCAAGTTGGGTGATGATTACCAAATATCTTTGCCCGTAAGGGCTCGAGTAAAAGCCCTGAGTTTTTCTTCTAGAAAATGGGTTGTGGCTTCTTAACGTCTAGGTTAATGCTGCTCTGAGGCTCAACAGAGGTGGCGATCGGGGTGTGGGGTCAGCCTGCAAATAGCAAAGGAGTCTGTCATGTAAAAAGAGGCATGCCCTAGTGATGGTCAGAAGGGTTTGAAATGGTGGGAGGCAAGGTAATAATTTCTCTTCCAGTGCAAGACATCAGATCCCCAAACTTCGCTCATTGCCAGCTGAGTGTCCCACGCCACGCCAAGTATTTTCTGTGTAGTAGGGCTCTTTGACAGCTCTGTGGGCGGGACTGGAGGCAGAGGAGATGTTGGTCCCTTTCAGTTCTGACGCTCTGTCCGTTGCTCGGCTTCCTGGTCGGTGGCACTGCTGAGGCATCGCGTCCCGACGCGGGCCTCCCCTTCTGCTCCTCGTGCTTTCTGTTCCATCCTTTTCTTTCTAAATGCGTCTGCATCCAAGATTCAGATGACTCCTTCCCCCCTTCTCAGATCCCACGTTCCTTATCTGGGCCAAAATCTGGAGAGCTCTTTCCTTCAAGTGAAGCCTGTCTGAGGAAAGGGCGGAAGGCCTTGTGGGACGAGACCAGCAGCATCAGAATCTCCTGGAGGACTTGTGAAAACGCAGTTTTCTGGGCCCCACCTGCAGAGGTTCCAGTTCAGCGGGCCTGGGGTTGGGCCTGCGAATCTGCACTTCTAACAAGCTGCCAGGTGTTGCCAGTATTCTGGGGACCATATAAGGAGCAGTGATAAGACTCTTGGTGCCTTCAGGCCCTCTTCATCTTGACTGGTAGGTTCTGGAACGTGGAGAGGCCAGATGGCACCAGTGGAGATATTTTCCTAAGGGAGCTTTGGAAATTAAAGGTGGAGGAAGGGTCCTGTGGCCCCCGGAGAGCCTGTGTGCTGCTCTTGGGCTGTTGGGGGTAGAATCATCTCGGCTCTAACCATACACGGAGGGTCCTGTTCTCCGTCCAAAAATAACACGACGAACAAGAATTCAATTTGGCAGGGGTACTTTCTGTTTAAGCATACTTTCTCTTAATTTGATCACCCATGCAAGAGCCTTCCAGACATTTGGATGTTAGTTTTTAGAAATTCTGCTCATTTTCTCAGATAGTTTCACTCTTCAACATTTGGTTGGGGGAGGGCGGCTGAGAGGTAGAGACATATACATTCAGATGGACATTATTCAACTAGAAACTGGAATTCCCAGCTAGTAGTTAGAAAGATTCTGGAAAGACACAGAAAAGGAGTTGTGGAAAGACACGCATTTGGGAGCCACGCCCACCTCCCTGGCATTTCCAGACCTGCCGCCCACGGGTGTGTGGTGCTGGGCCAGTCATCTGATGCTCTCGGAGCCTCAGTTTCCCCATCTGGAATGTGTAATCAACAGCTACCCTCCAGGGCCGCCGTCAGGGTGAGAGGTGATGCACGGGCAGCTGAAAGCACACGCTGGAACCCCGGGGAGCCCTCAGTGACCGTCATCTGCCATCAGAATGTTGTCCTCACTATTTTTCTTATCATTTTAACATTTGCCCACCCAATGTGAATTCATTTATGTCGCGGAGTACTGAGAGAATAAGAACATCTTAAGGCTCATCCATTTTTCTCTTTAAGATAATTGTGTCAAGGGGCACCTGGGTGGCTCAGTCGGTTAAGCGTCCAGCTTCGGCTCAGGTCATGATCTCACGGTTCGTGAGTTCGAGCCCCGTGTCGGGCTCTGTGCTGACAGCTCAGAGCCTGGAGCCTGCTTTGGATTCTGTGTCTCCCTCAATCTCTCTCTCTCTCTCTCTCTCTCTCTCTCTCTCCCTCCCCTACTCACATTATGTCTCTCTCTCTTTCTCAAAAATAAAGAAACATAAAAAAATTTAAAATAATCTGTGTCAAGAGGCCACATGAGTAATCTCAACCTGGGATAATTCTATCCCTTGGAGGGGGGGCATTTGATAAGGTCTGGAGATATTTGTTTGTTTTTCATACCTGAGGACTTGCTATTATTATCTAGAAGGTGGAGGCCAGGGATCCTGCTAAACACCCTGCAGTGTCCTGGGCCGCCCCCAGGACAAGGGACCATCCAGCCCAAAATGTCAAGAGTGCTGCTTTTTTTTTTTTTTTTTATTCTCCCACTCGCTGTATTTTCAGAGTATACGATGCAAAACAGGCCTTTCAACTCTAAGATACACAAATATGCTATCAACTTTATAAATGTTCAAGGTAGGTAATGGGCCAAGTCCTTTTACGTACTGGTGCTATCTCTTGCACATTTTCTGAGTTGGCAAAGGAGCTCAGGCCCTCATACCCTTTACTCCTGGATCTGTTACGTGGCTTTCAAATGTACAGGTAAGAGAGGTACAGGTGCTAAAGAACTCACACCCAGACCAGAAGAGAAAAGCAGTTGTTAGTATTTAATGAACCTCTCTCCATGTGGCTTCAGGCTACCAGGACACAGGCTCCCCCCACACCCTTAATCTTCTCCTCAGCTCTTCTACTGAAGAATTTGGCCTTCACGATGACAGGCTGTTTGGGGAGCTTTCCCTTTCCCAATACTTTGTAGTAGCCCGATCGCACCACATCAATGATAGGAGCAGCTCCAGTCTTGTTTTTGGCAGCATTTACCCGTGTCTGCTCACTGACCAAGGTCCACAGTTTATCAAGGTTAACAGTTGGGCAGAAGCTCTGGTTCCCTTTTAAGTGGTAATGCCTCATACCAACTTTTCCAAAGTAACCTGGATGATATTTGTCAAAGTTGATCCTGTGGTGATGCATGCCACCAGCATTACCCCGGCCTCCTGGGTGCTTCCGGTGCTTGCCAATGCGACCGTGGCCATGGCTCACGTGGCCCCCAAGTTTCCGGGTCTTTCTCAGTCTGGATGGCATGTCGGCGGCCCAGAAGAAAAATTTTTTAATTTTTTAAGTTTATTGATTTATTTTTAGAGAGACAGACAGCGAGCGGGAGAGGGGCGGAGAGAGAGAGAGGGAGGGAGAGAGAGACTCCAGCAGGCTCCACACTGTCCGTGCAGAGCCCGACGTAGGGCTCGAACTCACAAACCGTGAGATCGCGACCTGAGCCCCAAACCAAGAGTCAGACGCTTAACCCACTGAGCCCCCCCGGGGCGCACCAAGAGTGCTGCTTTCGAGAAGCCCTTGGCTGTATCTTTGTGGTTCTAGGATGTAAAAGAAAGAAAGAAAAAAAAAAACAACAACCCAAGTTATTACGTATTGAGCTTTTTCTATGTGCCAGACGTTGGGTTTGGTGTTCTACTTGTTTAATCTGTACAGAGACTGTGATGTGGGTGTTGTGACCGACCCTGGCGTGCAGAAGAGAAGCCTGTACTCAGGACGGACCGCTGGGCTTGAATGTACACCCTCTTCCTTCTCCCGTCCCTGTGCCCGTGTGTTTCCGTTCTGCCAGCATGCTTGGACCGCCTGCTTTGTGCCGGGCTCTGCCTTGAGCCACAGGGACAGAGCATGAGCAAGATGGGTCGGGTGCCGGCGAGGGAGGGGTCCCCATCCCGGCCTGGTGTGGGAGACAGAGGGTGACAGCTGCTGTGATCTGACCCTGTGAAAGGGAACCGTGGACCGTCCCACCTGCCCCGAGTTTGGGAGGGAGGGGTCCTAGGGAGGAACACCCCAGCTCATTTCTGGACACAATCCGTTTCCAGGGACAGCAACATGAAATGAAAAACACTGTCTAGGCTGAGAAAAAAACACTCTTTCCTGCCCTCCCAATGCGCATCCCCCGCCACCATGACTCCGTCTGCATGGAGGAGGAGGGTGGATGAGAAGGGTTGCTCCGCAGTCACACAGACCTGTGTTGAACCGCTGGGTAGCCCTGGGCAGGTGGTCTGACCTCTCTCCGCCATAGTTTCCTTGTCCGGGCGGCGAAACAGACAAGGTTAACACGGTGGCTATAACCACAGCTCACAGCGTCAGGGGCTGGCGATCCTGTGCGTCACCTCATTTAACCCCTGCGGGGCGCCCATGGGACCAGACTGAAGCCAGTGAGACCCTCGCTGCAGATACGAGATTGAAGGAGGTGCCAAAGCACTCAATAATCAAGAAAATATTTTTCGATGTTTATTTATCTATTTATTTTAAAGGCGGGGGGAGGGGCAGAGAGAGAGAGGATCCCAAGCAGGTTCCACGCTGTGAGCGCAGAGCCCGAGGCGGGGCTCGATCTCAGGAACCATGAGATCACGACTGGAGCTGATGCCAAGAGCTGGAGGCCTCACCGACTGAGCCACCCGGCTGCCCCAAGAAAAAGAATATTTTCGCGCAGTTTTTAAACAGCAAATGCAAAAAATAAAAAATAAAAATAAATAAATAAATAAACAGCAAATGCAAAAAGAAATCCGTGGCGAACAAACTGTCGATATGTGCAGACGGCCCTGCTGTGATTCAGCCTCACCCGAATCCTGGCTCTGCGTCACCCCATCCATCTACGGATGAAGAAACTGAGGCTTTGGGGGACGACGTCTCCTCCTGCTTTATAATCGAGGAGCCGTGCCAAGGCAATGGCCTTCAGTCTGCTCCGAACAGCCCTCTGTGGGCCTCCGTTCACTCACTCTTCACAGGGGATCAGGAAAAGAGACGGTAACTTGCAAGGAAGCAGGGGCAGCTGGGCCGCTGGGCTGCAGACAGCGTCACCACTTAACATGCATCAAGAACCCGCAGCCTACTTTGAAATCGAAATGTACCAGGAAGCCTCCTGGTCAACTTAGCTCTTTCATCTTTTGGGGGCACCTGGCTGTACTTCAGACAGAAATCGGACGAAGCAAAGACAAGCCCATTGTCAGTGAGCACAGATGGGAAGGAACGGAGAATTGGACACCAGAAGGGAGCATGTGGCTACTTGAAAGACATCACCCGGGGAAGGAGGAAGGAGCAACACATAATCGTATTTTTCTTTTTCTTTCTGTTTTTTTTTTTTTTCTTTTAATGTCTTTCACAAACATGAGTTCATCTATTCATGGCAAGATAGAGATGGTGATTTTTATTTTGCTATTAAAAATGTAAGCACAGGGAGGGTCTGGAATTAACCTCCAGTGGGTGATATGGCGGCTCCTTCTTTCGGGGTCAGGGAGGCTTAGGACTCAGGTCCTCTCCTCCCTTTCCCGTAGGGTTTGTTTCTGGGCTGGTCTCGGGCTCGCTTAAACCTACACGATGTGGCCAAAGAGAGGCTGAATTATTCACAACAGCCCAGAGGTGGAAACGGCCCAAGTGTCCTCGGACAGCTGAATGGATGAGCGAAATGTGGTCTGATCATTCAATGGAATATTATTCAGCCTTAATAAAAGGGAGGGACATTCTCACACCTGCTACAAAAGGGATGAACCTTAAAGGCCTTATACTAAATGAAATAAGTCCGTCACAAACGGGCAAACGTTTCCCCTTCTATGGGATACCAGAGTAGTCAAATTCCCGGAGGCGGACTTGGAATAGCAGCTGCCAGGAACTAGGGGGGAAGGAAAAAGGGGGCGGTAGTGTTTTATGGGTACAGTTTCCTTTGGGGAAGGTGGAAAAGTTCCGGAGATGGATGGTGGTGATGGCGACAGGGCCACTCGAATGTACCTACTGGTCACCGAACTATACCCTTAAAAATGATTCAAGTGGTAACTTTCATGCTTATAAATTTTATCACAATAAAAATAAATTGGGGGGGACTCCTGGGTGGCTCAGTTGGTTAAGCGTCCAGCTCTCGATTTTGGCTCAGGTCATGATCTCATGGTTCGTGGGTTCGAGGCCCATGTCAGGCTGACAGCTCAGGGCCTGCTTGGGCTCTCTCTCTCTCTCTCTCTCTCTCTCTTTCTCAAAATAAAGAAATAGGTAAATAAACTTTAGAAAAAGAAAATGTTTTTTTTAAAAAGCAATAAAAATAAATTTTTGAAAAACTTGAGGCCGGGGGAGTGGAGCCTGGGCCTGAAGGGGCTTGCAGTTTCTGCCTTGGTTCTCTTGGAACACGGCCCCGAGACTGCCACGCAAGGAAGCCGGTCCAACCTTCCAGAGGGTCAGGAGCCCCTCGGAGAGGCCCTGAGGCACCTAGCGGACACCCAGGGTGAGCGAGGTCAGCGGGGACTTTCCAGCCCGGCAGGACCTCCCGCTGATTGGTGTCAGCATGACTGAGTCCCGGCAGAACCCGAGGAAGAAATGCTCGGCCGACCCACGGGACCAGGAGAAAGAAGAATATTGTTCCTTCAAGCCGATCCGCGTGTCTTTCCTTTTAGCTACTAAACATCGTTCTCCACTCCTGTGTCCGTGGTTTTGGGGAGGACACATATGGTGCTACTCCCTCCAGCTCCTGTTGGGGATTATATGTTTTCCTTTTAAAACACAAAACAAGACCATCCATTTCATTGTCACACTGTAGCCAGGAATTTCCATCCTACCAAATTTAGTGATTGCTTGGAGGGCCAGAAAATAAAATATGAACCTTGAGTTTCATACCACCCTAAAGGCTCATGGGTGTCACATGAACACCTGTCTCCAAGCTGAGGGCTCTCTCCCCTAGGAACCGCCCCCCCCCCCCCCCCCCACAAATCCTTCATTGACTAAAGGTAATCGTTTTCCTATTGCCCCAGAGGAGGCCAAGCTCCTAGGAAATCCATTGTTTACACTTCTCCAGGTTGAACAATAACTTAACAGAGGCTTTCTTAACCGATTAAGTTAGAGTTTAGGTCAATGAAACATGGAGTCTCACACGCTGCTGAAGGAGAAAGTACGTGGGACGACCTTTCCGGGGACAGTGTGGCAATCTTGACCAAAAGAACAACAAAAAAATACATATCCCAGGTCCCCCCACATTTCGCTTTTATGGATTTGTCCTAAGTAAATAATTGTGGATATGAGCTAAGATTTAGCTGCACCAAAGTCCACCACGGTATCGATTATATTAATGAAAACTTGGAATAACCTGTATGTGCAGCAAAAAGGGATTGGTTAAGTGTTTTAAGCTACAACCATAGTGGGGAATGCTATGCAGCTGTTACAATTCTGTTATAGAAGACTACCCAGTGTTATAACTCACTTTTATGAAAACATGTGTTTAAGTGAGATCATACTAAATTGTTTTATTGAGATATTGGTTCGCAACAGATTATGAGCATCTTTTTATAACCCTGGGTAGTTTTCTATAACAGACCTTTAACGGCTGCATAGCATTCCCCACTATGGTTGTAGCTTAAAGTCTTTAAACAATCCCTTTTTGCTGGACATATAGGTTATTCCAATTTTTCATTAATATGTCACATACGTATGTATACATACACGTATATATACATATATGTGCATATATACATACATACGTATGCATAAAGTACAGAAAGATATATACTAAAATGTTAACAATGGTTGCCTCTGGGAGACAGAATTAAGATTGATTTTAATTTCCTTCCCCCCCCCAATAATTCCATAACTGAGTGTAAAATTAAACATTCTACACTCCGTGGTTTTTACTTTTGCATTAGGAGGAAACCCAATAAAAGAGACAGTGACATGCAGCTGGAAATACCCATCAAACAAAATACGTAGTTTTAATCATGGACGAGAAGGTGGGAAAACGTTGTCCTTCTTCCCTGGCCCAATTTTTTTTTTTTTTTTTTTTTTTTTTTTAAATGCGCGATTTGGGAGCAGTGAAGCCAGGCGGCCGAGACTCTGCTCTGGAGCAGAGGAGAGAGACGTTGACGATGCGGTGGGATCAGTAAGGGACATCTGTCCACGCAGCTTCCCACAGATCCTTGTTTAGGGAGCACGGCTCAAGGAATCTCAATGTGGTCTCCATCTGGATGGCCCCGGGCAACTGGATGAATACAGCGGCCCATGGAGCCAAGTTCCCGGATTGGAATCCTGGTTTTGCCTGTTACCAGCTTTGGGTCTTAGACAAGACAGACTCCAGACTTTTGTTTACATGAAGTAGGCTCAGTCACCATCTTGTATGTAGTGGTCCATCAGTCAGTGAAAGAATTGAAGACAGACGTTTTCTGGGCACCTATGATTGATGTGTTTTCCCAGAAGAAAGCACTGGAAGTAATTTAAAAACACCCAGGACCAAGGAAGACTCTTCCTGGGTGAGTCAGTGGTTCACCCTTTCCTGCCCTCACGGGAGCCTCGAGTGGGCTCCCTGGGCATTCCCAGGCTGACAAAGACCCGGAGCCCTTAGAACGAACTCATTCAGCCCAGACTCTGTGTCAGGTGCTGAAACCCCCAAATGGCTTCTGGAGGGGTCAAGGCGTAGAGGGATAGCCTATCTGTGCCCCACATGGAGAGGCCAGAAGGAAAGACAAATGTTTTAAACTCCCAGCCACCCAGCCTCCTGTTCTTGATATTTCCCTAACATATGCTAACATATGCTTTCCTCAAGAACTTCAAAAACCTGCTTTTAGCAGCAATGAAAATAGGACCATGCGTCCAATTCAACCCGAAGCTTCAAAGTTTCCCTCTAATACCATTACCTCATGTACAGAAGAAAATGTAAATCTAAAATATGCTGGTGATTATAACCTTTCTTCCTGACAGACATTGTAATATAAATGCACATAAATTGAATTTCTTCTTTAAAGAAATTTGAATACCTTTGGAGCATTTTAGCAAATCATCTGCAGCCCTCATGGCACCACATCAATGATCTGTGGAAAAGTGATCTGTCTGTAGCATGACTTCTGCAATAGAAGGATGGAGCGGGGCCGGAACATGCCAAGAAAAATAGGACGTACTTTATTGATATTCAAAATTTATTTTATTAAACTTGCACAAAAGACAGAGACGCGGGGAGCTGGTGCTACCAGGGAAGGAGCTTCAAGTATTAACTCCCTCCATCCTGCTCCTATCACCTGCCTGCCCAAATTGGGGAGAAAATGAAGAGAGGAGGTTAACTGCAGACCTGCCGTCCTGTTTCACTTCGACTCTGCCGCCGGGGCTGCGTGCTGGGGCCCCGTGTTAACTGTGAAATCAGAAATGGTAATGGTGGTGAGTGGGAATGGGAGGCTCTGATGCGTCTGATAAGAGTTCTCGGGGCCCAGATGTCCCTGGGGGGGGGGGGGGAGAGGGGGGAGGGAAGGAATGTTTGAACTGTGTGTGCTTACCAGCTTGCACCCAGATGGGAAGGCAGCGGCTCTGGTCTCCCGTGCTCTCGGGGGGCTGAGCTCGGCCTGTCGGGGATTGACGGCTGATGGTCACCGCTAGGCTGGCAGAGCTGAAAAGAATAATAACCAAAACATGCGTCCAGCCCTCAACCCTTTGCACCCACGGCCGGGGCTCTGGTCCTGTGCCTCTCCAGGTTCACCGTTCAACTCTGGCTTGGCATTTGAAAGTGACCAGAGCGCTGCCCCCAGTGCCTCTCTGGGTGTGTGCCCAGTGGGTCCCCAGGGCCGCCGAGGCTGTGGTTTGGGTGCTCGGCCTTGGCTCGGCGGCCTGAAGTGACCCACCGTCGAGAAACCTCTGGGATGTTAGGACAGTCGCTGGTGGATTGGGGCGGGGGGCGGGGGGGAGTTTCAGGTTAGAAACGTTGTTTGGTGCACCTCATCCGAAAATGCCGGGGCTGCATTTGCAGAGGACCACTGTCCTCCAAGAGCAAATGTGGTGTATTCCCTGTGGGCCCTGTGCCCCGAGGGAGCCACCACAAATAATGAAACGAAGGTGGGTCCACTTTCTCCATCACCTCCCGGCTCGGGGGGCCCAAAGCTTCACCAGACACATTCCTGCAGCCTAGAAGCCAGCTGAGGCTACAAATCCTTCGGGCTGCCTGGAGGAGACATCGGGGCACCCCTTTCTTGGGCTGCCGGCCCTACGTTACTTCAGGCTCCTGGGCGGCTCTGCTTGGATCCATCGGGGCGGGTACCGTCACCCCCCCTTACAAAATAAAGCCACCAACCCCGATCAGGGACAGGACTACTATGAGGGTGAGAAGGTCTGCAGGGGCAGCAGGAGAGGAGAGTGATTCAGAGCAGGGCCTCTTACCCGACTGCCCAGGTTAGAATCTCACCTCAGTTTGCTTGTCAGTGACATGGGGATAATGCTACGAGGCCACACCACACGAAATTGCCATCAGAGTGGGTCAGAAACAGCCATTTCGTGGCAATTGTATATGGTTCGTGCTCAGAGTACCCACCCACAAGTCATGGTGAAATTAATGAACAGGAACATGCATAGCACCTAGAAATGTGCAAAGCACATGGTAAAAGCCTAGTAAGTGTTAGTTGTTCCGGTGTTTACTCCGACCTGTCACTCTCCTGCCCAAGGGAGAATTAGTCCTCGGAGGGGCTCATTTCCCTGGGGATCGTCTAAACTCATGGGATTCGGGGAGGAGAGAAGATTCAGATGACCCAGATCCGCCTCTCCTCCTGTCCCCTCCTATCCCACTCAGAGCACTGAGCCCAGCAGCCCTGCACGGATCATCTCGTGAAGAATGAATTCATTTGGCCAGGGCTGAGTCAAGGGTGAGGTAGGTGAGGCAAAATTTACGTGGGGACCGGAAAACCCAGGGATCCAGATAAACGATATTTTATTTTGTTGTCAAAAAAAAAAATTTTTTTTTAAGTTTACTTATTTTGAGAATCAGAGAGAGCGGACGAGGGGCAGAGAGAAAGGAAGAGAGAGAATCTCAGGCAGGTTCCCTGCCGTCAGCTCAGAGCCCCATGTGGGGCTCAAACTCACAGACCGTGAGGTCATGACCTCAGCTGAAGCCAAGAGTTGGATGCTCAACGGACTGAGCCACCCAGGCGCCCCAAGATAAATAATATTTTAATGCAATATTAAAAAAAAAAACTTTTTAAATGTTTCTTCTTTTAGAGAGAGAGAGCAAGCCAGGGAGGAGAAGAGAGAGAGGAAGAGAGAAATCTCCAGCAGGCTTCGCGCTGTCAGCGCGGACCCCTGTGCGGTCTCGAATTCACAAACTGAGATCGTGACCTGAGTCGAAACCAGGAGCTGGGCTCTTCACCGACGGAACCCCCCGGGCGCCCCATGAATGCAATGTTAACAACAAATCAAAACCAATGCCAAAAAAAAAAAAAAATCCATGACGATCAACAACATAGCAGAGTTTAGAACAGCACGCGACAGAGCAGGGGTTGGCGAGGGAGGTGAGCCGGCCGTGGGCAGGGGCGGGGACGGTGCAGGGGAGAGGCTGTGGGGTGGGGGCCGGCGAGGGCAGCCCTCCCCCCCCCCCCATTTCCTCTGGAGTCAGCAGTATTGCCGCTGCGCCTTCTTGTCTGTCTGTTACTTCCATCCAGGTGGGGCGCTCATGAATTTTGAGAATTTATTTTTGTTTGAAAAAGATCCAGCGCCCCAACGACAGGTCACGTGACGCTGCGGCGGCCCGTCGGGCCGCGGTCTGCCCCCGCTGACAGCGCTTATTGCCATCACATAATTGCTTGTTAGACTGAACTGTACTGATTTATGGGGGATCAATCTTTCTGCCGGTCTCCGTTCCACGGGGTCCCTGCCAGGAGGTTGTCAGAGAAGCTCATTTTACCGGGAGACAGCAAACAAACAGGGAAACAGGCACTTGCAGAGGTGGAGGCCAGAGAACGCTGTTGTCCCCCCCTCCATCCCCCCTACCCCTCCCCCCCCCCCCCCCCCCAGCCTCCTATACCTTCCAGCATGAACAGCCACACGGGCCACAAGTGAGCGGAGGAGCTCTCCAGAAGAGCCCGGACTCCTGCCCAGGCCACCTGACTTGTCCCTGCACCCCGCCCCCCCCTCCCCCCCCCCCCCCCCCCGGTCTGGAACACATCAAAGGACGTGAAATAAAGGACGTGCAGCTTCCCCGAGTTTCTGCTCCTTAGCAGACCCTGAGGGAGTTTACTAAGGGGAATTTATAAAGCTCTTGACCTTAGAGGAGGCAGCAAGGCTCCGGTGGGGGCCGGTGGGAGGCAGCTGGTCTGCGGAGGCGGTGCACCTTGAAGGCTGAGACAGCGTCCGAAGTCAGACCGCGGATGCGAATCCAGGCTCGTGGGCTTTCTGGCTGTGTGGTCCTGGACCGGTCCCTGCACCTCGCCAAGCCTCAGTTTCCTGATCTGTGAAATGGGACTTCTTCCGTGAGCTAGTTACCATGAGAAAAGTTGATGTGTGTGAAGCCATGGGCACCGTGCCTTGCATACAGTAAGTGCTTAATAAATGCTGGTGACCTACCCCCCCCCCCAGAAGGTCACAGTGCTACACGGAGAACCACAGGTGTCTCCCTATCTGTACTGCTATTTAGCCTGAACTCTGGGAAACGGGGCACATTGTCTTCTGCCTCCAGCCAATGTCTGCTATCTGTGAAGTTCAAAACACAAAGGTTTCTAATGAAAGGATGGGATGGGGAGCTGGGAAGTCTGGCTCCCAGTCCCCGACCTTGAGTGGGTCCCTTTCCCTCTGGGGCACACAGATTTCTCACTGGTGAAAAGAAAGCTTGCCTGGAAACAGCATTTCTGGAGGTTTGCCCCAGGACCCTAGGAGTGTTGCATGTTTTATAGCTCAGCGGGGCAAAAGAAGAGGGAGGAAGGTATCTGGGGTCAAATTCATTTAGGAAAAGTTATCAGCAGGCAAACCAAGCCCCACACAGAACTTCTTCAGAGTCCTCACGTGTTCAGCATTTCTGGGATCTGTCTGCCCTCGGAGCCCATCCTTGGCAGAAGGGACAGGGAAGCCACTCTAAAAACTGCTGGACTGAGGTCTTTTGTAAGTCTGTCTACACCCGGGTGTGATTCACGAGGCTGACCTAGGAGCAGCTAACTGCTTTGCTGGGCTCTTTCTCAGTCTCCTGTGTGGGCAGGAAGTCAGGGTGCAGCCCGGAATTTTCCAGGATGGACAGAGCCCCTGGCAGGAACAGAGTCCTTCCCCGTGACCCAGTGGTCTCTTCCAGCTTCACCAGAACAGGAATGGGCCTGGGGAAACGTCTGGGCCCCTCAGTTCAAGGTCTCAATGCAGAGGTCTTTGTTCAGGGTAATGTGAGGGTCCAGGAAGTTATGCCAAGGACTGTGTTAGGTCCATCAGAAAAGCAACCTTCCCCCTATCCTAAATGGAAACCCTCTCGGGGAAGCTAACATCCATGATTTTCCTAAGACTTTGAAGAAGATGGGGTGACTGAAGACATCCACCCCGTGCTGTGGAGGCTGGCAGACTAGGTTTTGTCTACTTCCTTAATCAACAGTTCACTCATTCATTCAACACGTTTATAATGAATACCCAGTATGGACCAGGCAGCGTCCCAGGCACTGGGGATATAGCAGTGAACACATACAAAGTCCCCGGTCTCTCTGAGCTTACATTTCTAGGCCAGGAGAGAGTAAACGAAGACATAATAGGTCAGGAGAAGGTGATACATGCTAGGAAGAAAAATGAAGCAGGTTAAAGGGACAGAGGAATTAGGGGCATATTTTCAATAAATGGAAAGCCCTGTAGAAAGGACTCACCATTCTAAAATGTTTTTAATATTTATTTATTTTACACACACACACACACACACACACACACACACTGTGAGCAGGGGAGGGGCAGAAAGAGAGGGAGACACAGAATCTGAGGCAGGCTGCAGGCTCTGAGCGGTCAGCACAGAGCCCGATGCGGGGCTTGAACTCACGATTGGTGATCATGACCTGAGTCAAAAGTTAGATGTTTAACCGACTGAGCCACCCAGGTGCTCCTAGGGAGCTATTTGAAGTAAGGGATCATGAAAGGTCCCTCTGATTTGGTGACATTTAACAGAGATCCGGATGGAGTGAGAAAGCCATGTGCATACCTGAGGGAGTGTTAGTTCAGGGACAGCAATCAGTAAGTGCAAAGGTCCTGAGGCACAAGGGCACTTGGTATTCAAGGAACAGGAAGAGGCCAGTGGGACTTGAGTGGCGTAAGGGGGAGAAAAGTAGAAGAAAACGATCAGAGAAGCATCTGTAGGGCCTTGTAGGCTACACAAGAACTTTGGGCATTAAGGACATTCCCGTTGTTGTACAGAACTTCTCCATCACCCCAAACTGAAACTCTGTCCCCATAAAACAGGGGTTTCCTATTCCCCCGCCCCCTCCCCCGGCAGCCACCATTCCGCTCTCTGTCTCCGTGAACTTGACTTCTCTGGCTACTTCATATAAGTGGAATCATCCGGTATTTCTCTTTTTGAGGCTGAAGTGTAGTCTGTTGTATGTATTTACTATATTGTGTTTATCCATTCCTCCCTTGATGGACATCTGGTTGTTTCCACCTTTGGGCTACTGTAAATAACGCTGCTAGGAAAACTTGGGTGTGCACATCATTAGAATAAGGATGGGAACGGTTACTTATTTGACACAAATGTCCTGAGGATTCAATGTAACTATTCTCACAAGTGCTCAGCACAGGGCCCGGCCCACAGAAAGTGCCAAATGGACACCACTCAATAAAGATTCAGGAACAATTGAGCTGTTATTATCCGTGATGATCTGCAGCCAAGCATTTGATAGAGAAATAGCACAGGACTGTGAACCAAAAGAAAGGGCAAAGGGAGTTCTCTCTTTAAAATACAAACACGGTTTCCGTTACCAAAAAAAAGATGACGGGGTCATAATTTTTTAAATTAGGATGCAGTGGAGAAAAAAATCCCACCCCTAATCCCACCATGTTAACCGAGTTTCAGTGTCCTTTGAGTTCAGAGGGATTAAATAGACTGCCTTTCAGTAGGACAGAGGGAAGCTGGAAGGACCTGGGCTTTGGGGGGGCTGGCTGGGGGTGGGAAAGGAACCCCATAGAAGATCTGCTTTGAGAGGAACCACGGTGGGGGTTTTGCTTTCGAAAACCTGAGGCCTGGCTGGCTGGCTCAGCCAAGCTGGGATGCATTTTTTGGCTTCAGCGTTGGGAGAGAGAGAAGAATCAAAAAAAGGAAATATCATTTCCTTAACTACTAGGTATTAATATCCTGTTTAATTTAATTTCGGCTTTCTGCGCTGGTGAGCTCTTTTCCTTCTAACATACAGTGTCAGCTTGGCAGGGAGTTTCTGACAGTATCTAAAGAGGATTTAGCTCTGAATCCTTGCCATGAAAGTGTCTCTATCTGCGCCCAGTGTAGGCTTTCAGAAGCGAGCATTGTGTCCCGCGAAGACGGTAATTGAGTGAATGAGGCCTGGCACCTGGGCCTGCCGCAGAGCACTGATAAGGACATAAAGACAGGCTGAAAGGGCCTGCTTGCCAGAGGCAGAGAGGCTGGCGTGTCCCCGGGAGGAGGGGAGCCCGTCATCCCCGCAGAGAGCTGAAGGTGGGGAGCTCGGCCCCCTGCAGCCCTGCAGAGAGAGAGGGTCCTGGGCAGAGTGGAGGCCAGAGTGTTCTGCACCTCAACGCAGTGAACGGGCACTCGGGGGGAGATAAGCAGGTGGCAAGCGAGGTGGGGCTGGCCCAGCTGGCTGATGTGCCTTCCATTTCTTGATAAACACCGTAGTCATCTTTGGCCAACCCTCTTCTAGCTAGCTGTGTAAGGACAAAGATCCAGCCGCAGTCCTCTGGGCGTGTATGTGTTTGGTCTTGTCTCGCGAGGCAGTGTGTTCTACCATGTGGAAGACTGATTCAGGACTCCTGTGAGTCTGAATGGTTAATTTCCCTACTGATTCCAATGTGCATCCACCTGCCCTTGGTCTGGCCTCACAACCCTGAACAGGACTGCCCATCTCTCTGAGAGCTCTGGGCTGATCACAAAGCTCCACCCTCATGAAAAACAAACTCTTTCTGGCTCTTCCCCAGTGAACTGAAGACAATTTAAGAGACACATGACTATAGGGTTATTGCTTACCCTCCCATCCACCCATCCACCCGTCCATCCATTCGTCCATCCAACCATCCATCCATCTGTCCATTCACCCTTCCTTCCTTCCTTCCTTCCTTCCTTCCTTCCTTCCTTCCATACATTCACCCACTCATCCACCCATCCTTCCATCTATCCATCCATCCCGCCACCCATCCACCCACTCACCCACTCATCCATCCATCCATCCATCTATCCATCCTTCCTTCCATCCAGCAACCCATCCACCCATCCATCCACCCACTCATCCACCCATCCACTCATCCATCCATCCATCCATCCACCAACCCATCCATCCATCCATCCATCCATCCACCAACCCATCCATCCACCATCCATCCATCCATCCACCCACCCACCCACTCACCCACTCATCCATCCATCCTTCCTTCCATCCAGCTAACCCATCCACCCATCCATCCACCCACTCATCCACCCATCCATCCATCCACCCATCCATCCATCCATCCATCCACCCATCCATCCATCTATCCATCCATCCATCCATCCACCCATCCATCCATCCATCCACCCACCCACTCACCCACTCATCCATCCATCCATCCTTCCTTCCATCCAGCTAACCCATCCACCCATCCATCCACCAACCCATCCATCCATCCATCCACCAACCCATCCATCTATCCATCCATCCAACAACCCATCCATCTATCCATCCATCCATCCATCCACCCATCCATCCACTCATCCACTCATCCACTCATCCATCCATCCATCCATCCATCCACCAGCCCATCCATCCATCCATCCATCCACCCACCCACCCACTCATCCACTCATCCATCCATCCATCCACTCATCCATCCATCCATCCATCCATCCTTCCTTCCATCCACCAACCCATCCATCCATCCACCAGCCCATCCATCCATCCATCCATCCACCCACCCACCCACTCAGCCACTCATCCATCCATCCATCCACTCATCCATCCATCCATCAACTCATCCATCCATCCATCCATCCATCCATCCAACTATCCATCAACTTTGAAGATCCTGTTATGTGTCAGGCACTAGTATACAGCATATTTTAATAGGCCTTTAATGGTGACAGCCTTGGACAAGAGACTGAAGCTTGAATCCTCAATTAGCTATGTGAACTTGCCAAGGTCACTGCTTTAGAGTTTGCCACAGTTGGGAGCTACACTTGTTAGGGGCAGGCTGACTTTTTGAACCATTGCTTCCAAATTTCAGTGGCTTAACGTACGTTTATTTCTCATGCATGATCCAAAATAGATGTTCTTGATTGATGGACAGCTTTCCTCCATGTAGTGACCTAGGGACCCAGGTTCCTTCCATCTTGAAACTCAGCCCTCCTGTAGTTCACGGAGCCCTTTCCATTCTGCCGGTACGTGAGGAAAGAGAGAAATCAGGACTAGCTATGTGACTTCCGGAAGTGGTGCATATCACCTCTGCTCATAGGCTATCTGCCAGAACTCAGTCCTATGGCCATAGCCCGTTGTAGGGGTGGCTGTGTGCCCAGGAAGGTGAGGACAACACAGACACTTGGGAATGCCAGCGGGATCTGCCATTGGGTCTCCAGATGGTTTTTGATCACAAAGAAACAACAAAATGTTAGATAATAACAGAAAAAGGTGGGTCAAATCCTTCCGGATTTCCTTTATGCCCTTGGCAGAAAGTTAGGTATTACCTTTGCTGCCAAAGGTGGAGATTCTTCAACTGTGCAAACAGCCCGAGGCATCAGGGCTGGTGAATGCGGGAACGGAGAGTGAAGGAGTTTTTCCTGACATCTCAACCCAGAACCTTTCCAATATGACCAGGACCCTGTACCAAAATGGAGGTGAGAAGGTCGTGCTCTGACGTCTTTAAGTATTTGGCACTGGAAGAAGTGAAAAGCCCACAGTTTCATCCAATTATAATCTTCTTTGATCTGGACTTCTGATGAACAAGTTGATACCTAGTTTTTTCTAGAAACCTATCCAAGCATATATTTCAAAATCATCATCGCCATCACCATGAATGCTAACATTGACTAAGTACTTACCACGTGCCAGGTACTGTTCTGAGAGTTTTATATAACTATGTGATTTACCTATCCTTCCGGGGTAAGTACGATTCTTGTCTCCGTTATGGAATTCTATGACAGGAAGGCATTTAGCTAAGACCACACAGCTCTTAAGTGGGAGAGCGGGCAAGAATAACTTGGGTGACTTTGCTTGAGCCCAATGGCATCGAGGTGTCCCCGGGACCTCAGGCCCAATGCGGGAGATTTTCCTGAAGGTCTTTCCCAGGGCCGCTTAAACATGGATGTCGGTTTTCTCATCCATAAAATGGGGATGCCACAGTCCCTGTCCCACCTCCACGGCAACTTTATTGAAAGGATCACAGAAGAGAACAGGTGTGGAGGCACTTGTCCGAGCACACGATGGCACACAACGAGCAGAATCGCTGCTGTGGCTGTCCTATCATCTGTTTGCAGGCTTTTTCTCTGCCTTTGGCCTCAAAATTGCCTAAAAAGCATCAAGCAGCTTATTCAGCCAAGTGAAGGCTAATGACAGAACATGCTGTTCAAGCGCAGTCTTCGCCTTTGGAATATTAACCTCGAGAGGCTAGGGGGAGCTGGGCAGTCTAGAGCCTTCCCCTCGGTCCCTGGCAGCCTGCTTAGCTGCGCGTGTTTTTCCAGCTCCAGGAGAGATGAGCCTCGTCTCCACACTCCAGATGTTTCCAGGCCTGCAGAGCCGTCCTCGTCTGAAGCAGGCCATTGGGCCCCGGCTTGTGGGGTTACGTCCTTCCCTGGGTTCTCTCGAACAGGCCTGGCTTCGCTGCGGGGAGTGCTGAAGAGCCCCGTGTTTTTGTTTTCTCTCTTAAAAACAAAATACAGAAGCGGTCATCTGTGTTGCATCTGGGTCTGCCTGCCGAAAGAGCAAAAGTGGGTGGGATGGGGCTGCGGGAAGAGCCACCGCCCCCCTCCGCCGACAGCCCACCTGTGCAGGTGTCACAAACCACTCCCCGTGCAGAGAGTCTAAGAAGACACGAGGCCCCGCCAGTTGGGGCTGGGGGAGGGGGTTGTTTTTGTTTTCTCAGTGATGCCCAGCTCTTCCCCTCTTGGAGCCTTTCTGGTTCTGTCTGGGCTTTCTGGAAGAAGTTAGAAGAAACAGCTGGATATGTGAGGGAGAGTGTCTAATGTGCTTAACGTCTTTGTAAAGCCGGTTCCCATTTAGGGAGAGGATTTGTTCGAGTTGCTTCTCCCCAAGCCAGCTCTGCTCTCTCTGTGCAAAGGCTTTCCTGAAACTTCCAAATGTTTATAAGGTGCATTAAACAAGCCAGAGGTCATAAAGTACAGCTGCTATTTAAATATAAGCACCTAGGGCCGAGGCATCTGATTATTGATAGGTGTTGAGTGCCACTTCCAAAGTGTGCAGCCGGCCTGCCTTAAATAACTCTAACTAGGCCCAAACAGTCCTGAAGAGGTTTCTAGGATTAGATCACAGGCTGGCAAGAGCAGAGAAAGTCTGGAAGAGTCCTAAGAGGATTTACAAAAAAAAATTTTTTTTCTCTTTTGTTTCACATCTAGCAGATCAAGCAGCTGATGCAAGCCTTGGACCAAATGAGACATTTCAATAACTCGTATTGTTAAATCACAATCAGCTGGAGGAATTTGGATTTGCAACTGGCTCGGAAGAACATTCTTGGGGATGTTTTGAAAGTATCACCAAGAGCAAATTACTGCCATTGTTCCTTGAGGAAAGAAGGATTTGTTTCATGGCTAACAGGCCAGTCCGCTGGGTAACTGGTGGACAGAAAAAGGCCTAACCGAGTGTCTGAGTCAGCCTGGGCTGCTCTGACAAAATACCACGCACTGGGTGGCTTAAGCAATAGAAATTTATTTCTCAGAGTTCTGGAGGCTGGCAAGTTCAACATCAAGGTGCTGGCTGATTCGATTCCTGGCTTGCAGGTGTTCTTGTACAGCAGAGAAGACGGCTCCTTTTCTCCGTTTCTCTTCTTATAAAGGCACTAATCCCATCCTGAGGATTCATTCTATCCTCAGTGACCGAATCACCCCCCAATTGCCCCCCTCTCCAAATACTGTCACATGGAGAATTAGGGCTTCAACAGACGAGTCCTGGCGGGGACACAGCTTATTCCGTGGCACCAAGTTACCCCTGGGACCGTCAAAACATTTAACAAACCAAGATACAAATGCCCCCCGAAATGATGTCTGTTCGAGACGCTTCTGCATTAACAAGCACAAAGGAGGCAAATGTCCTAATCGTCTAGGCAGGTAACGCTTTCAGGCGGAAGGTCTTGCTGTGAGCCAGGCAAGGTTTACACAGGCAGGCCCGGAACCGAAAGAAAGTGCCGAAGGACGAGCCAGCCGTTTACGGGAGTTTCCCTCAACGTTTACTCCATGAAAGACCGGTTTTGTCCTTTGGAGCATGGTGTTGGAACTAAACTTGGCTGAGCAGGTAAACTCTTAAGAGGCCGGCTGATGCCGGGTGATTCAGCGTGTGGAATCTCAGCCTCTCACTTGGCCATATTTTCAAAGGAGAAGACAGCTAATGGGAATAAGTTCCTTACATTAAAAATATACTTACAGTTAACAGCACCAAACCACTTAAGTTGGCAGAAGACCAATTATTAATTAGATGAATGGCCTTTTATAAATCCCTCTGTGGCCTCCAGACAACTGATGGGTTTATGGTCCGTGCATTAGGGAACGTGGTTCCTCCGTGGTTATAATTATCCACAGTTGCTGGCAGTTTGAGGGTCATCACAACAAAACAGCTGCTCCGTGGACATGCCGTCCTGTGATGCCACAGGGGTGACGGGGAGAAAGCAGAAATAGGAGGGGATGGTTACTTCTATTGCCCTTCCTCGCTGTGTGATCTTGCCAAAGCCCCTGGAAGTTCTTCCTTAGTTTTCTCTTCTGGATGTGTGTGTAATGGATCCCTCTAGTGTCTACCTGTCATGTGACCCGGGCTGGGACCATCAGAACAGTGCACCTCTCTAGCCCCCGCCATTGGTTCCCGTCCAATCAGAAGCAGAGCAGCTCAGCTCGCTTGCACCCGTAAACAACTATTGTTCCCGGGGAGCAGCTCCGACTGTGTTTTCCTCTGGGGCCCTGCCTTGTTCCTGTCTGTGAACGTCTGTAAGGTTTAAGTTTTGGACGCTGGTCAGTTTCTGTAACTCTTCAAAATATATTTAGAAGCTGGCGGGGGGAGGGGGAGGGGGATGCCATTGCTTTTATAACACAGAGAGCTGCTCGAGATCTTGGCTGGAAGGGCTGAGGTGCGGGGATTTAATGGGGACCCCCCGTGGGCATAGATTAGTCAAGTCCAACGAGTGCTATAAAATACATGGCACACACAGCGCAGATTTCATCCAGTTCCTGTCCCGCCGACTCTCTCCGCCGAGTCATTCAGAGTCCAGATTCTTTCCATCCGCTGGTTCTGCCATCCCCTGCACCTGCCGAATCCGCCTTCCCCATTATTTGCATTCTGCCAGCAGGCAGACGCAAGAGAAAACAGGGAGCATAGTGCTAAGGTTTGATGCACCAGGGCTGGCAGTGAGGCACATCAATTCTGCCCACTTCCCATTGGCCAGAACTCAGTCACATGGCCACCCTAACTGCAAGGGAGGCTGGGAAATGTAGTCTACCTGGGCGCCCAAGGGGAAAAGCAGAGGGGGCGGAGGTGAGGTGGACAGCAACCAGCTCGTCTCTGCCTCGCCCCAGTAACACGACTGCAAGTTGGTGGTTCAGTTGACCACATGCTTTATTCTTGTGAATACGGATATCACAGGTGTGCTTTTTTTTTTTTTTTTTTTTTTTTGGAGGGGGAGCCTGAGAATACAAAAGAAAATAACAAAAACTCAAAGCCAGCCATTTCTCAGACTTTCTGGCTCCAAGAGATCTAACACATTTAGATGCCAGAGTCTTCTTTGTTCACGTTGAATGTCACATTTGTCCTAAGTGATTTGTTTGACATTGGGTAGCAGAAGGATCCCATGCCGCTCTTGTCAAAACTCGGTGTTCCTTTAACTGCCTGTTGGCTTGTTTATTGCTACTGTCTTGAAACCTAGTTCCCCCAAAAGCCTGAGTTTCATATACGCCCAGTCACCTTAAGGCTCCACACTAGTTGGATGGGTGACATTATGTGTGTTCATGAGAAAATCATTTCAAGGGCTACAAATGAGTCCTTTAGTAATACCCAGGAGTCATAATGTCTGTGACATAATGAACCTTCGTAAATTACAACCTACACTAATTAGATCACTTATTGCTACATTCCAGGCCCTGAAACAATTTGCTTAAAGTGATAGTTACCTCTAATGAAAAGATACATAACGGAAAATGTCAGCAACCTTTTAAATCCTTCACGACTTATCACGAGGACTGTCTCGTGCAAAGTGCTCATGGTGGAGCAAAGTCTTTTGTCACCATTTCCTCCTAAATTAGGTGGGTATTTTATGATCACATGGAAATAGAGAGAATTCCCTGAGGTAGTGAGATTAGGTAAGGGCTCGCTGTCTCCTTCAGACCTTCTCCAGAGTGCACCCCACCCGTGTTCACTGTGGCAGAAACACCTTCGGAATCTTGCCTAGAAAGATCTATGGTTATCAGCCACTTATGGAGTGGGTTTTCCTTGGATGCCTGGGGTTCCTGACCACCCGGCCGGGGTGAGGTTCCCCTTCCCCCCGGGGGCATATTTTCATAGCCATCTGTCTGATGAGGTTCCAACCTCATCATGAGGGCATTGTCAATCATGGAGGCTGATGGAAACCGGGGTCTGGAGAGGGCTGGCAGTGTCAATACCAGGTCAGGCTTTGCAGCAGGCAACAGTCAGGATCATTCGAAGAGGCCTTCAAAAGCCCCGACCTGCAAAGATGTGGGCAGGATGCAGAGAAACCCAAGGCTAAACCCAAAGGGACAATGTTGGGGGGGGGGGGACAGTTATCAAAATCCAGATGAGAGAATCCTATAGAAAGGGCCTTTGTGGGCCATCTGCTGAGGCCCACAGCCTGTCCCAGGTGCCCCACAGGGAGGGAGCTGGGGAATAAATGCTCCAACTCATTCTCCTCCTTTCCTCCCTGCGTCCCTCCCTCTAGTCCCCTGCCGGGCCCCCTGTTGACCCGGATCTCCTATAAACTGGGGTTTAGAGGGAGAGATGAGCAGGGAGGGCGTGGGAACTCTTTGATCCTGACTATTTGAATCAGCCTTCTGGGCCACGGAGCAGGGAGAGGAGAGTGGGAAGCAGCTGGGGGGGTAGGGGTGGGGAGGGGGGAACGAGGCACACAGGGGCCCGGCACAGCCAGGTTCTGCCTGCAGCCCTGTTGTTCGGGAAACCGTCTTCCCTGACTGCAGTGGCTCCTTGCCCTCCGTTGCCTCCAAGGGCCCTGAGCTGCATCAGTGCCAACAAAGCACACTGGTCCACCTGGCGTCTCAGCCTCGGCTTGGCTCCTTCTGGGGATTGATGGCTGCCTGTCAGGGACATCTAATGACCCCTGCAGTGATGCTCCTGTGCCAGAAAACAGCCAGAATGGGAGGCTTCCTTGGGGTTAAGGGCCCACCTTCTAGCCTGAGGGGGTGTCCCCATGAGAATGAAGGAGTCAGGAAAAGAGGTGAACAACCACATCCACGTAGAACACGGGGTCTCTTGGCCACACCCCTCCTTCTTGAACAGAAATCTGGAGCTGAAAAGGACTTCTTTGATGCCAGAATCTTCTGGCTCCCGGAAAGCTTATTGGGAAGCCCCTGGGAGGTGCATGGCATGCAGTAGGTGCCCAACGGGTCTCAGGGGAATCTGCGTGGCAACGCCTAACGGGTGGTCATCTGAGTTTGGAGTTCCGGTTAAAACCTTCCTTGATGCGACCATCCCTTGGAAAAGAATGGAATCCGTTTTGCAACTAAAAGCCATTCTGGGGGGGCGCCCAGGTGGCTTAGCCGGTTGAGCATCTAACTTCGGCTCAGGTCATGATCTCGAGGTCTGTGAGTTCGAGCCCCGAGTCGGGCTCCGTGCTGACAGCTCAGAGCCTGGAACCTGCTTCCGATTCTGAGTGTCTCCCTCTCTCTCTGCCCCTCCCCTGTCACGCTCTGTCTCTCTCTCTCTCTCTCTCAAAACTAAACAAACATTAAAAAAATTTTTTTTGTTGAAGCCATTTATTTGCCTTCAGGCCTGAGTGTCAATAATATTTGGGATGATAGCAATAGCCCCTTTGAATGCCTTTGCATAACTTACTTCTGTTTTCCCTTTGGATACTCAGAACAGCTCCATGGATCCGTTAGTGACGAGGAAACAATCTCTGGGAGCTGAAGGCACCGGCCCAAGCCAGCAACATCTCGGTATGGCTGGAGGGGACGGTGCAAGCCAACCCTTCCTGACACGGAAGCTGGGGCTCCCTCTCCTTGGCTTTGGAGGTCCTCCCGGGGGAAAGAAAAGTCCAGAAGAATTCTGAGATATCAATTTTGCTCTCAAGAACCCAAAGAGCTACTTGAGGAGCTAGGGAAAACCCTCAAGGAGGGGTTGCAAGTGCTGTGGGGTTCAGACGCCAGCGCCTGTGCGTGCGGGCGCGTGCGCGTTCACGCAGAGGGGTGAGGCTGCCCCCACTGCTCGAGCTGCCCCCCTTTTTCCTCCCATCTTCTGTGACTCTGGTCAAGAGGCAAGGTCCCAGGGAAGCCTCTGATCGGGTGCCCTGGGGTCATATGCACAGCCAGGGGGCGGGGGAGGGCGGGGCATCCCCCCAGACGGTCCCACCCACACCGCGCACCGTGAGGAAGAAGTAATGCGCACGAGGGAAGACAAGTCGTGCTAGTAAAAGAAGGTGGAATTCATTATGGGAGGTTGAAAAGTCAACAAATACCCACTGTGCCGGACCCTGTCATGTTTCTAGATGTGCCCCTAGCCACCGTCTACATCCCGCGCACGCAGCGAGTGGAGCACGTGGCACGGTCTCCACGGTGGATGGAGGGAAGCCGGAGCCTGGAGAGGGAAGTGGTTTGCCCGGGGAACAGAGCATCCAACTCACTCTCGTGCTGCCACCGGCCCCACCCTTGCCGTCCTTCGTGCCACGCAGCCTGCACACGCCTACTCAGACCACCTGGGGCCTGCCTGGCAAGGGAGCGGCTGGGTTGAGTCCGGGACAGGGTGGCGGCAGAGGGAACCATGGGTCAGGGCAAGGGGCAGATGCCTTTTTCTAATAGCTTCTCACCGGGAAAAGGCCGGCACCAACTCTAGCCTGGAGAGCGGGGGCCTCCGCCCGGCCATGGCACCTGCTGCGACCCTTTCTTGCTGGAAAAAGAGTCTGGAGCGCATAGGTGGGGGGGGGGGGGGATTGGGGGGGGGTGCAGAGGGGAGGTGATGGTGGGCTAGGGGTTTCAGCTGAGCAGCGCCGTTTGGGAAGATCCGATTCTGGAACCCAGGGGGAAAAAAAGTAAAGCTGACCCTCCTCCATCCTGCAAAATGGCCAGCAGCCCTGAAACGTTGGCTTCCTAAAGCCTGGGGAGTGACACTGCCAAGATCCCTGCCCGTTTAAAGCAAAACCAAAACAACACACCACAAAAAACCCACACTAGAAACTTCTTAGTCTTCCTCCGAGTTGCCAGAGCGGGTCAGAGGCCAAGAGAGTTCTGTGCCAATTTTCGTTCTGCCTCCTACCAGCTTTAACCTTGTGTGAGTCACAGATCTCCCTGGATCTCATTTGTGCAACTGGAAGATGGCATTAGAACACTAACAGGTAAAGCGATATTAATATTAATGAGACACAGTCTACTAAGTGCTTGTGGCAGGCGACGGCCACTTGCCTACCAGACGTTTGAGCTCTTCCTGTGTGGCGCTCTCCCTGGGAGGCAGCAACCCAGCCTTCCCCGTGAAGGGGCCGGAGGGCAGTGTTCCAATAAAACTTTATTTGCAAAAACAGGCGGTCGGGTGCATTTGGCCCATGGGCCGTAGTTAGCCTCTGGTATAGACGGTATAGGCAGTGTATCCTAAATTCACCAGCTAGCAACCTTTACTAATCACCTGTTAGGTACCATTCACTAATCTGCACCTGCCGTGTGCAGGAATGTGGCAAGGTTCGGGATTTTACTCTTAAATTCTTCCACCCAGCATCTATTGAACCGCTCTCGGGTGCCAGGTGCTAAGGTCCTCTGGAATTTGGCTGCGAACGAGAGGCTCCCGTTCTCCCTACAAAATTATATTCCAGCGGATGTGACTGATACGGATGAGCACAGGTGCTGGGGAAGCATGTAGGAGGACCTCTAATTCAGACTAGGAGGTAAAGGAGGGCTTCTCAGAGGGGGTGACACTCGCACGGAGCAAGGCGACTGCTGCCTTCACTGATCTTCCAAGATGCGTCCTCAGCACCTGGCACGCGGGCTCTTCCCCTTCCGGAGACGGGGGGGCGGAGGACTCTGAAACCCTAGCAGATGGTATAGCCACGGGATGGAGGGATCCTGAGCCCCCAGATCATCACGGGGAGAAAAACCAGGTACAGACTACAAACACCTTCCTTGGATCGTCACATGAGTGAAAAATAAATCTTACTGTGTCACGATGCTGAAATTGTAGGGGGTGTTGATAAATACATCTAGCGCTATCCTAATAAAATGCCTCATGCACCCCATCTCCCTTAAGCATTTGGGCAATCCTATGAAATACCCCAATTTTACAGGCGAAGAAGCTGAGTCTCAGAGAGGTTAAGTAGCTTGTCCGAGGTCACACAGCTAGTCAATTAAACAGCACAGAGTCTACCCCAGAGAAGTCTGTTTCCAGTGCCCATGCTTCTGAGCACTGTCCATGGCTCTGATTCTGACTGATACATAACCCAGCCCTCCTGTCCAGTCCAGGCAGCTTAGCCCGGAAGAAGCAGGGGACGGTCCTGTCCCGGGACTTGCATTAATGGGATGAGACAGGATTTCCCTTGGGCAGGGACCGAAGGCCAGAGGCCAGACAGAAAAGGGCAGCCCTCCTGCCTTGGGGAGAGCCGGGTTTTGCAGGAGTTTGGAGACGTCTGCCTGCAGACTTGGACGGAGAGCTGCGTGCCCCAGACCCTGTCGCTCTCCTAGACCGTGGGAGAGACATGGGAGGCAGGCTCCAAGCCTGAGGACCCCCAGGATCCCTTCTTAGTTCCTGCCCCCTTGAAAATGTTTTCCTTCGCAGGCCAGTGAGGTACCTTTCTCTTTGTAGCCAACATGTCCAAGGCTGACAGGCTAAAACTGCTCGCTTGCTTTTAAGTGTCAGGAGATGTAAATAGTTTTAGTCTTCAGTGGTTTCTGATTGAATCTCCTTTTGAAGTAATGATAGCTATAATTTAAAGCAACAGTTACCATATTTTCCTTGCTGGCTGGCCTTCTTTGAAGCACTAAGTATAAATCTGCTTAAAATCTTAAAATAGCTGTAGCCCTGTCTCAATATTCTACCAGGAGCCAGGGAGATTCGGCCTCTAATTGCCATCATCTGTAACTAATATCGGCAGCACAGCGGGCTCGTGACAAGGTGGCCCGCGGAATTGCTCTGACCTGGACAGGAAGGTGGAGGCAGAGACATGGTCTCCCTTGGGGACCCTTGACTTCGGTTGGAGTTCGGAAGAAACCCGTCCTGAAATTAGGACCAAATGGGCTCTGGGCTGTTAGGAGACTTTTCAGGACGGTCGTTTGCAGGCCCCTCCAGGAGTCTGGGATGGAAATGAGAGGGGCCTCTTTGCAAACTCGAACGCAGCATGGTCAAGGGTGGGCAAGGACTTGGTGCCAGCTGATGGACTTCCCGGGGGCAACTTCCATGGCCGGGTTAAGGCATGATGTCCTTGTTTTTTCATAAGAAGCGGGACAGCTGTAGATTTCCAGGATGGCCTGTCACCAACGGGAGTCGTGCACAACCCTTTCGGCGGCACTTTCGGAAGCCCATTTAAAACGCAGCTCCAGTCTTAACACGGGCTGGCGCATTTTCGTTGATTCGCAAATCTGAGTTTATTCGACACACACTTACCGCATCCCTACTGTGTGCAGGGCGGCGAACAAAACGGCGACGCCAGCGTTCACAGGGTTTACGATACACGCCACGGGATATTCAGCGCCAGAGAGCCAAATAAAGGAAGGGAAGAAGGGAGTGCCGGCCTTGCACTTTTAGATAGGCCTGTCACCAGGAAGGTAGCATGAAGCGGCGTGCCTATCTTTGCAAAGAACTTTTCGATGGGAAGTACACTAACATGTATCTACGAAGCCAGGCTAGAGGATCCTGGTGGGAAACGTTCAGAAAAGCGTGCTTAGCTTTGAGTGCCAGGACCCCGGGTGGGTGGTTTTCACCTTTTCGTTCCTGCGCAGGCATTTTCTGAATGTCTCATGATAACTGTGCGTGTGTTGGGGGCGGGGGAAAGCGGTGATGGAGTCTGACGGCTCCCCAATAAATCAGACGGAGAACACCGTAGGACCCCCGCAGTCCCGCTCTTGGGTAAAGACGCCCGATGGAACCAGAAGTGTTCAAGCAGAAACTCGCGCACGCGGACTCACAGCAGCGAGTGTTCCCAGTAGCCACAAGGTAGAAACAACTCGAATGTCCCCCAAGGGATGGATGGATTCGCTACGTGTGACGCGTCCATAGGGTGGAATATTATTTGGCTACAAAAAAGGAACAACGAGCTGAAACACGGGGCGACAAGGAGGAACCTTAGAAGCAGTATGCTCAGGGAAAGAAGCCAGACGCAAAAAAGCCGTATGTTGTTGGATTCCGTTTACATAAAATGTCCAGATTAGGCAAACCCATACAGACAGAAGGTGGATTTGTGGTTGCCTAGGCCGGGGGTTAGGGAGAGAGCTTAAAGGCTGTAGGGTTTTTTTTTGGGGGGGGGGGAGGGCGGTGACAAAGATATTCCGGAACCCAGGTGGCGATGACGACTCTGACACCACGGATATTCTAGAGGCACTGAAGTGTGCGCTTTAAACTGGGTGAAATGGTAACTTTTATGTTATACGTGTTTTTCGACAATAAAGAAGCAGCAGCCGTTGGGGGAGTTTCTGGAAAAACTCAGGGGCCGTGTACGCCCATGAGAGGCCTGACCCGAGAGGTCTTTGTCAGCTGACCGAGGGAGAGGTCAGGTGCTGGGGGACTCGGCAGAGGCCCCATTAGAAAAAGTCTTCTCTTCTAGTAGCTTACCGAGCACCTCCTAGAGGCCAGGCAGTGAGGAAGGCCGTGACGCACATCTGTGAGCAGAGGTGAGGGTCGGAGGGGGGTGGGGGAAGGCTGCTTGTGTGGGGCTGAGCTGTGGATCCGGTGGCTTCTTCTCTGGCCCTGACACACTGTTCTGGGTTGAGATCTCGAAGGAGAGGCCGGACAGACGCTCTGGGAGGCCACCCCAAGTGCACCATGGGAGCCGCGAAACAAGCTGGGCGGCTCTGGAGCCCATTAAGGGATTAACGATTTTCCACAGACGATCCGCAGAGAGGGCAGTCTGGACGCAAATAATTGAGAAAGAGCCTGTTTTCCTAAAACCTGGCCATTCTGGTCTCAAGTTCCCACGCTTTGCAGGACGGCGGAAGTGAAGATGTTCTCAGGTGGAGGGTGAGGGAGGTGAGGTGAGGGACCAGCTTCTATCACGGAAGATGGGGGCCACACCCCGTCTCCTTGCCTTGACCTCCCTCGGCACCCAGAGGCCAGCCCCTGCAATCCCACCTCCCGTGTGCACCCCTGGGTCCCTGCCTGTGCCTCACGACTCACTAGAACTTTCGGGGTCACGCTTTAGAGCTGAGTGCTTCTGTGCCAAAATAAAGCAGAGAAAGATGGGAGCGGCCCGAGGGGGCTTGTCTGCTTCTCTCGCTGTTTCTCCAGGGAGAAAAGGCACAGGGCCTGCTGGGGTGCGAGGCCCACAGGTGTGAGCAAACACCACAAGGGGAGGCCCTCCCACCCCGCCGCGGGGGACCCCTGGGTTGGCATGCTTTTCCTCCGGGGCCTCCCCCCCCCCAATTCCCTTCTGGGCGCTTGACCGTCTAGTCAAACGTGACCACGCTGCCCTGGAACAGCCCCCGCCCTTGCCCACCTCCGGGCCCTGGGACTTCCTGTTCCTTCCCCTGGGCACGACCCCCGGGGTTCCGTCTCGACTCAACTGGGGCCAATCACTTTACCTCCCTGCCCCTCCGTTTTCCCATTCGTGAAAGGAGACCATCATCACCGTCATCATAACACAGTTGACCCTCCAACGACTTGGGTTTGATTGAGCTGTGCAGGTGCACTCACACGAGGGTTTCTTCTGATACGTACAGTACAGGGCTCTCAGTGTATTTTCTCTTCCCTATGATTTTCTTAACAACATTTCCGTTTCTCTAGCTGCCTTTATTGTAAGAAGACAGTAGAGACTACATAAAATATACAGAACATGCGTGGTCCACAGTTATCGGTAAGGCTCCGGTCAACAGGAGGCTGTGAGTAGTTAAAGTCATACTTGAATTGTCGATCATAGAGTGGGGGTTGGCGCCCCTAAGCGTGGCATTGTGTAAGGGTCAACTATCCTCTCCTGCAACACAGACTCCCTCTGAGGATTAAATAAGATGTATGCAAGCAGGGCCGGGACTGGGGTGGGACCACGGAGCTGCCTCGGGTACCAAATTTCAGGAGGTGCTCATGACATCACGAAGGTGCACAGCGCCTCTCTTCTCTCACTGGTCCTGGCCCCGGTGCAAAGCTCACGGGCCAGCCTAGAATAATACCCGTGAGAGTCTGCTGAGTGCATAGAGCAAATATTCAGAAGCAGGTGCACAGAACAGTCCTGTGTAGGTACACCTGCTTATGTGTGTGGGAGTAGGTGGTGGATGTACAAGTGTATATAGTATTTATCCACATATACGTGTTTATATATACGTACATTTATAAGTGCATGAAAATACCTAGAAACATACAGTGTCAGTGATTTCAGAATTGGGACGGAGGCATTTTGCCCTCAGGCTCTTTAGTACTGTTCGGATTTTGTAAAAACACATTTGTATTACTCTTGTCGTTAAAAACGACACGTTACAAAAAATCCAGTGAAGCAACGGACTCACCGTAGAGTGTCTATTCTGTCATTAACTCGCTATGTGACCTTGACAAAGTGTCTCTGCCTCTCTGAGTCTACCTCACTGTAAAGAAGGGAATAATCATAGTCGTTACCTCACAGGATAGTATGAGGATTAAATAAAAGAACACCTTGTCTTTCTACTCTGTACGTGTCTCTCTTCAGGGTCCGGATCTTGTAGGTGCTCAGTGAATACTTGCTGAATTAAAATCTTATTTTCCTTGTCGTGTGTGTTAGAAAACTTCCATAATGAAAAGTTTTACGGCTCTCTCCAGATCTTTTATTTATTTACATATTTATTTATTTATTTACTCTTTTTTAAATGGTTTTTTTTTTTACAATTTAAAGTCTTTTAATCTCAAGTGTTTTTGTTTTTTAGTTGTTGTTGTTACACTTATTTTTTTAATATATGAAATTTATTGCCAAATTGGTTTCCATACAACACCCAGTGCTCATCCCAAAAGATGCCCTCTTCAATACCCATCACCCACCCTCCCCTCCCTCCCACCCCCCATCAACCCTCACTTTTTAAAATGTTTATTTATTTTTGAGGGAGAGAGAGAGAGAAAGAGCAGGGGAGGGGCAGAGAGGGAGGGAGCCAGAGGATCCAGAGTGGAGAATGGACTATAGGGGACAGAGGAGCACCAGCCCTGCGTCAGGCCCAGTGAAGGTAGACACAGATGTGCCAAGCCTGGCCTTCAGCCTCGAAAAATTGGCCATCTCTTAGGGGTGAGGGAGGACTCTGCTAATCAAGGAAGATGGGGGTGTGGCTGGGAGTGGAAGAAAGGTGTTGAGCAAAGATTTCATGATGACACTGATGGTGAAGAATGTCCCCACACTCCACCACAGTGGCTGGCTCCGCACGGATGAGGCAGGAGGTACCAACAGGGCTACTGGAAGGCCAAGGTAGCCCTCTGGGCAGTCTGTGAAGGGAGGTGGCGCCATGCAAGGGGGGAGCACTAAACTTCTGGTGCCATATTGTCCAAACCTCAAATCCTCTTGCCACTATCGACTCCGTGAGAGGCTTTAGGCAGGTTACTTCTCTTCTCCCTGCTTCCATTTCCCGATCTTCAAGATGGCGGCCAGCGTCAAAACAAAGCAAGCGCTTGGTCAACGTCGGCCACGGTGATGGCGCTGGGGATGTATTGTTTGAGCAGGCGAAGGACGGAAGCACATCTGTGTGTGGAGACGTCCCTCTAGTCACAGTGGGCAGGATGCATTAGGGAGGAATCAGGGCAGGGAGGTGCCTGAGGGACAAGAGGCCCTGTTTAGTCATAATGGGAAGGGGCAGGGTGTGAAGAGATTAAAGACGTAACTGAGATAAAGTATAGTGAACTTGGCAATTGATTAGGTGGAGGGGCCAAGGCAGTGGGGGTGGGGGAGAAGTAAAGGGTAGGAAGGGGTGGGTGGAGTGAAGACAGTTCTGGAGCCTGGAAGGAGATTGGTGGTGTTACAGATAAGTGTTCTGGAATGCAGTTGGGTTGGGCATGTTGAGTTTGAGGGACCATGGGAATCCAGGTTGGAATCCTGGAGAGATTTGGGTGTGGCCCTAGTTAAAAGTAATTGATGTAAGCCTTCTTGTCACCCTTGTTCCTGATTTGGACATCCTGAGGCCTCAGAACTGGTTGTTAAGATGTAATGTCACAAGGACACCACAGCTGCCTTTTCCTAAAGATAATATAAGGGATTGTGCTTGACTCTTTGGGTCTTATTTCCCAAAATACATTCCACCACTGGGTGTTCTATGAAAAAAAAAAATTTATTCTAAGGGTATTATTTCCCAAAATATATTCCACCACTGGGTGTTCTTTGAAAAAAAATATTTTGTGGTCAAATACATTTAGGAGGCACTCAGTTAAACAGGAAAAGTAAATGTGTCCTTGTGCAGGACTTATCAGTGCCTCTAATGTGCTGAAATGTTGGTTGTACTCTGGTGAGGAACTTGGAAAGTAATATTTCTCAAAGTCATCTTCCTGCAGAGATATTAGATATTTATTTGTTTGGCCAGGTACTCAGCCCTGAAGGCTGAGGTGTCTGGAGCTGGGGTGGTGGTGACGGAGCCTCCAGGTTCTCAGTATCTTAGAGCAGAGTTTCTCTACCTTTACCGTGTTAATGCGGAGTGTGCATGTCCAACGAGCTCCCAGGTGATGCCGATAACGGGGGTCCACAGACCACACGTTGAGAGGGAAGGTCTTAGAGGACCACCTGCCTCAGTTAGCCAGTCCCCAAGGGGATTCAGACCAGAGTGGGCCATTACAGCTTTATCAGTGCCATTATTAGCGGTCTCCCCCACCCACGTGTCCCCCCTACCCCACCTAATTCCATCACGGCAGCCAGAACCCTAGTTTCTTATGAGTTATAATTGCCTTCCAGTCTGGAGCATGGAAAGGACGAGGGGACAGTGGAAATCCAAAAAGGCAATCCATAATAGGAAGGAGAAGAAGGGCCCCGGGGGCCACCTCTGCACGAGCAGCCCCTGAAATAACACGCGCTGACCGTCCCCAAACCCTGTGGAGGAGCGGCGTGCGGCCAGATGCTTCTGTGGCCCCAGGTTGGCGTCAGAGCGCATGGCTGGGGACGATCCGCCGGGTCTGCCTAGAGGGGGTGTGCAAGTGTGTGTGTCCATGTGGGTGTGCGTGTGTGTGCATGTGTGTGCGAAGTACTGCTTTCAAAACTGCCCAATCATCTTAATTAGCTTGAACAGTCCTCCAATCCCTTATTTAGAATGGAATGTGGAGCCCAAGCCCTGCTTTCCTTTAACATGGGGAGGGAATGAAAATAAACTTCGGTTTTTACTGCGGCCGAGAAGCGAAGGGAGGAGTCTGGGTTTCAAGCCGTGGCTGCCATTGCACGGGACAGTGAAGGCTGCTGGGGACACCCACACCAGACGATGCCCGCCCCGCACCCTCCCTTCTGGGCCCCACTTCTGAACCTCTGAAAGGCCCTTCGCCGAAGGACCTTTTTTGAGAGTCTAGGCTTGGAGTGATGGAGCACTAGCTCTGGATCCCAGCTCTGCCATTTACCGGCTCTGTGACCTCGGACAAACACCGTCACCTCTCTGAATCTGTTTGGTCTTTGGGAAAATGAAGGTGATGTGAGCTGCTTCCCACACCCACGCGGTGGTTGTAAGAACGAGACGAGGTCATGCACATAAAGTATAGGAGTGTAGGCGCTCCGTCCATGGTAGCTTGTGTGTGTGTGTGTGTGTGTGTGTGTGTGTGTGTGTGTGGCTTATCCAAGAGTCTAACGAGTAAGAATTTATGTGCTTTTTTTTTTTTTTTTTCACAAAAGCATGTTTGTTTTCTGGGCATGAGCCCTTTCTGATACTTAATCATTGGGAGCTTTTGTTGGCTTTCTCAAAACACCCTGAGGGGGAAGGGAGGGATGTTTCCAAGGGCCGAGATGTGTCCAGGGCTCTGTGTCCAGGGGACACGGAGCCAATACTAAATTCCAGGTTGACATCCCTGGAGTCCTGAATATGAGCGAAGTGATTTCCTAATGAACAGCGCCTTGGGGATGCAATTCCTTTAGAACCAGCGTGTTGAAGCGGGAAACAGGAAGCCTAAAAATGTCCCGCATCTTGGGGTGGATTGGCCTCTGTTGGCCCCTGAGGCCATCTTGCTCGGGCCTTACCTCGCAGGGGGTAACGAGGCTCGACCATGAGGAAGGTGGAGAGTCCCTGAACCGTGTCCCCAGGGAGATGAGGGACTCTGGCCTCCCCCAGGAAGGTGTTTTCTGATGCTCTAATGTTCCATCCCAGGGGAAGAGGGTTTGGTGACCAGACATTAGCATCTGGTGGGGGACTGACCGAGAGCCCACCTACGACACGATAGGATAGAAGCTATTAGCGATAGTCAGCACCTTGCTGGGTCTCTCATCTATCACTTTGTTCTTCCCACACGTTCCAAGCTAGCCTATGACAGTCCCCCTCCCCCTGGGATAAACTGGGGGGACTTTTCAAATGTCTCTTGATGCATTTGGTTCTCTGGGTAACATTGAGTACATTGTTCCGTTCCCCTCTGGTGAAAGACAGTGACATCTGGCTTCTGGGCTTATCTCCTATGCTTGATGAAGGATCACTGTATTTCCTCTTCCCCTGCAAATATCTGACCCTCCTAGTGGCTCAGATAACAGGTGGTCCCCAGTGGCTGCTTTCTCTAGGGTACTTGTGGTCCGCAAGAGGGGAGGGCCTTGCACTGGCTCAGTGCTATGAAAACGCTCCTGAAATTGTCCCGAAGTACTCTAGGGAGAGAGGTGACTTTTTCTGTTCACTCTTATTAACAAAAGATTTACAGGTTGTATAGTAGAGTGGAAGGGCTGGAAAGTTAATTGTAGTAACACAGGGGAGAGATGGCTAGTCGCCCAGCCAATCACCATTCTCCCCTGTTTCCTCAGCAAAAGAACCCTAATCACTGAGGACAGTAGTGTGGCCAGCTGTAAGACTCTTTTCCTCAGTGTCCCTTGTGGGTATGCGACTAAATGCTGGCCAATGAGATGCAGATAGAAGTTGTTAAGAGATTCTTCCAGAATGTCTTCATAAAAGGATGATCCCTGAGGAATGCCCTTTTTTTCCCCTTTCCTTCCTTCTTCCTGGGGCAAAGATGTGATGGCAGGAGATGAGACCCACTTTAGATCACGAGGTAACTGTGGTGATGGAAACAGTATGCTAGGAGTGGAAGAAAACAATGACAGAAGGAGCCTGGGTCCCCAACGACCACGAAGCCACTATACCAACCCTGGACTGTTTCCCTCTGGATTTCTTTCATGTATATAGGAATAACCCATTATATATTTCTGTTATTTGGGGTTTTCTGGTATATGCAGCTGGATCTAATCCTTACTGATACATAACACTTAAAAGTGGATGGCATTCTAATAATGTGAAAATAGGGGTGCACAGGGTTATTTGTTGCTGCATTGTTTGTAACCGCAAAATACTGGAAACAATCTAGGGGCGCCTGGGTGACTCAGTCGGCTGAGCATCCGACTCTCGATTTCGGCTTAGGTTCTGATCTCACAGTTTGTCCCCCACATCCAGCTCCACACTGAGCATGGCACCTGCTTGGGATTCTCTGTCTCCCTCTCTCTCTCTGCCCCTCCCCTATTCATGTTCTTTTTTTTCTCTCTCTCTCTCTCCAAAAATAAAAAAATAAAAAAATATCGGAAACAATCTAAATATACGCATACAGGAGATTGGTGCTATCCACCCAATGGAGTTCTATCTGGGGGTATTGCTCAAGCAGGATGCTACCTTTTGTGTAGGGAAGGAGAGGGGGGAAAGAAAATATTTGTGCAGAGGAAAAACCAACTGCTAGAAGGATAAAAGAAAAAATGAGATTGGGTAGAAAGAAGTGCGTGGGAATGGGGTTGAAAACAGAATGGGAGAAAGCAAAGCCTCTCTAATATATTTTTTGGTATCGTTCTGACTTGGGGAATCATGATAGTATCTCATGAACTCAAAAAAAAGAAAAAAGAGGGGTAAAATCATCACGGTTGGGGGAAAATCTTAAAATGAGATACAAGTGGAAACAAATGACCTGAACTATATTTCAAATGAAACATGCAACCACCCTGAGAGGAAGGGGCTGACCCCTGTGATTTGGGGACACGGCATTTGGGTGAGAGACAAAAGGCTCAATGCGAGTCTTTAACTCTTGAAAGTTGGCTTCTCTTTTGCAGTTGTATCGGTTAGCCATTCTGAAAATACTTATTGGGTATTCTGGAATTGAGCAAATAAGGAAATAAATTGTGCACAGTGGAAGCCAGGTCGCTTGCTAACAGAGAAGGGGGTTACATGTATGGAGAGCAGAAGTATCTAATGAACTCTTCAGTGCTGGATCGGAATTGAAGATATCAATTTATATATATATATATATATATATATATATATATATATATATATAGTGTGTGTGTATATATATATAGTATATATATATAGAGAGAGAGAGAGAGTAAATACATATGTACTTGAATAAATACACATATAAGGTATACATATGCTTATATATATATATGTACTGTAGAATACATAAGTATTTTTATATGTAGATATTTATATTTACCTATGTTACTTGCATATAGATATATATCTATATAGTTATAAATATATACTATAAATATCTCTATATAAATATATACTCTTATATTTATACAAATATTTATCTTATCCTTGCATGTCTATATTAAGATGAGAAAGAGAGAGAAATATGGTAAAATGTTTACATCTGGGGCATCTGGGTGAAGGGTTTATGGGAATCCATTACACAAATGTTGCAGTTTTTCTGTAAATTTAGAAGTATGTCGAAACAAAAACGTTAAAAGTAAGAAACCAAAGTGGACGGCTTGTTAGAGTTGCTTGTGAGGCGGGAACCCGGTCTGCCTGACCGCGGTTGGTGTTCTCTCTTGCCCTGTAGCCTTCTTACCTCTTAGTGTGGTTCAGGTCGACGCTGGGCAAATGGGTTTCTGAAACCCCTTTTCATTCATCTGTGGTACAGGTCTCGGATGTGGGTACAGGGAGAAGGAAAAGAGAAGGAGGGCGTGCCCTGTGTGAGAGAATGCTGAAGCAGTAGATAGGAGGCGTCTACCTGGGCCCTGGTGGGGTCAAGGGCAGGGGGCTGGCCCAGCCTTGGAGGGCGCCTCTGTTCTGCTGTCTTCCTCACTTACCCACTGCTCCTCCTGTCTTCCCTAAACACGTGCAGGGAGACTTTTTCAGTGTAATATAACACCCTCCCCCCCATCTACCCTCTCCTTGTATCTTGGATTGGGCTAGTTCTCTTGTACCCTTCTTGTACGCCGAGAGGTTGCTTCTCGAGAGTTTCCACAGTAAGTCAACAATGGATTCTGAATGCAACAGTAATTCACAATGGCCAAGGAAAGACAAGAATGAGCTTCTTCTCTCCTCTGCCATCCTTCCCCTAATTATGAGTTTGTGAATGTCAGAGCGCCTGCCCTTGACGCATAACTGATGAGCAGTTTGGCAGGGGCGTTAGGCAGAGAACTGGGTTCAGAACTTCACTCTGCCCCTTACACCTCAGTCCTCCGCCTGCAGAGAGGGCATGATGAGAGCTTTGACCCTAGTGAGTGGCTTTGAGGATCGAAGGAGATAAGCATGTAGATACTTATCATGGCGCTCAACAAATGCTAAATAGTACTCGTCACCATAGCAGAGTGCGTGGTCGTGATGTCGTGCAGCGGTATAAAGGACGAGCCACTGAGAAGGCCACATGGCTTTCCCCAACTGGGATACATGTTGCCTGGAGTTGCGTTTAACACGTGAGTGTATTTGATGGCTTGAGGGGCCCTCCTGATAGAGACACGGGTTTCATCCGCTTGGCAAGCAGCTTTTCCCAGCTTCCCCACAGTGTACAACCCGGGCTCCCCTGCCCTGGTCCTGGTGTGTGTCACAGAAGCCCCCATCTTCCCTGCACACAGAACCACATCCCTGCACTCTAATTCCTGGAACTCACCTTCTCCCATTGCCTCTCTTCGGTTGGTGTTAGGCAGGAGCAGTTTGCTGGTGTGGGGGGAGAGTCGTCTGCTTTTTGAGGGGGAGACAGCACCAGACTTTTATAAGCCCCATGTGGGTCTCCCTTCAAATACTGTCCCATGGAATCCTGTCCCTGTACCCAGGATATGGGGACAACTCAGGCAGCTTGCCATATAAAAAAGGTTCCAGAACGTAATTATATATTTGAAGTTACAAAAGCTTTTTATTACTTTGGGGAGGTAAAATTATATGTGTTTTCAGCAGGACTTCTTATGCCAAAACTTTGAACAAAAATTCACTCTCCATTACCAGCCTTAGAGGAAAATATATTCACAGCTCTTTATGTCACATCAGTTTCCTCCTTCTTCTTGTATTTGCTTGTGTGTGCGTGTGTGTGTGTGTGTGTGTGTGTGTGTGTGCACGTGCACACACGCATATCTGAACATTTCGGGGGCTGTCTGTAAGTAGGATGTTTATGTGTTGGCCAGTGGGGCATGTCTAATGACTTTCTTGAGGTGTAACTCACATGAATTGTAATTCACCTATTTAAACTGTCTAGTCTTCAGTTGTACTCACAGAGTTGGGCAATTATCATACCATCAATTTCAGAAGCGATTCATCGCTCCAAAAAGGAACCCTGTCCCCATTAGCAGTCCCTCTGTATTTCTTCCCAGCTGGAACAATCCTAGGAAATCAGTTCATTTCTATAGATTTGCCTATTCTGAATATTTCACATAAGTGGGATCATGCAATATGTGATATTTTACGACTGCCTTCTATCACTTAGCACAATTTTCCAGGTTCATCCATACTGCAGCCCAGATAAGTGCTTCATTCCTTTTAATGGCTAAATATGATTCCGTTGTATGGATAGACCACATGCTGTTTACCCATTCATCAAGTGACGGACATTTGGGTTGTTTCCACTTTTTGGCTGTTATGAATAATGCTGCTTGTGAAGATTCATGTACAAGTTTTTGTGTGGACATGTGTTTTCATTTCTCTCGAATCTGTAACTAGGAGTGGGATTTGGGGTCATTTAAAGACTATGTTTAACTTTTTGAATAACTGTCAATCTGCTTTTGAAAGGGGTTGTGCCTTGTTACATTCCCACCAACAGTGTATAAAGGTTACAGTTTCTCTATGTCCTCACCAACACTTGTTATTCTTCGACTCTTTGATCACAGCTGTCCTCCTGGGCACAAGTGACATCTCATTGTGGATTTGATGTCCATTTCTCTGATTATCAATCATGTTGAGCATCTTTTCATGTGCTTATCAGCCATTTATATATCATCTTTGGAGAAATGTCTATTCAGAGACTTTGCCCATTTTTAAGTTGGGTTATCTTTCTTTTATTATTGAATTGTAATCGGTTTTTTAAATATTTTCTAGATACAATTCCCTTATCAAATATATAATTTGCAAATATTAAATTCCATCCATTCTGTTGGTTCTCTACTTTCTTCACAGGGTCCTTTGTAGCACAGTTTTACATTTTGATGGAGTCAAATTTATCTATTTTTTTTCTTTTGTTACTTGTGTTTTGGAGTCACGTCTAGGAAGGCTTTACCATACCCGAAGTCGTGAAGATTTATGTCTGTACTTTCTTCTAAGAATTTCATAGTTTTAGCTTTTACAGTTAAGTCTATGATACATTTTCTAAAGCCTTTTTAATCTTTAAGTAATCTCTACACCCAACGTGGGGCTCAAACCTGCAACCCCAAGGTCAAAAGTGGCATGCTCCACCAACTGAGCCAGCCAGCCACCCCCTGTGACACATTTTGAGTTAATTTTTGTGTATGGAATAAGAAAGGGATTCAACTTTATTCTTTTGTAGGTGGGTATCCAACTGTTTCTGTCTTGAAAATATGGAAATAGTTCCATGCCAGTTGGTAAACAGTGCCACCCTGAGATCCCCGAGTTTCCCTCTTTTGCTCCGGCTCTTTTCTGGGACCTCCCAGACATTCCCATGACTCACAAACTGACCTGCCAATGCCTGGCACAACAGAAGGCTTCAGGACCCTGCCAGTTCTGATGCCAGTGAGGTCCCAGGTGTTAAATAGTTTCAATGTCACACCTACGTGTTGGTGTTATGACACGTCCTCAGGGCTGGCAATACTAATATCGACACAGGGAGGCCCTATAACTTGCTGTTAATAATCCTGTAGTGTAGCTCCAGGGAATGTTGCTGGAGTGAAGAGAAATGCCAGTGTCCTGTAACAATCCCGCCAGTGAGGACCAGAACAAGAGCAGGTCCTGACCCAGAATCAGCTTAGCAGTTGCTTGAAAGCCTGTGAGCCAAAGGTCTCGGAGGCAGCAAGGTAAGAACATTCCATTGTGGTTTCTCCACAGGCAAACGTGTAGCCCGTCTTTTGCTCCCATCACAAATGTCTCTCATCTGAGGACCCGGGAGATTATCTGGGTGGGTTCCTCTAGGAGGGACTCTGTGATTCTCCCTTGGCAGAGTGAGATTGACCATCCACAACTTTGCAGGATGGAAGGGTCCTCTTTCTTGGACGGGTTATATAGTCAGACGGCTTCCTTAGAAGCTCCTAGTTGACAGACCAGTCTACCCCAGCTGTGGTGTCTCCTACTCCTTGGTCACAGGTTGCCACTGACAGAGAGGGACGCCGCCCACCCATCAGACCGGCTCTGTCTCTGCCCGCCTTCCACCGCCCTTCTGCTCAGCCCCTTTCTCCTGCAGTGTCTTTGTTCCACATTTCTGGATAATTAGATTTTTTGGCAATGGCCCTTCTGCGTGCTGCGGAGCGAGCAGTCGAGCCTATGGCCTTTTCCCAAGTACTATTTCCAGCCGGGCCATGTCATCTTGTTCTTCCGCTGTGTTCCAGCACACAAAAGGTCAGGAGCCTTGCCGGGAGGACAGACCCCGGTGTGGAGACCTCCTGGCCTGGATGGTATGTGGATAATAAAGGAAATTAGGAAAATCAGCGAGAGCATGTGACAGTGCTCCCCAGCCTTGTCTTCCCTCACGAACAGTCCTGACTGCACCCTCAGGAGGTGTAGATCTAGGGTGCTCAGGTATGGCAGGGAGAGGACACAGGACAACTACAAATGGAATGACTGTCGCCTTCAAACCATATTCTCTTGCTGACTTTGCATAGAAAAGCTGAGGACAAGTCCCTATCACGTGGCAGAACTGAACAAAGGGCAGCTCTTACCATCTTTTTTTTTTTTTTTAACGTTTATTTTTGAGAGACAGAGTGACAGAGAGTGAGCAGGGGAGGCGCAGAGAGAGAGGGAGACACAGAATCCGAAGCAGGCTCCAGGCTCTGAGCTGTCAGCACAGAGCCCGACGCGGGGCTCGAACTCACGAACTGGGAGATCATGACCTGAGCTGAAGTCCGACGCTTAACCGACTCAGCCACCCAGGCGCCCCCTCCTACCATATTTGATAATGATTATACTTTAGTGTTTGCTTTGGCACCACAGGTACGAAAATGTGGTGATTGTGCTTTATAATTAACTGTGTTTAAACTTGTTATATTTTGTAATTGTTAAAATATTTTTATAAAATCACATTTGCATGTAGACGGCTTAATGATTCTCATCTTATAAAATATTTGCACAAGATGTCCCTAACGACCGGAAGGGAAGTGAGGAAAGGCCTAACGGTATCACAGCAGTGCAAAGCAGCAAGGCTGTCAGTGACTATTTCCCGAGTGCTCAATAATCCGAGGCCCTGGGATGCACCCAGCGCCAAGAGAATCCCCAGCCCGGAGGTGCGTCTTCCAGCTCAGGTTCAAGTATAAGAGGGGAAGAGAGGTAGAGGGATAAGGGAGGGAAAGGGGGATGCCAAGCCCTAAAGTTCTATCAACTTTAAGCAAAACATGGGTCCCCAGGAGGTCCCCCAGGCCAACCCCGTTCTTCTGTCCTTTGTTGCCTTCCCAAGATGGTGGAACTCCCCAGGTTTCTTTCTTTTCTCTCTCTTTTATTTTATTTTTTTTTTTTTGAGAGAGAGAGAGAGAGAGAGAGAGAGAATCCCAAGCAGCTTCCCACTGTCAGTGCAGAACCCGACATGGGGACCAAACTCACCTGGGAGTTCAACAGCAGACATGTTAGATGTGACTTGATTGTCTGCCCTTTCTATGAAGGGAACACCTTCACTTTCAACTTCCTGTTCCTGCCACGCCCCTGGCCATTGTGATTGGCCCAGCAACAAACACATGACCGAGTTGAGCCAATCAGGGCTCTTCCTCGGGTTTTTACAACGGAACAAGCTTGTTTCATGCCACTGTGTTTTGGGGGTGACTTGTTATGTGGCAGTAGACGACGAACACAGACCTTCATGTGGACTCTCCCCTCTCTTCAGGAGACGCACCCGAGTTTAGTGGGGATCAGCGGGGAGGCACGCTGCAGGAAACCAGCTATTAACAAAACCCACGTTTTCTAGGTGCGTATAGCCCCATGCTGTGAAGTATCTGGAAGGGCTTGTGGGCAGAGGCTGTGGCCGCGAGGAGCCCAGTGTCACTCACAGCCAACCTGGACCATGCTTAAAGATAGAAGAAGGGGCAAAATATGTCTTCACTCCTGATAACTTCAGCTGCAGGTCAACCCCTGGCCTTGACCTCTCTCATTTCTTCCCATCCTCCTCCTTGCCCCCCCCTCCCCCGCCAGTCTCCTTCCCGCATCCTCCCTCCTGCTCCTCCCACGGAGGTCCAAGTCCCAGAGAATGTTTGAGAACATTCCATTCTGGAAGGGCCACATGCTTTACCAAAGAGCTTATGGACTGGTGCTTCTCACACTTACTATGCACACCCATCACACAGGGAATCCTCGGAAGATGCACATTCTGATTCAGTGGCTCTGGGAGGGGCCTGAAGGTCTGCACATCTAACAAGCTCCCCTGTGGATGCTACTGTAGAAAGTGCTCAGTAGAAAGTGCTGGAAGGAGGACTGTCCTTTCTTTTGCTAATATGGATGGCCTCTTCCAGGAAAACGCTGGCTCAGAACTCTACAGAAAGCCCCTTTCCACCAGGACAGAAGGTGAGAAGGAATTGAACGAGTGGACAGAGATCCTCATCCTGTCCTGTACTTACTTAAAATTCTTGCGTGTTTCTTTTTATTTATTTCTTTTTAATTTTTTTTCATGTTTATTTATTTTTGACAGAGACCGAGACAGAGTGTGAGCGGGGGAGGGGCAGAGAGAGAGGGAGACACAGAATCCGAAGCGGGCTCCGGGCTCCGAGCGGCCGGCGCAGAGCCCGACGCGGGGCTCGAACCCGCAAACCGCGAGGTCATGACCTGAGCTGAAGTCGGACGCTTAACTGACTGAGCCACCCAGGCGCCCCCCGGGTTTTTAACTTAAAGACAGCAGGTTGCAAGGTCCTCCCTGTGACACAGCCACTCACACGCCCTCTCATTTCACTGGCTCCGTGGCAGGAACGGTGGGCCGCCGTGAGAGGGGGGCATACGGGGGCTACATAGGGTCTCGGCCCACCCAGGACAGGTTCAGGCCCAAGCGAATCAGGGGGGCACGTGGCACAGGAGCAAAGTGGTGTCACAGCTGAGGGACAGACTCCAGAGCTAACGAGCATCTTGATCAGAGTGCTGGCTCTCCCTTGTTGAACGGCTGAGTTGGGGTTTACCTAGCTAGAAAATGAGGACCTTCATACCTATTGACTGAGGTTGGTGGGATAATGAATACAAATAATATTTGTAAATTTATTAGGTAACTCACATGCACGAGGCAAATCCTTATGCATGGCACATTGTCCCAAGTGCAGATTAACTCATTTAATCCTCTCAACAGCCAGCAAGGGCAGTAAAATTATAATTACTCTTTCTGTTTTATGAGGGAGCAAAGCTCAGAGAGGGGCAGTCCGAAGCTCGGGGTCACCGCCGGGGAGCACTGGAGCCAGGCTCGGGTCCAAGGCAATTTGATGGCAGGGACCACCCGAAGGGGCACGGTCCCCCACATACAGGTACTTGAGGACTATCTGGGGGGGGTGTCAGTGAATGAATGAATGATGTAAGATCCAGGGAAGCTGTTTTCTGTCTGTCTGTCTGTCTGTGTCTCACACACTCCCTCACTCTCGCACATTTCAGTTATTTAAAAACCAAAAAAGCTTTCTGAAGAACTGACACGTTCACACGGTTCAAAGGGAGCAAAGGGACAGAGACTGAAAAATATTCCTGCTGTCCTTGACCCCCAGCTGCCCGGGTCTTTTCCTTGGGGCAACCACACCAGCCCCTTGTACATTCAGACAGGAGCATACCCTATGGAATGTTCTGCCTGGTACCAGAAGAGTCTCTTAAGCTGAACTTCTCTTTAAGCCTTAATTTCTTCACTGGGTCCCCCCGAGGTGGGGGGTTGTGAACATTAACTAAAATTCATGGAAAGTGGTTAGGGCAGTGAGGGGTCAAGCCTATCAATTAGTAAGCACTGGACTCCATTTCATTTGTTTAATTGTATTTTACTTATTTTTTAATTTTTAAAGTTTATTTACTTATTCTGAGAGAGAGAGAGAGAGAGAGAGAGAGAGAATCCCAAGCAGGCTCCGTGCTTTTGACGTGTTTAAGTTCCTGGGCTGGAACTCACGACCTATGAGATCATGACCGGAGCCCGTGTCAAACACTTAACTGACTGAGCCACCCAGGGGCCCCATTTATATTATTTTTTGACATAGGGTAAAGGAAATAGGAGGTGGCAAGGCCCCCACTCTGGCCGCTGAGGCCGACGCCCAGCTCTTGAAGGTGATGAGACTTCCCGTTGGTGTTTGTATACAGATAATGAGCCACTCGCCCCCAAAGACAAGACGGGAGGAGGGAGGGAGGAGCAAAGAAAAATATGGACAAAGAAAATTTCAAAGCCACTCGAAAAAATAGAAACCGAGGCTCCCACACACTGAGCAGGCCACATTCTCCATCGAAGGCCTCACGAACACGGAGGCCGACACCATCTGGCCTCAGACACTTTTCCTCAACACCCTTGCGTCAAGTCAAGCAAAGCAGGGCGACAGAAGAGGAATAAGTTGGGTTGGTTCACACGGAGCCTCCAGATTCCGCGCTCCAGTGATAAATAATGTACAAAGCCCAGAAAACACAGCCCTGTTGGGTCCGGGCCTCTTACTCCTGAGGTGTGAGGAAAGGGGATCAGGGTGTCCATCCTGTTAAATTTGTGGAGGGATGCATTCCGGGGGCCCGGGGAGGGGGGGAGCCCCAGGTGGCTGGGCCAGTCTGCTGGCCAACCAGGTGGCCTGCCAGGCTGCCCTGGGCCTCCCCACTCCGGGCCTCAGGCTGGCGAGACTGTCCCCGGCCCACAACCGGGGCATGGGAGACCTGTCTCTTGCTATCATTAATTCATGTTTCCCCGCCTGGCCATCAGAATCCCATTAAAACAAACACACACACACACACACACACACACGCGCGCGCGCGCGCGCACACACACACGCGCACACACATACACGCACACACGCACACACACACGCACACACAGACACGCACACACACAACCCATAACGTTAAAATCAATAGTAAACATCATTTTAATCTACACACATTTCTATCACTGTTCAAAAGATGTTTTTCAAATTACCCCTGGAAACTCCCGCTATCTAAGAATTATCAGAAAAAAAAAGAGAGAGGAAAGAGAGAGAGAGAGGGAGAGCATGAAAAGGAAAAAAAAAAAAAAAGCCCACAAGAGGCAGGGAAGTGGTGCTTTGTCAGGGAGAAGAAAATAAAGAGAAATCAGCCCAGCTTCAAAGGGCGCATTTCCATAATTGCCCTGTAACTTTAGCAAAATAAATCTGAGCGGCTGAGAAAAGCCCAATCTCTCAGATGAGTGAACTCCAAAGGCCCCGGAGGGCTGTGGGCCCACTTGTTAGCGGCCCGGAGCAGTGAGAGATTGCGGGGCTCGCCAGGGGCACAAAAGCCATGAAATCACAGCCTTCCCGGCCTAGACGGGCCCCGGCCCCCCGAGTAAGACTTTACCCTGCCTTTGTCTCCTTCCTGCTCCCTGACACGGGACACACACCCACGCACACAGGCGCACACACAGGCACACACACGCACACAGGCACCCCGGGGTAAAATAAGCGAGTAAATAAATAGACGCGTTTAAGTGCAGGAAAGGCTGGCAGCAGTTAAGAGGAGGGGCAATAATTAGGAGGCGAAACCACAGGAGTTGGGCTTTCATCTGTGAGAACATTCCCGTAACCTGCTCCTGATATAAATATCCAGGGAGAAAGGCCCCAACTTTCCAGACACACATCCTCTTTGGAGAGGACTCTGTCTCCCTCTCCCTCTCCCTCTCCCTCTCTCTCTCAATCTCTCTGTCCTGAGACGGCCCCACCTCCAGAGGCTCAGGGAGTTGGAACCCACTTTTCTTTTTCTCAGGCTGGCAAAGTTTCCTGTTGATGCTTTCTCATCCCCATTGCCCCCTTCCGGGGCCAAAAGTTTTTCCAGAGCAGACAAGCGGCCCCACTTAGCCTCCTTCTTTAACGCGTCTCTCCACAGAGCTGTGGTTTCTGGGAGAAAACACCTGCTGTAGTTGCCCTCAGACACCTCTCCCCTCCCTCGGGTTCTAGGTTTCTCAACGGCGGCGTTGTTGACATCTTGGGCCCCCTCACTCTCTGTTGGCGGGGCTGGCCTGTGCCTTGTGGGACAGTATCCTTGGTGTGAGCGGCATCCCTGGTCTCCACCCAAGAGATGCCAATAGCACCTGTATCCAGGCATGACAATTGGAAAATGTCTCCACACGTTGCCTTATGTCCTGGGAGCGTGGGGACCGCCCAGTGGAGAACCCGTGCTCTATCTTAGGACCTCTTCCCCATCTTGCCCTGGGTACTCACCCCTTCTGCCATCAGGGACAGATGCCGCGGGGGCGGGGGGGGGGTTCCCATGCAAACAGTCAGGGTGGTCTTTGGAGGGGCTGGAGCCTCCATTCTGAGGGGAGCAGGTGCATTAAAGCTAGGCTGGCCACGCAAGACACGGAGACTTTCAATGTGGTCACGTTGGCTGGCCGGATCCGAAGACAGTGGCAAATCAGGATCTGGAGACGGTAGCTGGAGACCCCCTCCATTTACGCCTCGTACTAGAGACCTTTGGCTTGGAACAAATTCGTCTAATCCGATCCCCTCTATGTTGCAGACGGTGAAGTTGGAGGCCCGAGTCGGGATGGCACTTTCCTCCACTCGAGTCGGAGTTATCTCTGGCCACAGACACAATTGGTACACACCTGCCATTGTCTTTTGTCATTTGGTAGAGGCAGAGGGTACGTGCAACCGGGAGTTACAGGACGCAGAGAACGTTTCTCGAAGGATACAAATAATGAGGCCCCATGCTGGAGTTCCTGATGGAAAGTCCCAACAAATCAGGGAAGGCGTCTGGCATCCAATTTCTACCCAAGCCTTTGATCCCTACTGCTGAACCTTCCACAACTCAGGCCTGAGACAGGGGACCCTCCAGGTGGCCTGGAGACCACCAGCCCTCTCCTCAGACAGGTGAGTGGCCGAAGCACCCTTTCCCCTCTGGGAAGCCTCTGCTGCACTCACTTTTCCATATTGCCCTCTGCCTGGACCCGGCTTCCTCCTCCCTGTATTCCGGTGAAAATAAATTCAATCGGAAACCGCGAATGGGCCATCACTTAGGGAGATAATTTTATTCTCCTCTGGCTCGCTGGCCCGGTGATGCACCCCCACCTCTGGCTGCATGCAGATAATGAGGGACGTGGTGACATACACTCCTTCCTCTGACCTAATTGATGATCCCCACACACCTTGGCGTGCTTTGCATAACCAGCCACGACAGCCGGCACCCCTTCCAGGCGGAGTGATTGACATATTTTATTTCTAATTGAAGCTTAATCAGGACCCAGGGTAAGATTCCCATGTATTCTCGCTCTCTTCTCTCTCTGGCTTCCTTCTCTGTGTGTGTGTGTCTCTCTCTCTCTGGGAGCCCTGCCCTTCCGGCTTCCTTTCCCCTTTTAAAATTTGAGGGCCACACAATAAAGGATGGATGGAGGCAGTGTCTGGGGTCCCTGAAAAGGGGGAGAGGGAGGGGACAAGGGGACGGTTCAGGGAGGAGGACCCGGAACCAGCTCCCTGGTGAAGGTGGAGGGGAGCGGCCTCCTCTCCCCTTTTTTAGGTTTCTTTGTTTGGACGGCGTTACCTTTTGGGGGTCACTTTGGGGCCATTTGAAGGGCCTGTGTGTTCCGTGCGACCGAGAGGCTACAAATACACGGGAGTGGCCACTCCCCACTCCCAGGTTTTCCCGGCTCTCCTCAGCACGTCCACACACTGCCCCTTCAGGGGGGCGGGACTGGTCTCATCCAAGGACCATTATCCCCGGAATGAGCCGGGCTGAAGAGGTGAGCAGGCCGTGGGGTTTTCACGGCAGAGCCACCGAGGATGGGGGTCCGACCTCCGCAAGCTCGGCTTGGCCTCTCCACACCCCTCTCCTTGTGACCAGATGCATTTTCTCCTCCCTGGGCTGACGTTCCGTGTGGAAAGGCTGCCGGACTTCTGCCGTCATCCGTCTCCCCGATCACCCCTGCCTGGGGAGTTTCCTTTCTCCCTGGGTTGAGCTGGGTCCTGAGATGCCTGGAGGCAGACGCCTCACTGTTATGGCTGATGGGAGCGGGTGAGCTGAATACCGTCCAGAGTCGAAGAGAGGGGACTGAGATTCTAGAATAGAACGTTAGTGATACCAAAGCTATGTTACCCTCACTACCACATGCCAGGCCTGGACAGCCTCTGTCTCTCGTGGGCACATCCACCTGGTGGGGTAGGCATGATTATTCCCATTGCACAGATGAGGAAATACAGCACAGCGAAGTTAATTATCTGCTCAGAGATTCATGGGACGTAGACTGGGGAACTAGGTCTATGCGACAGAGAAGCTTGTGAGGCCATAGCTGACAGGCTATCGGGCGGGCGTGCTGTCCCCCTAAAGACACTCATGCTGATTAGCGGAGGCCTCTGCCTGCCTCCAAGGCCCTGGCCTCTGAGGTTCAAGGCCCACCCAGGCAGTTGAAGCCTGTTCCATGGGGCCAGGGCCTGAGCTGAACCACAGCCTGTATCTAAGTCCTGGGAAGGAGTCTGGACCTGTAAACACCATTAATAAAGAGCTGGGAGAGGAGGGAGCCGGAGAAGCATCTCCCACCTCTGGGGAAGGGGCCGGAGGGGGAGTCCCAGCCTCAGAATGTCTTTGCCCAGATGTCAGCCTCTGCTTCACCAGGCCTCTATGAAAGGCCACGGACTAACACACTGGCCACCAACAGACCCACTGGCCCCTGGAGGGCCCACCATACCCCGCCTATCCAGCCTCAGTGGGGTTTCCGGGGGGGGTGCCCGCTGGCAGCTGTCCCCACTCCCCCCCAGCCTGGATGAGTCCCCATGTGGACCAGGCTCCTGCGGAACGTGGAGCTGTACAATACATACAATTCCATGCTTTGTTCTGTGGCTTCAGGCGTTCGAGCCCTGCCCAAACCTCCCAGGGGAGCCATGAGACTGTCACAGGCTCCACACGGGACGAAACTTACTAACCACAAAATTTACTAACTAAATTGACTAACCAAAGAGGAGGAAAATTAAAAAAAAAAAAAAAAAAAAAAAAAAAAAGGTACCCTCCACTTCGTGCCCAAGGCGGCACTCGTCCAGTGCTCCCTACAACTTGTTCAAATCAAAGTTGGGCAAGGCTGTCGGACTGAAAGAGAAAACAAGAGGGCGAGGACGGGGCGGCCAGCGGGCGAGGCCGCGGAGGCAGGCGCTGAGTGGCCCTTTTGTCCTGTAGAGGGAGCTCCAGCCCCAAATTTCCCGGCTCCCTCCCCCCACCCCCGGCCTGCCCACCCCCTGACAGGCCCCAAGCCGAATCCTGGCTGGATAGGTACAGAGGCCCCAACACCCCCGCACCCCCCACCAGCACCCTAGAAAGCTATCCTTCCAGGGCACTTGGGGGGAAAACCCGCTGGGGTGCCAAGATGCACAGAGGCCACTGGGACTCAGGTCCCCCCACTCTCAATTCGGGCTGGGCACGTCACTATGAGGAAATGCTGTGCATTCCCGGGTCGCTGTTCCTCCATACGCAACCCCTATTCACCGCCACCCCACACCCTCGCATCTGTAAGGAGGAGTCTGGGGGTGCAGTGAGGTTGGAAAGGGCTTGCACTGAACTTGCACATGCCCTGACATAAGACTCAGAGAACCTCAATTGTGCCTATCTAAGAATGGGGATGTGGGACTGATGAGAACCCCCCAACCTAACCTTTCTGCATCCAGACCCTTCTCTGGGTCTTTCTGCCATGCCATCCGAGCAGGCCCCAAACCCCAGGGTTGATCCAGTGGACCGACCGGGTGGGCCCAAATCCCCAGGCTCCTCGGAGGGCATCTTCTCCGGTTTCCCCCCAGCTGTCTCCTCTGCCCTTTCCCTGGGGCACCCCACCTACTTCTCCAACTGCCTCACCTCCAGCGGTGCCCCCAGCCCCGCCACCTCTGTGTCTCCTTGGCTTTTGCACTCTCGTGATCACACGGTCCTGGGTCCTGACTGTCGTTCTTTTCCCGCTGATTCCGGCGACTCTTCAAACATGGGAAGCGGGGGGCAGCGGATAAAACAAAACAAAACAAAACAAAAACCAAATAGATCCCTCCGTGGAGGGGGGGGGGCGGGCAAACAGGCAGGTTATAGTCAAAGTGGCAACAGCTCATTTATTTAGCCAAAAATAGATACTTTCTTGTACAATTTGGTTCACACATATGTACATTTTTCTGTATATACAAAAAAAAAAAAAAAGTCAGACACTCTTATTCTCACGGCAACTCCACCTCCCAAAATCAACCGAACAACATCAACCAGAAAAACCCTCACAAACTCAGCTAATGTGGGGTACAGAAGCCACTTGGGGAGGACTGAGGGAACTTGGTTTATTTCTTTTTTTTTTTCTTTTTTTCTTTTTGCTTAGTTTTGTTTCTTAGGTATTCATACACGGACATGCTTACAAGTCATAACTATACAGAGAGTTTTGTGTTTTTGTTTTTTTTTTTTTTTACAATTATTACAACGATTGAAAATTTTTAAAAATAAGTACTAGGAGGAGGAGAGAGCCGATAAGACCAAAGCGGCATCCAGGTGGTTCTGGGGCCTGGAAGAGAGAAGCAGTAGTAGCAAAGGAAGTGAGAGTTCGGGGCACCGACGCTGCCTAGGATTTGGGACACCCAACCTGGGACTGAGGCCGGGGGACTGGGAGGTGTCTCAGTGTCAGATGATGTCCAGCTGTAGATGTTGGGCTTCCGGTTTAACTATAGAAGGTTGGGAAGGAGTAGGGACCCGAGGTCCCGGCTCGAAGGCCGCCAGGTGGGCTTCCCAGAGTCGCCGCTGGCCCGGCGGGGGCCCGGGTTCCTACCGCGCGCGCCGTACCCTGGGCCGCGGCCCGGGTGCCGGGCTGGGATTGCCCGAGGCCTCTCTGGGCCCGCGGGCGCTACGGAGGAGTGTGTGTCTGGTCCCCTTTTTAAAGCACGTCCCGGCTGCATTCCCCGGGGGCAAAAGCCTCCAGTGCTCCGCGTTCGTTCCTCCCCCACTTGCTTGTCCCACCGTCCGCCCCTACCGCGGGGTCTCTTACCGCCTGGGCACGGGCTGGAAAGCCGTCTTGAGTAACTTTTTCTCCACTTCCAAGGCACTACAGCGATCTAAGGCAAGCGGGGAAGAAAAAGGAGGGCCTTTAGAGAGCTCCACGCCGGCACTCAGGGCCGCGGGAGGCGGGCGCGGGGTGGAAAGCGCCCCGCGCCCCCCGGGGTCCTGCCATCTCCGTCCGCCCCGGCGCGACCCCCAGGACCCACCCCCTTCCTCCGCTGCGGCGCTCAGTAGTCACCTGTTCCGCCCTCGGGCTCCGCCGGCCGAGCGAAGGCGGCAGCGGCGGCGGCCGGGTGGCCCGCGGCTCCGGGAAGTCCCAGCAGGTGTGGAGGGGACGAGCCCAGCAGGGAGAGCGGGTGCGGGCGTGGGCCCGGCGTAGGGCCTGGGAACGGCCGGTTGGTCCAAGCGGGGAACTTGCCCAGCGGCGCCGAGACGAGTCTGTGAGCCGCGGCGGCTGCCGCGGCCGGAGAGAGCTGCAGGGCTGGGGGCGCGACGGCTGCCCCCGGGGGAGAACCTCCCGCGCCCGGAGGCGAGCGGCGCGGGTTGTCCGGGCTTGTGGCCGTCTCGGCCAGGGACCAGATCTTGGGCTTCTGCAGGGCTGAGGCGGGCGGTGGTGCGGGAGCGCAGGGGTCCAGGCCTGCAGGAGGCGAGGGCGGAGACGGCAGAACCGCGGCCACCGGCGGTGGCGCCGGGGCCAGACTCAACACGGGCAGTGGACGCTCCTCCAAGCCCTCCGAGCTGTCGTCCGAGTCGCTATTCTTGGAGTCTGAAATGGGTCTCAGGCCGAGGTCGCCGTCCCTGTGTGCCGCCCCAGACAAGGCCAGCTCAGGCCCCGCGGTCGCACCGTCTAAGTTCTCCAAATCGATCTCCTCGTCCTCGTCGTCGTCCGCCAGGCCCTCGCCCCCCGTGTCCTCCTCCTCCCCCACGAGCTCCTCCTCCTCCAGCTCCAGCTCGCGCTTGCTGTCTTCTTCGTCCTCCTCCTCGTCTTCCTCCTCGCGCTCGCTCCCGTAAGCGTTGCCCTCCTCGTCGGTGCGGCTGCGGGGCGCCCAAGTCATCTTGTTCTCTTTCTTGAGGCGCCGGCGCGCGTTGGCGAACCAGGTGGACACCTGGGTGAGGGTCATCTTGGTGATGATGGCCAGCATGATCTTCTCGCCCTTGGTGGGGTAGGGGTTCTTGCGGTGCTCGTTCAGCCAGGCCTTGAGCGTGCTGGTGCTCTCCCGGGTGGCGTTCTTGGGACGGGACGGGTCCCCGAACTGGTACTGGCCATACGGGTAGAAGGCGGGGTGCGGGTGCGGAAACGCGGCGGCCGCGGCCGGATGCTGCACCCCCGGGCTGTCTTTCAGCTCGTACTGCGCGCCCTGTACGCACATGGAGAAGGAAGGGACACGCGCGGAGGGAGCGCGGGTGAGCCCTAGCCGCCCTGGCCGTCGCCGCCTCCACCCTCCCGGCCTGGGCCCCGCTAGTCTACTCCCGCGCGCTCCACCTCGTCCCGCGCCCCAGCTCCAACCCTCCCCCCGCCCCACTCCGGCTCCCTGGGCGCTTACCAGCTGCGGGAAGATGGGCAGCTCGGCGGCGTAGGGCAGAAAGGCACCGTAGCCTTGGGCGGCGGCGGCAGCCGCTGCCGCCGCGGCATAGGGCGCCCCGTACACGGAGGAGAGCACGTTGGACAGGGACCCCGAGGCGGCCAGCTCCGAGGCTCCGGCTCCTGGGCCGCCCCGGGCTCCAGCGCTGCCGCCGCCGCCGGCGGCCCCCGGGCGCTCGGGTGGGTAGAGCGGGCGGATGTACTGGTATCCGAGCTGGGGGAAGGACATGGTGGCCCGCGGGGCACGGACGAAGAGGGGGCCCGGCCCCCTGGGCCGCCCAGCTCAGCGCCGCCCGCGGGCTCCTGCGCGCATCGGGGGCTGGGCCGGGCTGGGGCCGCGCTGCCTCCCGCGCTGCGCAGCGCTCCGCGTTCGCCTATTGATCTGCTCCGCGGCGGCGGCGGCGGCGGCGGCGGCGGCGAGGAGCCAGGTCAGGTCCGAACAGATTGGCGGAGATTCCCGGGGCTCCGGGCTCTGATTGACATTTCTACGGGCCCGCAAGCCCCTCCTCTCTGCGCCGCGCTCCCTCCTCTCGGCAGTCCGAGCCGCCTCTGCCCGCGCCTCGCTCCTCACTGCCCTCCTCTCCCCGAGCAGTGTCGCGCCTCGCTTCCTTCACCCTCCTCTAGTTTGTACTCCCCCTCCTCGCCCTTCCTCTCCCCTCCCTCTCAGCGCTCCTCTTCCCCCTAGGATCGCTTCCGCTCCTTCGGGCTCCTTCACTCTCCCGGACGATCGGAAACTCTTTTCTCTCTCCTTTCCCGTTCTCTCTATTCCTTTTGCTCTTCTCCCTTTTCTGCTCCCTTCACTCTTTCTTCACCCCTGTTTTTATCTCTCTCTACTCCCACGACACTCCCCCCCACCCCCACCCCCAGCCCTGGCTTCGGCGCCCTGGGCTCAGGCGGCCTAAAGTTGGGGACACTTAGGGTGCTGTGCGGGGGGTGTGAGTCCGTGGATCTGTGTCTAAGTCTGTGTGTCCGTCCCCGCCCTCACCTCCTCCCTTGCCCTTCCCCAAATCTCGGGTCTGACGTAGCGCCCTCTTATTCGACTTTTCCTCGCGTCTCCTTCCCGAGTCGCCAATCGCCTGGGCGCCTTCCAGGCGGGGCCGCCCACCCCGGAGGATACGGCGCGCTGGGCGGGGCGGGGCGGGGCGGGGCGGGGCGGGGACGCGAGCCCGGGCGCTGGGAGTCCTTGCCCGCCCCCTCCGGCCTGCGCGGGGAGGGGGAGCGGGAGGCGCTGGGGACGCGGGTTAGGACGGGGTCAGCTCGCCCCTCCCCGCCGCCCGCCCTCGGTACCTCTCCCCCCGCCCCAGCGCGGGGCCTGGGTCGGGACCAGATCCTGGTCCAGGGCAGGCGCTGGGGCTTTCCTCGGCCCGGACCCTTTTTCGGCTCGCACCTCTAGACCCCAGGCACTGTCCGCGGCGTAGGAAAAAAGCTAGAAGAATTCGCGAGGGGTGAAGGGGTACGCCCCGGTCGAATCTTCAAAGGCCATCTCATTGCCCAGGGGAGCGAAACAGACCCCTACCCGGCCACTTTAACGCCTCCTGTGTCCGGGTGCGAATCTCTTATTAGAAATGGCGGGCTCTGCCTTTGCAGGGACTGAAGTGTGGACACCCGCCCCCCCCCCTCCCGCCCCGGGGATCCTGGGGAGCCACGACTGGGAAGTGGAGCCTGCCGGTGCCCTAAGCGGGTGTGCGATGGTGGAGGAGCAGAGAGCCGGTGGCTGAGGCTCCAGGAACTTTCCCAGAGCGCTCCGAGAAGTTTGTATATTGGAATTTTCGGTCTGTAGACATCCTTCCTTTCACTACCCCTTCCCCTGCTCCCCGGTCACCGTGCCAACACGTTTTCTTTCCGTAAGGATCCTATCACCGTCTCGGGTGGGGATGGGAGGCAAGACTTTTGGTCCCACAGTGGAAGATTTCCTAAATCAAACCTGAAATCCCAGTATCCGAACGCCCACCTTCACGGATTAGGGCGTGCAGCCGACAACGGGATTGAAATTCCCGGAATCGTAGAGGCTCTGGGCTAAAAGCTTTAGGCCGCGGCTGCGACTGACGCGCAGGCCAGACCTGCAGCGGTAGCGCTCCGGGGACAACACGGAGGCGGCGACTCTGTCCTGGAGTGGCCAGTTCGGGCTTCGAGGCGGAAACTGGCCGCCGCGCGCTGATGGAGAGGGCAATTGAATCCGAATTCCATCAGAGTGAGGGGCCCGGGCTATCTTTGGTCCAAGCAGCTTTGGGCATTCCAGTTGAGGAATGAACTCCCAGTTTTGACCTCGCCCATCACTCCTACACCCCCCCCCCCCCGCCTTCTTTCCACGGGGCTTGGCACCCGGCGGCGGCTCCAGAGAAAAATGGGGTGGAAGACAAGGGAAAGTTTGGGGGCGGCCAGGTTTGGGGTTCAAGTGGGGAAACTGACTTGTGTGGCCTTTTCAAATTCCTCAAATCCGGTCGAGCTCTTTCCCACATCCTCTCCCCACCTGCTTCTCTTCCAGATACCGGGCGTTGGCCTTAGCTGGAGTCTCCCCAGAGGGGGAGATATCAGGGGAAGCTCTGGCTTTGAAATGTTTCCCCGGAGCCTGATTTCGTTTGCAGTTAAACCTCGAAGCCAAATGGCACAGGGAGTCATGGGGCTCACCTTCTCGCGGAAGATTTCAGGGGTGACAAAATTGAGGGTAACATTATTTCCCGGGCTGTTTCCTAGGTGTCAGACCTCGAGCCTCGACGGCCCTGAACCCTAGAGTTTGTGCAAAGTGGTGGCGCCAGACCGGAGCGAGCCAAGAGCTAGGTTCCGAGGTGGGGGACTCTGGGGCTGCGCTGTAAATGCCCGGAGGAAACGCTCGCTATTTAACTCAGCTCTTCCAGAAGGATAAGAGAAAAACCATGAGCCCCGGAGACGCTTCTTCCGCATTAACCAACTATTGACCTGGCAGCGTGGAGCCAGGCGGGAAAGAGGCCAGGAAAGGGACGAGGTTGTTCTCAGTGACCCAACCACGAAGGTCTAAGCGCGCTCATAGCCCCGAAGGCACCGCCCTCCAAACCCATACGCGTACTCAAGAAGGCGCCCAGGTCCCGGGCGGAAGCGGCCTCTTCGCTACCCTAGTGTCCAGCAGAGATCAGCCCCGCCCTGGCCCCGGCGATCTGCGCTTCACGTCGGGACTCAGCGTCGTAGGCGGCCGAGCCCCGACGTGGCACTGGCTCCCCAACTCGCCGGGGCCAACGGAACCCGGCTCCGGACTGAACTCTGGGGTTCGAGGACAGCCGAACCATTTCCAGAGGTTTTTAATCCAAGGGATGAGGTCAAAGTGATACACTCGCACAGGGAGGAAAAGCAGGTGCACGGGAAGCTGATTTGGGAAAGGCACGCGCGCACAAACGTGCCGCACACAAAAGCTTCTCCGTCTTTTCGCCTTCTTCCAACGTTCCCGGCGCACAAAGCGCTTCGGAGTCTTGCTGTAGGCGCTCTCTCTACGCGGCCCAGAGTGTGGCAGTGCACGGAGAGGGTGTCCCTAGCACACGTTTGGTGCACGCAGCAGCGTTCGCTGGACTCGCACCCGGGGCCGCGCGGCCCGACGTATGCCCAGGGGCCGCGCGGCCCGCCAGGCTCAAGGGCAGCGCCGCGCACTGAAAGCGAGCACCTAGCCACCAGGCCCACTTCCCGCCCCCTCCTCGCCCAGCCCCACGGTGCGCGCGCGTCCCCGTCGAGGGGCGCCGCTGTCGCCCTAGGTCTCCCCGCCGAGGCCCATCTTCAGTCCTTCTCTCCCAGCACCGAAATCCCCGGGCTGCAGCGCGGCCGGCGATCCCTCCGCTTCCTGCAGACGCCGCGGCGCACGCTCCCACCGCTCCCTCCCCCCGCGCTCGGGTTACAGGTTAATGAAATGCTCGTTTTCCTCAGTCATTTGTTTTGTTTTCCTGCAAAGTTCTGATAAGTAGCTAACCAACGAAGCTTGTAATTACAATCTTACAGAAACCGGGCCGATCTGTATATAAATCTCACCATCCAATTACAAGATGTAATAATTTTGCACTCAAGCTGGTAATGAGGTCTAATACTCGTGCATGTGATAATCCCCTCTGGATGCTGGCTTGATCAGATGTTGGCTTTGTAATTAGACGGGCAGAAAATCATTATTTCATGTTCAAATAGAAAATGAGGTTGGTGGGAAGTTAATTTCTCTCCGCTCTGTGAAGCGTAGACAAGAATTTAATGATTTAATTACAGTTGTAAGCCCTTTCCATGAGACTTAAATTGAGCTGAGAATATTTTTTTCTTCTCTCTCTCTCTCTCTCTCTGTTTCTCTCTCTCTTTCCCCCGCATTCTCTCTCTCCGCTATTAGCAGCCCTGCAGACACCCGGAGTGCGTGGCCTGGCGTCCTCACCCGGAGGGATTTGCATCAGGCCAGAATCCGGACCCCGGGCATCCCAGGAGGCGCGGGCCGGCGGCCTCCAGAGCCGCCCCGGAACGGGCTGCTGCTCCCCACCAGCCGCCAGGGCCTCGGAGCCGGTCCCTGCGTCCCGAGAAGCGTCGGGAAAACTTTGGGAGAAACTTTGCCAACTTTGCTCTCGGCGAGGGAGAGGCCGCCCGGCCGGCCGCGGCGGCTGCGGGCCGCGACGCGCAGAGTGGGCCCCAAGTCAGGCCTGGGCACCCCGGAGCCTGCAGGGCAGCCCAAGGAGGGGTGCGAGGCCGGCTGGCGGCCCCTGGCACCCCGCTGCGCCCCCGCGCGTCCCCCACCTGGCCCTGGGCCCCCCGTCTCCGAGCTGCCCGCGACTCGCAGAGCCCAGGATGGCCGGGATCGAAAACCTGGCCTTCAACGCAAGTGATCTGATTTTTCTTTACCTCTCCACGATCATCCTTTTTCCACCTGACTTGAGCAGTTTCTCTGCCTCCCTCTCCTTTGTTTTCCTCTCCCCGTCTGTGTCTGTCTGTCCCACTTTCTGGGTATTCGATTTCTAACTCATTCATTTCCATTCTTTCCTCCGCGCGCTCCCCATTTCGTTGTTTTATCCGCTCCTCTGGACCACTTCGCAGTTACTTTTCTCAGTTTTGCTCCTTGCCCCTTCCCTTATTTTGTCTGTTTTTATCCCTGTCTGCCTCTGTGACTGCCCCTCGCCCTCACCCTCATTTCTCCATCTACCTTTCTTTCTTTCGTTCATCCTAATCTATTTCCTTCTCCGATTCCTTGGTCTGCGTCTCAGGCTCTGCTGCGCTTGTATTTTCTGTCTTCTCCTCTTCCTCCCCGGGTCGTGTCCCCTCCCCCCCATGGATCTGCCTTCCCTGCGGCGCCCCCTCCTCATCCATCTTGGGAGATGAATATGTCGCCTTATTGGATGCCGAGGCCGGAGCCGGGTGATGGGGCTCGGCCAGCCTAGTGCATTTTCTTCATGCATATTGAGGAGATGGTAATGAGCGCGTTTGCATTGTTGCATGGAAATACTCCGTTTCCGGCCGCAATTCGGGGCCGGCGAGTGTGGCGCGGGCCCAAGAGAGCCCGCAGCGGGCGCCCGGCCTGGTGGCCGCAGCTGGCCCTCAACGGGATGGCGGGTGCTCGGCCCCGGGGAGGAAGTGACCTCTCGGAGAGCTCGGCCCGGCCGCCGCCGCCTCCTCGGGCTTCTCCACAAAGGCCGGCCGCGCTCCTCTCATTAAAGCCTCGTTACGGGAACCCCTGCCTCGCTCGCGAAGGTCCCCTCGCGCCCCCGACCCGTGGGCCTCTGCCCCCCCCCTCCCCTGGTGCTTCGAGGCCTGTGATGGAGCGCCACCAGGAAATTAGCGCCTGACAACGTCGTCGTCTAGTGGCAATGAATTGTTTGAAATGAGTGACACGTCGCGGAATCAAACACAGCCTCATTGTGTCCCCGGCTCCACTCACTCCTTAATCTGGAAGGACGCAGCGGCTTCGCTGGGCCAGGGAAGGTTGCCACAGGCCCCTGGCTTGTCCCTGCCGGGCTCCGGCCTGGGCTCAGCCTGACAGAACCGACCTGGAGGACCCAGTCATTCTAGAGGGGGCATGTCTCTCTCTGAGAAGGTCCCCAGAGCTCAGGAGACAGGACCCGGCCTGCCTCTCAAAGAGGTGAAGGTGTATGAAAGTCAGGACTTGCAGGGAGCAAATTCCCAGTCGAGCTCAGAGGGAACCGACTGCTGGAACAGTCAGAAAGGCCTGGATGCCCAGCTCCAGATGCAGAGGAGCGGGGAACCTCTGGGTGTTGGACAGTTTGCCCTCATCCGCCGGCCTCCTCCCAACTCGAAACTGGGAAAGCTGAGAAAACATCAGGATCTGGGCTTGTCTGGAGTCAGCGGTGTTGAGTTTCCCAAACTTCAAGCCCTCCGCCACCACCTCTGCTATTGTTTAACATTTTTCCTTAAGTTGACTCATTTTAAATACTTAAATACATGTTTTGGGAAAGAAAACCTGATACAGCTACTGCAAATTGAAAAGTGGGTCTCACTCACCATAAAGGGAAATGGGAAGAGATAAAAAAAACAACTGAAACCAAGTGATCTAAAACATTTGAGCCACGGTGCTTGCTCGGGAATCACTTCGAGAGGGTGCGTGCGTGTGTGTGTGTGTGTGTGTATTGATTAGCAAGTATTGGAATTATTAAACACTGGATCTTTTTCAGAAGAGTTGGGAGAATTGAAAAGGGGATCCTTCTTATTACTCAACAATATTAATTCTCTGCCTCTAAGAGAAATCATACTGAGGACCCCAAAGGCCGCAGGGCCGTAGGGTTTAGTTAATATCATTCTCTGTTGAAGAGTATGTAAAAAAAAAAAATTAGGATTGAATAAAAACGTGTTGCCTTATTATAATTTACCCAATAATTGTGTCAATAATGAGTGTTAAACAGTATCACACGTAAAGTCTACAAAGGAGAGACTATCCAGGGTGGCCCTGAATGGTCGTGCAGGTTGCTCACTGAACAAAGGCACCCGGCTGAGGGGCGAAGAGGGTCCTGAATTCCAGTCTTTCTGTGCTCATCAAGCTGGTGCCTTGGCTTGGGGCTGCACTGGAAAAGAAGTGCCTTTCTCTAATTTGTACAAGGCTGAGGTATGACCTAGCCCTTATCTTAGTGATGGGGAAACTGAGGCTTAGAGAACTTGCCCAAGTCCCAACTGGAACCCCATCTGATATTCTTAACTATGATTTGGGAAGGTGGTGCTGGGAGCTTGGGAGGGAGGTATTTGAAGACTAGCCCCCGGTTTGAAGGAAGCGAAAGGGCAGCCAGGCTGTAGGGTTTTCCCTTCACCTTGATCCTTACAGTTCATGTAAATATTTGGAGAGGACCTGGGCAAAACTACGACTGAGGTCAAGGATGCTTTATCCCTACTTGGGAATGGAGAGAAGGTGTCTGCTTTGTGTAGGCCTAACTGTAGGTGTTTGAACCTGTTCCTTGCCTCTTTTTGGTTCAGTCTTCCCCGTATGAGTCTACAGACCAGAGTTCCATTTTGCTCCCACCCACACTGGAAATTTCCGATTCCTAAAGACACTCCGAGGAGCTGCGTTGCCCAGAGGGTGGGAATCAAGGGTTACCTCTGGTCACAGGCAGCCTTTTGGTGGTGGTGGCAGGGGCGGGGAGGTGGGCCTCTGCTGAGCTTTTGAAAAATTGAATTGATTGCCCACACTTGCTAGTGAGATAATTTTATTAAAAAATCCAGGCCTCAGTTCGTTTGAAAAACTCGAAGGCTAGGAAACACAAGACTCTCCTTTGTGAGCCCCGTCACCCAGGGTTCATGGCTGCTACCCGTTTACCAAGCATTCCGGTTTGCTCCGGTCTCCAGCTAGCCCACTTCTGTGAATTGCCAGTAGGCAGCTGAGCGTCCTTACTGCTTTGCATTCTCAGTTGCAAGGCGGAGACACCTTTGCGGGTACACATCACTCCTCCAAAGGGAAGAGCGTGGCACAAGGCGTGCCCTGGGCAGGAGTTGTGAGTGTCTTCTTTTTCCTTTTTTTCTGTGCCACCCTCCTGGCTAGCTAGGCACCCTCTTTTCTGTGGTGGGATAAGACTGAGGGCAGGTTCCTCGGAGGTATGGGAATGGATAGCTCTGAGAGGCCATCCAGGAGCCCGAGCTGGGCTTCTTTCTTCTAGAGCTTCTGGGAAGAGAATAGAAAGACTGGTCCCAAGCAACCATTTGTAGGAAGCCCCCTTAGCATCAGCCCTTTCTTGATTCCCAGGCACCATCTTAAAAATGTCAAACCAGAAAGTTTCTTTCTTCTTTGCTCCCTCCCTCCATTTCTCTTTGCAGCCAATATTTCTTGAGTGCCTTTTGTGCGCTAGAAATGGTGTTAGGTGCAGAATGATGAGATAGCTGTTCACACGGAGCTTCCATTTTAGTGGGGGGGCAATCAGAGAGCAAACAGGAAAGCAAGTAGGACAAGTTAAGATAGAATCAAGTACCATAAACAACACAGTGATACCGGGTGTGCCCGGTTGAATAGTGTCTTCCCCAAATTCGCCTCTTTCCCGGAACCCCAGAGTGGGACCTTATTTGGAAATAAGGCCACTGCAAACAGAATTCGTTGAAATGAAACTCCTCCTGGAGTTTTGTCTCCCACTGGAGTGGCATGGGTTCTTACTCCAGGAAAACTAGTGTCCTTGTGAGAAGAAGAGAAAAAGACACAGAGATAGACACCGAGGGAGAAGCCACGTGCAGCCAAGGCAGAGATTGGAACGATGTATCTGCAAGCCAAGGAATGCCAAACAGTGCTGACTGTCACCAAATGCTAGAAAGATGCCAGAAGGAATTCTCTCCTAGAGCCTTCAGAGAGAGGGCGAATAGCCCTGCCACATTTCAGACATCTAGGTTTTAGAACCATGGGAGAATACCTTTCTGTTGTTTCTAAGCCATATAACTTTGTGCAGCAGCCCTATGCAATGAACTCTAGCAACGGTCCCTGAAAGTATAGTCTTTCCCAGAAGCGTAAGTGATATTCCTAGGATAGTCGAAGTGCTATGATGGGGGTAGGAAAGCTGGTCCTTTATTTATTTATTTATTTATTTAATTTTTTAACGTTTATTTATTTTTGAGACAGAGAGAGACAGAGCATGAACGGGGCAGGGGCAGAGAGAGAGGGAGACACAGAAGCGGAAGCAGGCTCCAGGCTCTGAGCCGTCAGCCCAGAGCCCGACGCGGGGCTCGAACTCGCGGACCGCGAGATCGTGACCTGAGCAGAAGTCGGACGCTTAACCGACTGAGCCACCCGGGCGCCCCTGAGCTGGTCCTTTGGAAAGCATAATCACAAATCTGTGGGGAGGTGATGTTGTGGCGGAGACGAGGCTACGACAGAAAGGTCCAGGGCAACTGTATTTTCAAGCGGCTCTATCCAATATGGTAGCCACTAGCCACATGTGGTTATGGAACACTTGGAATGCAGCTGGTCGAAACTGAGATCTGCTGAAAGCATACGGTGCCGGCATAAAGGACGCAGAGCAGGGTCAGCTCCATCAGCTTTCTTGTCTGCCCTTGGTATTACGGTATCCAAGCCAGGATATTATGGTATATAGCAGAGAGAGACCTCCCTTCCCCAAATCCACAGCTTGCAAAGTGAACCTCAAGTCCCACGTTAGTCCACTTATGGCGCTAGAATTTGGTTCTTCTAAGGCGGAGGTCACAACATGGTGTCCTGAGGATAACGCCCGTAGGCTTTGATCGTCTCGCAAAGTTTTAAAAGTCCAAACAATCCTCGCGTCCCCGGGGGGCTGGTAAGCACCCAGGCTACATGCAAGTGATCATGACATCTGCAGGCCAGGACCCGGGGTGACAGAGGGGTCTCCATCTGGAGAGCACAGTGAACCACACAGCCTGGCTCTTGAGGCTTCTGCCTGAAAGCGAAGGCGGGTTACTTCGGCTCACCTTCCGTTGGCCCGAGCCGTCTCGTGGCCGAGCTTGAGTTCAAAAGCAAGAGGCTGCATGTGCCCCCGGCAGGGAGGGCGGCTCCTCGGGACACCTCTTGGGCCCACGTCAAATTCTTTCCACCCTGTCCTATTGTGGCTTCGACAAGCAGGTTCAGTCCCCACTCCAGACCTCTTGCTTCTTTGATGTATTGACCTGGGACGGCAGGAGGCACCTGTGGGCGCCCACCTGTATGCCGCCTGGAAGTGCCGGGGAATTAGCACCTGTGGCGCTGCCCTTGACCGGTCGGGGGAGCAGACAGATAAAGGCTTCCCCTTCTGTTCTGGAGCAGGCGGTTCCGAGACGCAAGCCTTCAGTGCCTCGGAAGGTCCTAGCAGCGTGTAGCTCCCGTAGGGACGGTCAACCAAGAGCGCGCCTTTGCTCTCGGTGGTTTTCTTTCTCCCCCTTTCACTTCCTGGTCCCACCCCCTGGGATCATTTCCCATATAGGCCACCTGCATGCAAGCTTTGGCCTCAGGGCCTGATACCAGGAGGAACTAGGCTGAGACACACAGAGAACAGGAGGAGGGAAAGAAACACAGTCTCTCGCCATTGCCCATATTTACTAGGGCGACTTATTAGGAGACTTCATATAAAATCCCAACGCTAGGATTTTCTCAGAAAATCAGTTCAGACCCAGATTCTGGCGGCGTCCCACAGGCTGGACTTGAATGGGGGTGGCACCTCCCTTGCAATGGGGACCCAAGTTCTCTGTTGAGCACATTTGCTCTCTGAGGGGGACGGCCGTCACTTTTTCATGCTGCCTGTCTGGGTCCCGCAGGAAGTTAGTTAGGGGAGTTAGTTAGTTAGTCCCATAGGGACTGTTAGTTGAGCTAGGTAGACATCTATGAGTTCTTGGAAATCTTTTGTATTATAGAAGCATCTTCCTCAATTTTTTTTTTGTCTTTTCTTAGTTTTCTCTTTCCCCGTTATATTTTATTTATTTATTTATTTATTTAATTTATGTATTTATTTATTTATTTATTATTTTTTTAACGTTTATTTATTTTTGAGACACAAAGAGACAGAGCATGAACGGCGGAGGGTCAGAGAGAGGGAGACACAGAATCCGAAACAGGCTCCAGGCTCTGAGCTGTCAGCCCAGAGCCCGACGCGGGGCTCGACCTCACAGACCTCGAGATCATGACCTGAGCCGAAGTCGGACGCCCAACCGACTGAGCCACCCAGGCGCCCCTATGTGTTTTTTTAAAGTAGGCTTCATGCCCAGCGTGGCACCCAATGCAGGGCTTGAACTCGTGACCCTGAGATCAAGACCTGAGCCGAGATCCAGGGCCGGCCACTTAACCGACTGAGCCACCCAGGTGCCCCTCTTTGTCTTTTATTGTAACACAACCAGTTCTAAGAAACACGGGTGCTGACAGGGCCAGGAGGGTAGGGGCAGCGTGGGGCAGCTCGTGCCTTGTCGCCACTGCATTCCCGGTGCTTCCCCTGTGCATGGTGTATGGCAGGTGCGGGTGCGTCTAGAATGTTTGCTGTGTGAATGACCAGATGAATGACCGTGTCATCCAGCCTCCAGGGTGACCCCCAGTGGTCCCCAGCTCCTGTCCTTGTGGAGAGCCCTCCCCTTGAGCGTGGGCTGGACTTAGCGATTTACTTTTACTGAATAAAATACGGCACAAGTGATGAGATGCCATTTCGGAGGTTAGACTCGGTCACCAAAAGACTGTGGCTTCTGTCTTGGGCACTTTCTGTCTCTCTCTCACCCATGACTGGCTCCCATGTTGTGAGGTCACCCAGAGAGCTTATGGGGAGGCCCACGTGGCAAGGAAGGGAGGCCTGCCAGCAACCACGTGGGTGAGCAGGGGAGCAGATTATCGAGTCCCGGCTCTGTCTTCAGGGGACTGTAGTCCTAGCCAACCACTCAATCGCAACCTCGTGAGAAACCCTGGGCCACCATCATCTAGATTCCTGACTCACAAAAACTGTGAAATCATCAGTGTTTATTGTTTGACCTTGGGAGGTGGGCCGGCCATCTGTTTTTGCAAATAAAGTTTTATTGATACAGAGAAATGACCATTAGCGTACGAATTGCCTATGGCTGCTTTCATGCTCCAACCACAGGGGTCATTGAATAGTTGCAGTGGAGACCATATGGCCCACAAATCTAAAATATTTACTATCTGGGGGCGCCTGGGTGGCTCAGTCCGTTAAGCGGCTGACTCTTGATTCGGCTCAGGTCATGATCTCATGGTTCATGGATTCAAGCCCAGTGTCAGGCTCTGTGCTGGTGGTGCGGAGCCTGCTTGGGATTCTCTCTGTCTCTCTGTCTCTCTCTCTGCCCCTCCCGTGCTCTCTCTCTCTCTCTCTCTCTCAAAATAAATAAATAAACTTTAAAATATTTACTGTCTGGCCCTTTAAAGAAAAGTTTGCTGATCCCAGTTTTAAGCGGCTATGTTTTAGAATAATTCTTACGTGGCGATAGATAAGTAATATAAGGACTGACACATCTAGAGCAATGGGTCTAACTGGGCTTGAATGTTTTGAGTTTGGGCTTCTGATTTCAGTTTAGCTCAATTTAATAGGTATTAACGGAGCATCTGTGCACCAGGCCTGGTCTCGATCATATTCCAGAACGCCACATTCAGTCCTTTGTCTACCGTCCTCTCAGACACTTGCCCAGCCCATGGCACACTGTGGGTACGCCAGATGTTTGACTGTAGATTTCAAGCGGCTTTTCGGCACTGGGATTAGCAGCGCGCTCTTTGGAGCACGCTGGAGGACTCTGTAATCCTGAGGAGGTGAGCAGAGCAGGCAGGTATCCAGCTGTTCCGTACATGCATGGTTTGTTGTTTGTTCGAATATGGAAACACTCTTACGGCCTGTTGACCTAGCTCTCCCTGCCTCCATCTGGGAACAGTAATAGTTTCTACTACCTGGCATTTTCACGAAGACAAACTGACACACGGAAAATGCTAAGAATGATGCCTTGGACCCAGTGAGCACTCAGCAAATGGGAAAAAAAAAATGTTTAAACTCCAAGGGTCAAAAGAATAGGCTCAGAGTGGTCATGACAATGGTAAGATATATATTCAGTTAGCGTTGACTGAGCACAGACGAGGTACCTATGTGGACAGGGTTGGTTTCATGGGCATGTGACCTGTGCACCATGCCCCGTGCTTAGAAGTGCCCCGCACTTGGGGTACCTGGGTGGCTCAGTCGGTTAAGTGTCTGACTTCAGCTCAGGTCATGATCTCACAGTTCATGAGTTCAAGTCCTTGCATCGGGCTCTGTGCTGATGGCTCGGAGCCTGGAGCCTGCTTCGGATTCTGTGTCTCCCTCTCTCTCTGCCCCTCCCCTGTTATTTCTCTCTGTCTGTCTCTCTCTCTCTCTCTCAAAAATAAATAAACATTTAAAAAATATTAGAAAAAAAAAAAAGAAGGGTCCTGCACTTAGTTTCATGCTCTGCTATTGCAATCTTGGAATTCTTAGATAACTTTCAAACAAGGGACCCACCTTCTCATTTTGCACTGAGCCCTGAAGATTGCATAACTGGTCCTGCACACAGAAGTGGATGAGGTATCAGTCCGTCCGTCCGTCAGGAGCCCTGCAGGTGTGCGAGGTGGGCACATGGACCCACCGTAATTATATTTCAGAGTTACGCGCATCCTGGGGGAGTGTTGGGCCAACGCGTGCGCTCCCGTGCATCTTGGTTGGTTGGAAACAGCCAAGAAGACCCGCCTGAAGCTGCAAAGGCACCACACAGCAAAGGCGAAGGCTGCCCTCCACCACCATGGAAACCCAGGGAGGAAAACCAGCCGGGAAACCGGCTCCCGTGAGGCATCCGCTCAGGGAATGGGGCTTGGGTTTATCTTCCGCGAGAGGAATAAGCTCTTGAATTCTGAAATATTTTTGAAACCTTTGGAAAATCCCACTTTAATCACTGATGACAGTTTGACATTTTTCCAGCTGTTTAGAAGCAGTAGACAAGTCAGGTTGCTCGGCAGGGCACAGGCTGGCATGCTGGGATATGTGTGGGCTCTCGCCTCCCTCCCGATCTCTGGCTCCTCACGGCTTTGAGGAAGAAGGAAGGGAAAAAAAAAAAATCAACCCAGGCTCTTGCAGCGTTTGCACCATCCTGTGCCATCTGCATTTGGGAGTTTACTCCTGGAAGTAAAATCTTAATTGGGTAACTATTCCTTTCCTCTCCCCAGATCCGTGGACTCACCTCCTTCTCGCCAGCACACGATTCTGTGAGCTTTGGTGTCTTTCCTCATTAAATCTGCCCCCTAGTTGGGAGGACTGTTTCATTGGCTCACTGGCCACCAGTGACAGCCCATTGTCCCTTATGTGAGTCTCCCACGTGCATCTGAGACACGGATGTGGATTACAAACCAGGTTACATGGATTATTGGTAAACAAACAAAGAAAAAATATGGGCTCAAATCCCTAGCTCTGCCTTTTGCTCTCCGGGGAATCTTGGGGAAGTTTCTTGGCCTCTCGGTGCCTCAGTTTCCCCATCTGTGAAAGGCCGTGGGGAAAAATAAATTACTTAATCCGTGTAAAGTGCTCAGAACACATAATGGAGCGCTTAGGTGTATAATGATGAATTTAACAGATCTTAAAGGCATTCTTCCCATTTATCATGCAGGGATATACTATTAACCTCCGCCATCATATTCCCCTCCATAAAATGTGACACACATGTGACACTACGGGCAGGTGAGGTTTTAAGCCCTTTACAAATCTTCCCCCGCTGAAACCTCAAAACGATATTATGAGGTCAGGACCGGGGTTTGGCCCCTTGTACGGATGAAGCAAAGTGAGGCACAGAGAGGTTAAATAACTTGCCTGAGGTAACACAGCTAGCGAGAAGCACATCCCAGCTTTCCTTAATTTCTGCAGGATGCCCTCTTCCTGTAAAGTGGGCCGAAAAGGGCAAACCGTGCAGGTTTCACGATGCCGCTGTTGCGCTGAAAAGCGAAGAAGGCGGCCGTGGGCGGACGCTGAAGCCGCTCCCAGGGAAGGTGTGAGCTGGACCCTGAGCCCTTCTTGCCCTCCGAGCCCACCATTCGTGATCTGGGGCTGGGGGGGGGGGGCGCAAATGTTGAGCGTGTGCTCCATGTGTGGCCTGCCTCGTGCTGGACACTGGGTGGGGGGGGGGGGGACACAGTGGCATACGAGCTGGCCAACCCCTGCCCTCTCGAGCTTACATTCTCCTGGGAGGATATAAACATGGACACACACAAACAAATTAAAACAAATTTTTAATGTTTATTCTTGAGAGAGAGAGAGAGAGAGAGAGAGAGACAGAGCGTGAGCAGGGGAGGGGCGGAGAGAGAAAGGGAAACACAGAACCTGAAGCAGGCTCCAGGCTCCGAGCTGTCAGCACAGAGCCCGACGCGGGACTTGAACTCACAAACCACCAGCTCCTGACCCGAGCCGAAGTCAGAGGCTTAACCGACGGAGCCACCCAGGCGCCCCAGGAACAAATTTAAATAAGTATTTTCCGAGCTTGATAAGAGAACGAGAAGGACAAAACAGGAGGGTGGGAAAGGAAGTCATCGGGGAGGGAGGTGGCCTTGGAGAGAGCCCAGGGAGAGCCGGTTTGAGGACATCAGTCACTGGCTTAGAAAGAAATACCTGTCAAGTGGGACAGGCCTCACGGGAGCGCAGACCTATGCACCTGTTTTGATGCTCTGTTCTGGCTGTTTTAAAGTCTGAATAATTTTTTTAAGTTTATTTCTCTGAGAGACAGAGCGAGAGCACGTGTGCAAGCAGGGGAGGGGCAGAGAGAGAGAGGGAGAGAGAATTTCTAGCAGGCTCCGTACGGTCAGCCCAGAGCCGATGTGGGGCTGGAACCCACAAGAAGAGCACTTTAAATTTTTTTTTTTTAAACGTTTATTTATTTTTAAGACAGAGAGAGACAGAGCATGAACAGGGGAGGGGCAGAGAGAGAGGGAGACACAGAATCTGAAAGGGGCTCCAGGCTCTGAGCTGTCGGCACAGAGCCCGACGCGGGGCCCGAACCCACGGACCGTGAGATCATGACCTGAGCCGAAGTCGGACGCTTAACCGACCAAGCCACCCAGGCGCCCCGAGAAGAGCACTTTAAAAAGAGAGGGTGTCCAAGTGCTGAGCCCTTGGACTTCAAGGTCCCCAGGAGGGAAGTTTAACCCTTCAGCGTAGGGCCTGCTGGAGTAGCTCCGGGGAGCTGAGTGGGCTGCTGGTGACCTGGGTCAGGTTGTCGGGCTGTGACCCCGGGTCATCCGGGTCGTGCTCTGATGATCTAGCCACCGCATCTGGCACCAAGAAACGAATGCATGTAACACACAGGCCGAATATCATGAGTCGTGATTCTGTTAACCAAGATTTTTGTATTCCCATTCGTGTTCATGTTTATAGTTACAATTAGCTCATCGACGAGCGCCAGGAGCGTGTGGATAAATACACCAGCCTTCTCGTCCCTTCGTGGGATGATTCTGAGGCAGCCTCTGTGTGGTTGGTTCCTCTGAAGGCCCCAAGGGATTGAGGCCCGGTGGGAGCCTGTTCATCGACACTCTCTTTAATGGCTTTCCTCCCTTTCCTGCTTCATTTTCCCCATCGCCCCAGTGAGCTTCCTGGCGTCACCTCCCTCGTAGAGTTCCTGTACCCGAATCCTTTGCTCGCCGTCTGCTTTTGGGAACTCAAATTAAGACATGGTTCTACCATGCCAGGCCCAGATCCACACAACTCGACTTCAGATTCTCAACTTGCCGTTCTAAACAGATATTGAAATACTGACAACTTACCCTGTGACCTCAGGCCAATCACCGCCTGTCAGGAGTCTGGGTTTTCACCCATCAGGTGAAATCATGGTCAGGTCTCCACCTTTCCAATATGGCTGTAAACGCCAGAGGCCGTAATGCCTAGGAAACGAATAAAGATGAGGGATGTATACCAAGCTGGGTGGCTGACCCCTGCTCTGGTGGAGACGTGCGGTCGGTCCTGTCCACGATCCCCTCCCACTTCTGAGGGCAGCCTCCCTACCCTCTTGAGGAATAACATCTCTCTCAACCCCAGGCCTTGTTCTGGGGTGGCTCAGATCCCGTCCTGGCTTCAGGGGTAAGAGCGTGAGCCTGGCCTTGCTAGTAAGTGTATTTATTGCCACGAGACACAGTGATGGGTTCAAGATTGATACAAGACTCAAGTTACGTCCGTGATGCTAAATTCTGTTGCTGTTGCTTTTTCACCCTGCAACTATTGAGAAAAAGAGATTCTGTTTCTGTCAGGGAAAGCCAAACGTATGGGTTATAGACGTGGGGATGTGGATGGTCATCTTGCCACCACAAAGGGAAGATTCAATTAGGTAATGGAAGGAACACAGAGAAAGGCAGAACGGAGACACGCAGGAGGGACCGGGGAAGGAGAGGGAGAAAATGAGCCTGATGACGTTTCTTACACACGGCTGGAAGTCCTGGATCCAACCACGCCTGAAATCCACACGGTGGCCTTCTTTGCTTAAGTCGGTTCGAATTGGGTTTTTGCTTCCTGTGACCGAGAAGCCCCCAAGATATATGTACTAAATGTGAGATGGTTAACAATATTTGAGGTCTCATTCAGTTCTACTTTTCAAGCCAGACTGTAAGGTCCCCAAAGGCAGGAAGCAGGCTAGATGTTCTGCGGTCAGTAGGCTGAGAGATCTGTGCTGCCTGGCGGCCGAGCAGAATGTCGAATACGGGGAGCCAGGGACCAAAGGACTGGAAAGCTGGAGGAAGGGAAGGGAGTGCCTGGAGACAGGGCAGGTTGATTGCGTGTTCAGTCCCACATTACTCTGCGGAATCTGCGCTAGAGGCTTGAGGCTAAGTTACGGGTAGTTCAGATACTTCATGGAGCTCGTAGTTGAGTGGAGAAAACGGGTATGAAGCAAAAGTCATCACGGTAATAACACGATAGATACGGAAGTGGGGCGTGCGCGTGTGTGTGCCCTCCTCTCCCCTCAAGGCTCTTGTGAATGAGTTCGTCGAGGTAAATTGTCACGGGAAGGTTAGGGTCACCCAGGGAGAAGTCTGGAAAGCTGGTTGGGGGCTACCTGGCAGTGTTCAGAGCAACAAGACCATGGCGCTCCGGCCATCAGATTGCTTCCATGGAAGGACGTGCGCCTGGTGCCTTCAGAGTCATTTGCTTCTGATGTGAAATGGGGAGAACGCCACCAGAGTGGGTCAACCCACTCTGACCGTGGCCTTGCCTGCACGTTTCCCCCTACGGTTGCTCTCTGTAGGGAGTGGAGGGGGCTGAGGCTGAGACAGGTGAACGTGTTGGACGATCAGGTGTGGGTTTTCTTTCACGTTGGCACGAGGCCTGGGAGAGGAATGTGCTCTGTGGGGTGAGCATGAGGGAGGGCATCTCATGCCTCGCTAATAACTGCCCTCCCAGAGTGGGTGTCTGTCCCCCTGGGCACAGGCCATGTGTCTAATTGCTGTCCTAATAAACTGTCCTCCCAGATTAGCTCCATCGGTGCTGGAGAAGGAACATGGCTCCCAGTGGCTGGAGCCCAGGATGCATCGGAAAAAGATGGGGGGGCGTGTAGGGAGATTTGGAGCAGGGGTTTTGGGGTCAGACAGACCCGGATCCTCACTCTGTCGCTTACTACCTGGGTGACATTGGAGAAGTCACTCAGCCTCTCTGGGCCTCGGTTTCCTCGCCTGTAAAATGGGCAACCTCTTGCAGGGCTTTCCCACCAACATGGTAGTTGATGGTGGGATTAATCCCATAGCAGAGGGATTGGATGATGTTGCCTTTCGTTGACTTTTTCTCATTTTCTCTCTCTCTCTCTCTTTTTTTTTTTTTGGACCACAACTATGTAGATCTTTTGAATGAAGGGTGAGCCAGTGAGTGGTTTAGAACATGAAAGGGTTGGGGGGCCCTGGGTGGCTCAGTCGGTTAAGCGTCCGACTTCAGCTCAGGTCATGATCTCACAGTTCGTGGGTTCGAGCCCCGCATCTGGCTCTGTGCTGACAGCTCAGAACCTGGAGCCTGCTTCGGATTCTGCATCTCGCTCTTTCTCTCTGCCCCTCCCCTGCAAAAAACTAAACATTAAAAAAAAAAAAAAAGAACATGAAAAGACTGAAAGACTGGTAAAGGGAAGAGGGGAACAGACAGAGTGGAATTTAGAGGCAACCAGCAGTCATTTTGGGGACACTGGGTCCAAGGATCAGTGAGAGAAATACCAGTCTTCTTTGGGAGAAACTTGGGAGCCCAAAGGTCTCAGGCAGGCCACAGAAGCCGGGGCTGGGGTGGGAAGTTCCGTTCGGGGCCACCCTGCATGAGGGAGAAGGGGCTGGTGCCATATTTGCCGTCAGGACTGGAGCAAGACAGCAGAAGGGGAGAAGGATCTTGAGAAGCAGGAGAGGGTCTGGCCACAAGCCATGGGGGAAGGCAGAGGAGCGGCCAGGACAGGCACCCACACCAGAGGAGGACCCCAGCTCACCTGCATAGTCCCTCCTTTTACAAAGGAGAAATAGAAAGAAACTTTATTTTTTTAAATTTATTTTTATTATTTATTTATTTTGAGAGAGACAGAGACAGCACGAGAGGGGGAGGGGCAAAGAGAGAGGGACAGAGAGAGAGGACCCCAAGCAGACCCCACGCTGCCATCGCCGAGCGCGACGTGGGGCTCGAACTCACGCAACTGTGAGACCATGACCTGAGCTGAAACCAAGAGTTGGATCCTTCACCGAATGAGCCACCGAGGAAAGAAAGAAATGTATTAATCTCAGACCCCCCCCCCCCCCCCCGCCAAATATCTCTATCCAGCCCCGTTTCCTGATTTGACGAGAGAGCCCTGCGGGGAGGGACATCGCTGTCTCAGGTTGGCAGTAAACCCAGCGCCTGGCACCTACCAAGGTCTAAAAAATATTACCATTCACCCAGTTTAACCCGAATATAAGCTGGGGCCCTATGTGGCTCAGTCTTACTTTGCTGTTGTATTTAGAGGAATAGAGTCCGAAATTAAAGCAACAACAACAGAAACCACACAGGGTTTTGAAAGGATCCTAATCTTTACTTGTGGCTCTTAAAATACTTCCATGTGGATTCAATTCGTGATCCTGAGTGCCACTTCCTAAAATCCGCTTTTCTCTCCTCCCTTCCTCACACCCCCCCACAGCTGCCATGGAGATGGTCGTTCTCCAAATGCTGTCCCCAAATCTGTTCCTCATCTCCAGCCTACATGGCATTTCCTCTTCCTCCTTTCCACATGTCACACGTCACTGCCTCTTGCCAGATGTCCCTGGAATTTCTGCTCTGGCCAAAGAACGTGCCGGAAGGGTTGGAGAACACATGAGCTCCTTGCGTCAAGCTCTTCCTTATTCTCTTCAAGGGGATTCACGCAGACATCAGTGATCGAATGAACAGAAAGACTTGGTTGACAAAAGGATCTGGGTTTGGATCCTGGATCTTCTTCTTTTTTTTATTATTTTTTATTTTTTTTTAATGTTTATGTATTATTGAGAGAGAGAGACAGAGCATGAGCAGCGGAGGGGCAGAGAGAGAGGAAGACACAGAATCCGAAGCGGGCTCCAGGCTCTGAGCTGGCAGCACAGAGCCCAACGCAGGGCTCAAAGTCACGGAGTGTGAGATCATGACCTGAGCTGAAGTCAGACGCTCAACCGACTGAGCCACCCAGGCGCCCCCTGGATCTTCTTGTTCACCATGTGACTTTGTACAAGTTATGAAACCGTTCAGAAAGTCAGTGTCTTTGTGAGCAAAACAGGGTAAGATATACTTACCCCAGAGAATGTTTAGAATTCAATGAGTTAATTCATTTAGATGCTATACCAGTGCCCAACATGGAGTTAGCACGGATAAGCGTGGGCTAAATCATCACCATCACCATCCTGAGATTTTTTTCCCCATCGACAGGAAGAAAAATGCTGACCCTCTTCTGCTCCAGGGGAGAGGGCTCGGTTTTCCTTGACACCTCCTCCCTCCTTCCCCTCCTTCTTTCCTCCTTTTTAAAAAATTTTATTCACTTATTTTGAGAGAGAAAGAGAGAGGATCCCAAGCAGGCTCCACACTGTTAGCGCAGAGCCCGACGTGGGGCTCGAGCTCATGAACAGTGAGATCACGACCTGAGCCAAAAGCAAAAGTCAGATGCTTAACCAACTGAGCCACCCAGGCATTCCCTCTTTCCTCCTTCTTATTTCTCTTCTCCTTCCCCTTTCCACCTTCCCATCATTATCACTATTGTCACCATTCTGGGGCTCTGGAACCAGGTTGTCTGCGTTCAGATCTTGCCTCTACCATTTATGGGGATCCAGGGAAACGACTTAACTTCTACACAACTTCTCGCTCTTGAAAAAGGGTTAATAATGATACCTACCTTATAGAATTGCTATCAGAATTACAGCTAATACCATATACAAAGAGCTTAGAAGAATATTTTCCTACGGTAGGTACCCAACAAGTGTTATTTTGTCGTATGTGGAGGGTAAAGGCAGAATCCGGGTTTGGAGCCAGTTCTGACAGCGAAATCTACCTTTGTGACAACTCTTCTGCCTCCTTCCTTAGGTTTTGCTCTGGGGCCATTGGTAGTGACAAGAACGTTCCCTCCCGGTATGCCCAAAGGTATTGAAAGCAGAGTCTTGAAGAGATATTTGTAGACTCACATTCAAAACAGCGTTCTTCACAATAGCTAAGGGGGGCAGGAACTCCCATGCCCATGAGTGGATAAACAAAATGTGGCCTATGCCACATTTGGAATGGAATATTATTCAGCCTTAAGAAGGAAGGAAATTCTGACACCTGCTACAACCCGGATGAACCGTGAGGGCGTTATGCTAAGGAAATGACCCAGTCACAAGAGACAACTGTCGCATGACTCTACTTCTCGGAGGTACTTAGAATAGTCAAATTCATGGGGACAGAAAGTAGAATGGAGGTTGCTGGAGGAGGGGAGAGGGAGGAGGCAGTCACTGTTTAATGGGGACAGACTTTTATTTTTTCAAGATGAAAAGAGTTCTGGGGACGGACGGTGGTGATGGCTGCCCAGCAATGCGAATCTACTTAATGGGGCTGAACTGTACAGTTAAAGAGTGATGATGGGAATTTTTACATTGTGTGTATTTTACTTCAATTAAAAAAAAAGAAAAAAAAAGTTGCACCCCCCCCCCTTCTGCTCCAGGAAAGAGGTGATGGGACTCAGTTTCCCTTGAGTCCCTTTGTTGCTTACCTGGTGGCTGTAGTTAACCTCACTAGTGACTCTATCTCTCGCTGATGCCCTGAGCCGTGGACGTCCTACCGGGAGGGGTTCATGGCCAACAGCTGTCCTCGCTCTTCCTCGAGAAGGGCCAGCAGTGTGAGGGGGCCAGCCAGAGGCCCAGTCAACCAGGAGGTCTTTAAAATGGACTCATTTCGGGGCACCTGAGTGGCTCAGTCGGTTGAGCGTCCGACTTCAGCTCAGGTCACGATCTCGCGGTCCGTGAGTTTGAGCCCCGCGTCGGGCTCTGGGCTGACGGCTCAGAGCCTGGAGCCTGCTTCCGCTTCTGTGTCTCCCTCTCTCTCTGCCCCTGCACCGTTCATGCTCTGTCTCTCTCTGTCTCAAAAATAAATAAAACGTTTAAAAAAATGTTTTAAAAAGAAAAAAATAAAATGGACTCATTTCAGCGCGCCTAGGTGGCTCAGTCGGTTGAGGGTCTGACTTTTGGTTTCAGCTCAGGTCGTGATCTCACGGTTTCGTGGGTTCGAGCCTTGCTTGGGATTCTCTCTCTCTCTCTCCGTCTCCCTCTGCTCCTCCCCCACTCACGCTGTCTCTGTCTCTCTCAAAGTAAATAAATAAATACACTTTAACAAATGGATGCATTTCAAACTCTGAGGGAAAAGTCTCATTTTATTTTCAGTGTGTCGGAGAAAAGGAGAAATCTTGTGTGTGCTGCTACAGAGGCCTGACTGTCTCCTCCTTTGTCACAAAGCTCCCAGCCATGTCCCAACTGTGTTCTCATTAGGGTCCCGCTGGTGAGCGAGCCCTTCGAGTCAGATGGGGCACCCTGTGCAGTGACTTGTGGAGAGATTTTTTTTTTTTCTTTTTCCAGTTGATTTGCTAATGTCTGCTGGGATTCTGTGAAACCAAAGTTTTGAGAGCTTCTCCTGGGTCAGGAGGTGAGGGGACCACGCACTGGAAGAAATTGCTTCCTCTGGAATAGCCTTGATTGGAATTCTGAAAAAATGAAGGCAATTTGGAACACAGAAAGGGAGCTAAGCTGTGGGCTAAGCAGCAAATTGGGCTTTTATTGTCTCCCCTCCCTCTCTTTCTCTTTTGGCTTAATTTTTCTCCCTGTCTTTCCGGTGTTCCTGGTCTCATTCCTCTCTGCCAAGCTATTTCTATTTTCTACTTAAAAACCCCGTTTAAACCGCTGGCCCTGTGGGAACTCTGATTATTTCTGATTAAAACCTTGTCTTCGCCCGGACTCCCCCAGGAACAGATCCTAAGGTAAAGGCTGATGCGCAGGTGGTTTATTTGGGAAGATCCCGGGGAGCAGGAGCCCAGGAGGGAGCAGGGGTGCTGCGGGGGTCGGTGGGTGAAACGGGGGGGGGGTGGCGACACCCTGCAGGGGTGCATCATGAAGCCAGTTATAGGTACTATCTACCTGGGCAACAGAAGTTTTTTCCCATCACGTTCCACCCCTGTGGGTCAAAGATGGCCCCTGGTGTCTCTGGGGTGCACATGCCCAGTGAGTGCTGAGCCCTGAGAAGCCCCAGGGTATCAGAGGAGTCTCAGGACAAGAAGCCAGACGAATCTGGCGGAGCCTTGACCTTGCAGGGGGCTCTGTGCTTGTATCTTCAAGAGGCTGGCCGAAGCCCCTATGGCACCGATGTCCGCAGAGGTGGCTGGAGTCAGACGGGGGCCCAGAAATGCACCGTTAGAGACCTTTAGACCCCTGAAGCACAGAAAAGCTCCCGGGAAAGGTAGTTCAACAGGCAGCTAGCTTTTACTTAAAGCGTAAAAGAATTCAACAGGGGCCCCAGTTCAAATGCTTGCTTCTGTGATTTCTGGAACCGCGGCTATCGACTGCCTTAGCTGTGTTCTCTAGTTTGGGGGGCTCCCACTCTGCCCCTGCCCTTAGCTCGAGCTCAGTCTCCTCGTCGGGGATGGCCAACAGGCCAGACCACAGCTAAGACCGCAGCTGCTACTGAGGGCATGCTCCTCACGCGTGGGCTCTGAGGGTTAGATCAGACCATGGGTGGCAGGTCGGACACAGACTCACTGCTACACAAGCACGGTCACTGGCTTTTTCACGTACGTTATTATTGCCCCTATACTGGAGTCTTGGATACTATTGAGAATCGAGGGAAAGAGTGAAAAAAAAAACCCAAAAAACCAAAACCCTTTCTTATTTAGGAGGTGGGGCGTTCCTAGGCTGGTGGAAATGTCTACATATGAATAACATTATGATGATGATGATTATATATTTAATATATATGTTTAGTTGGATTCACGGCACATTTCCTAGGTCCCTCGTAGGTGCTCGGCACTGTGGGGGACACAGCGGGTCCAGAGGGGAAGCATACCGTTGGCAGCCCCCCCCCCCACCGTGTCCCCGCTATCTCCCCGAGAGGTCCCCTGTCACCTCCGTGGACCGTTCTGTGGACCACGGCTTCCTATGTGGCGCAGTGGTTCACATCAACAATGCAGCCATCGTGCGTCTTTCCTGGGCTTTCCTTCCTGTCTTACTTCTCACTCCCCTATGCTTCCTGGGGTCATAACGCCCACCCAGGATAGTTAAAACTCAATTCTTTTCTTTTTTTAAAAACACTTTTTAAACATTTTATTTATTTTTGAGAGAGACAGAGAGAGAAAGACAGAGTGAGAGCAGGGGAGGGGCAGAGAGAGAGAATCCGAAGCAGGCTCCGGGCTCCAAGCGGTCAGCACAGAGCCCGACGCGGGGCTCGAACTCATGAGCCGCGAGATCATGGCCTGAGCACAAGTCGAGCGCTTCACCGACTGAGCCACCCAGGCGCCCCTTACAACGTAACTCTTAAATTGCGTTCTGATTAGGGGAGTACTTCTCGCTCACGGTAAACAATTTTGACACCACAAAAACGCATAGCACAGGAAATGATAGTTTTTTGAGATCTCAGACCTGTGCCTCTTGAACTCTCACAACTCCTAACGGTTTGGTGAACATTTCTCCGTATCCTTTTCCTTTTGCTAACAAAGGCAACCGTTTTTATTATATTAAAAAATGGAATCACGTTATAATAACGTTCTCTGACTTCTTCCCATTTGAAGTACGTATTCCCAACGTAGTCCCTCCAGCTCTGCCCCATTCCCTTTAGTCGTTGCTCCAGAAGACACAGAGGTTCTAGAAATACTTTTCTGTTCCTGGTCTGTGTGTTTCTGGCCAGTCAGGAGAGAGATGGTCAGATGCGAATCCCATGTCGCCCGCACCCAGAGTGTGCAACTTCGGGAAAGTCGCCTACCTCCCTGGACTGTTTGTTTCTTTTTGCTTTTGCTTTTGTTTTGTTTTTTTCACCTGAAAAATGGAGGTCAGGATACTTGCTTTCTGCACTTGTGATATTTGTTAGGTTCATGCTTAACCTAATGCTGTAATAGAAAGTCCCTCAATCTCAATGCCTTAACCCAATAGATAAATTTCTTTCTCACTCAATTATATCCTAAATGGGTGTTTCTAACTGGTGGGGGGCGGGGGGGGCTCTTCCTCAAGCGGTGGGCCAAGTTCCTTCCATCTTTGGTTCTTTGACACACCGCTCCTAGGTCCCCATACTTGCGCATGTCAAGTAAGTGAGGAGAAATGAGCGCGTGAAGAATGGCCGTGGGAAGGTTGCTAGGCCGGGCCTAGAGGAGGTGCACATCAGTCCTGCTCACATTCCATCAGCCAGATGGTGGGGCAGCCATGAAAATGCGCCTCTCAGGGCTCCCACTATGAGGAGAAAAAGTGCCTCAAAGCCCCAGCTGCTGTCCTGGATTTACCATCACATTCACGCGAACAGAGGCCATGCTTCTCCTGGGCTGCTCCCAGCTGATGACTAAGCACGGCAGAAGTCTTTACCCAGGCTTCCTCTGGCAAGGCCAGGGCCTCCCCCAGTGGGCAACTAGGACTCAAAGACAGCCCGTCGGCCTGGCCCAAACTTTCTTGGAAGCATGACACAGTCTGAGACTTGTTCTACTCAGTCCTTTCTCCCCACTTTATTCCCGCAGATGTCAGACCCTCCTGTGGCCTGAAAGCTCTCACCTTTTTTCTGTGCCGCCCCCCCCCAATAAAACCCTTACTTATCTAGTCCCATCTTTTGCCGTCACTTCTCAACCAACCTGAACTAAAGCACGTGACCGCCCACAACTGCAAGGGAATCTGGGAAATGTAGTTCAGCTGTGCGTCCAGGAGGAAAAGGAAGCGGGTCTGGTGAACCGTGAGCCTGTGCCCGGCACGCAGCGATGCAGTAATGGCTCCTGTTGTCGCTATGGCCCTTTGTACCGAGGTGTCAAGTCCCCGCCAAGCACGTGGTGCATCCCTTCATCACGACATGTGGCCTGGCCTAGCCGGCGGTCTGACCCCTCCATGGGGGTTCCTCTAAGTTAGAGCGGAGAAAGACACACAGGCATGTCCCAAGATGGGGGGGGGGGTGTCATCCTTAGAGAAGTCACCTCTGGGGACATCTCTTCGGCAGTCGCCCCAACTCACCCTCCGGAGCTACTTTGCCCGGCTGGTCCCTCTGATGGAAGCCAGGTGCCGTGGGGTGGCCGAGGCCTGCCCTTGGGAGAAACCGTACATCTCCCAAGGAGCCCCTTTGCCCATCACCAGCGCCCCCCGCCACGCCTGCTTCCAAGGGCCGCCAATGCTTTAAGAGCTCCATAAATGCTGATAATTCCCGCATTAAACTTCACTTTATTATTTTCTCTGGGTGCAGGTATGCGGATGATATGAGGCCTCGCTGCATTTACATACAAATTGAAGATTTTTATTAATCAGTCCAGTACCGGGGCTCCAACGCTAACAGTCCATCAGGCCCTTAAATACATTTGGTGACATTTTTACCATGCATTAGCATGATAGGGCAAGGCGAATATAATGTACCAATGATTGCTTTTCCATTGAAAGCACAAACGGTTTCATTTTTCCTGTCATCTCAAATAAGTGTTAAAGAGGGTTTGGAGGCTGTTGTGTCCGAGCCGTATGCTCAGGACTTACAAACACTGATGAGCGCATTAAATAACCATTAGCGTCTCGGCCTGGACCACAGGACCGTCCCTCCTCTTCAGAATTTATTCTTTGATTTAAAGTGAAGGCAATCTGTGGTCGCTTTCATAAAGTCCTGCGGCCCCTCCATTCTCCCTCCAACAAAATGCATTACAACAGTAATTTTATGACTGTTAAAATAACTGTCGTTAACAAGCACTTAATTAAAATGTACAATAAATAGCCGACTGCAGCCTTATCTGCTCTCCGGAGCGGCCACGGCCGAGACTGCAAATGCCCAGGCCTGCTGTTGCCCAGCTTGTTTGCAGATTAATTGCTTTTCGAGCTGGCAGGAGCTGCCTCTTCAGCAGCCAGATCGTAAATGACCAGATAGGGACTTTATCAATCAGGCGTGTGCGTCTGTGACCGCTGGTGGGCAGGCAGGAAGGGCTGGAGGGTGGGCGGAGGGCAAGCCTTGGGTGGGTGGGCAGCAAGGGAGGTGGTGGAACGGGGGTGATGGAGAAAACCTGGTTGATGGGACTCCCTGGGGGGGGCTGGCCTGCTCCAGCCCCCACTGGGACAGCCCTCGCCTAACAACAGCTCTGATGACGGTAATCATAGCCAGCACTTAACTGTGGGCCGATACTTTATTTTTATCACCTTATTTAACTCCAACGACAACGGCGGTGAGGTGGTTATTGTTAGGATTCTCACTGATGCACGAGGAAACAGAGGCTCAGAGAGGTTAAGTGGCTTGCCCAGGGTCACACAGTGCGTAGCGGCACATCTGGGATTCGATCCCGGGTGCGAATGATCATTCCGCGGGAGGGGCGCTTAACCCCCATCCCGGGGCCGTCTCCTCGGAGATGTGAATTTATTGCGTGCCTGTCACATACCTGCAGCTGTGCTGAAGTCTACGTTTATTGCTTCACGTGGTTGGAGGGGGTGTCTTTAATAAACGCATATTTATGAAGTGCCTACTATGTGTCCGGGCCGTGCTAGACGCTAGAGGTGCAAAGGGGAGCCCGAAGAATCTGATCTGTGCCCTCAGCTCGCAGGCCAGTGGGGAAGACAGCTGTTGAGCAGGTAATGGGATCACAGAGCAGAGTACCTTACAGTTTTTTTCTTTTCAATGTTTGCTTATTTTTGAGAGGGAGAGAGAGAGAGAGAGAGAGAGAGACATAATGTGAGCGGGAGAGGGGCAGAGAGAGAGAGACATAATGTGAGCGGGGGAGGGGCAGAGAGAGAGAGACATAATGTGAGCGGGGGAGGGGCAGAGAGAGAGACATAATGTGAGCGGGGGAGGGGCAGAGAGAGAGAGAGAGAGAGACATAATGTGAGCGGGGGAGGGGCAGAGAGAGAGAGAGAGAGACACAGAACCCGAAGCAGGCCCAACGCGGGGCTCAAACTCAAGAGCAGAGAGCTCACGACCAGAGCTGTAGTCAAATGCTTCAACAACTGAGCCACTCAGGTGCCCCAAGCAGAGTACCTTAAAAAGACTGTGTGTGTGTGTGTGTGTGTGTGTGTGCGCGCGTGTGTGTGTACGAGTGGGATCAAGGACAGCTTCCAAGAGGACGTGACTTTTAAGCTGAGCTGAGGAGAAAGAGAAGCAGGGGCCAGCCAGGCGAAGGGCAGGGGAACAAGGGTTCTGGGCAGGGAGACAGTTGAAGGCATGGAGGACAGCGCTCACGCCATGTCCCAGCCCCTGGCGGAAGGACGGAAGTTCCACGTGGCTGGGCTTTGGAGGGGCACATGTAAATGGGAAAGGATGAGACCCAGGGAGTCGGCGGTGCTAGATGCCTGCGGGGTAACCCGAGAGCTGAGTGTGTTTTCCAAGGGGCCTCACTGAGGCTGGGCCTTGTCAACAACATCCTAACGTAGGTATCACGATTCCCGTTTTGACAGCTAAAGACACAGAGGCATACCCGGGGACGGGTAAGTGGCTCCCCCCGAGGTCAGAGGCAGCTGGGGCAGCTGACGGGGGGCAGGAGGCCATCTGCACACGGGTGCCCGGAGCCTGCTCACCTCTGCTCACTCCCTCCCCCGTGTGATTCTTGTCACCGTCCAGGACGGGGATTACTTTGGGGTTTGTTGCTGGTATCTTGGTACCACCAGAACTCCCGAGTCACAAAAATGATTCTCTTAAAATTGTGGACTGCGTCCCTTTAGAATTCCAGGTTGCGATGGTTCTTCCTGGATCCCCAGGCGAAGATAACTATGGACAGGTCTGGGAACAACGGGTAGGAATGCTTTCCCCTTACAAACAGCAGCATAACCTAGAAGACCCAGCCAACCAACCCAAGCAACCAGTTACTCACATGCTTCGACAAGAGGTCTGGAGGCGGGCAGCTCCAATTTTGGTGAGGAGTCCCACCATATCGCAGAGGACCTTTTCCCTCCATTCTCCTCGGCGTGTGGGCCTTTCACTCTTAGACTCTTGCACACTGGTCACAGAATGGCTGCCAGATGAAAGGTAGGAAGGGAAGGTGTGGAGGGGGGAGAGATTTTCGGAAGGCCGGCAGCACACTCCTCTATGTGTCGTTGGCCAAGTCTAAGTCCCATGGTCCTCTAGTCGAAGGATGTGTTGGAAAGAGCCTGCCCAACGGCTCGCCTGCTGTGGTCGGTGGCGTGTTGGGCGCACAGCCGCCCTGAGTGACATGGGAGATCTCCCAGCAAGCAGGAAAGGGGAGGGTGGATGGTGGAGGGAAGATATCATCAAGGGACCTGGCGGTCATTGTGTGTCAGGAATTCGGCTAACGATTGGCTTTGAAGCCTCACCGTTCTCTCAGAGAGCCTCAAAACAGAGGCTCTGGCTTAGACTTGGATCCGTCTGACCCCAGGCTCCCCGCTCTCAAACCCCAGGCCATCGGTATATAGCCACTGCAGCCCCTAGGGGGTGAGGGAGGCCCGTCCAATCCCCAGGCGGTTTGAGGGGCAGAGAGCCCCCTGTCCCCTCTGTGCCAGACACCCCAAGCCTTCAGATTCGAGGCTGACTTTGGGGTCTCTCTCCTGAGGGCCACCTTCACCCACCCCATCATCTCCTGACCACGTGGCAGAGAACATTCTCTCACCACCCGCTGGTGAGCTCCTTTGGGGCGAACCATAGATCTTGGACTCATTTTTAAAAACTCAGCTTTGGGGCGCCTGGGTGGCTCAGTCGGTTAAGCGTCTGACTTCGGCTCAGGTCACGATCTCACGGTTCGTGGGTTCGAGCCCCGCGTCGGGCTCTGTGCGGACAGCTCGGAGCCCGGAGCCTGTTTCGGATTCTGTGTCTCCCTCTCTCTCTGCCCCTCTCCCACTTGCACTCTGTCTCTCTCTGTCTCAAAAATAAATACAAAACCATTAAAAAAAAATAAAAACTCAGCTTTATTATGGTAGGAAAAGCTCCCCCCTCCCCAAATAAAGGATGGATAAAAAATAATGGTAGATTTTTTTTTCTTTTAAGGAAAGTTATCAAGCTCTTTGCTGCGTTTATGTTTGTGATGTCTACAATCCGTCTCATGCTGCGGGGGCGGGGGGGGGGGCGGGGGGCGGGTAGGGCATTGGTAACAAAGCAAATGCAGGCAGCTCAAGGGTCAGGCAGGTGCCTGCCTGCATCCCTGAGCCTGGAAATGCATGAGACTGCTACTAATGTACAAGCTTTATTCATATGGACCCATCCCCAGCCTCACAAATAAATGGAGACCGGCCAAACACACAGACTGATGTCGAGGGTGGGGTGGCGTGCAGGGAAATGCTTCCGATCTTGGCATCTGGGAAGATATTCAACCGAGGTCTCTACCTGGCTGTTATTTAAACAAACACAAAAAGATGGAGGTAAGGAGTCCAGGGAGGATGCTGGAAACCATCAGCAAACAGGGGAACTCGGCTGGGAGGGGGGGCCGTTCCGTGTAGGTGTCAAATCCTTTTGCATCAGAATCCTGCAGGGGCAGGAATGCCCAAATGTGGAGTGAGTATGCACAGCCATTTGCCCGGCAAAGGCCCTGGAAGGAGCAGGGTGGGCTCCCCCCGGGGATGTGCAGAGCCTCTCCTGTGTGCATTCATTAAAGGGCCAGCTTGGTGGCCCCATGGTCACAGAGTGACAGAGCTCCTTATGCACCAGGAAGAGTGTCGCCCAGGCGTGCGCCATTCTGATTGATTCTGATTAACTTGTTAGGAGTCCGCTTGCGGAGTGTGGACCATGCTTGCAGGGCCTCAGGGCGGCGTCTTTGCTGATGGTCTCTGTCTTTCTCCACATTCTCCGGCTTGGCTACTCTGGAAGCTTGCCCCTGGAGATCAGTGTTGGGGGGGGGGGGGTGCCTGAGAAGAGCAGAGACACGTAGTTGGATCAGAAGACCCTGAGGTGGGTTAATTGTGCCCCCTGGGAAAGTTCTTGTCTTGATGAGCTATTGTTTCCTCTTTGGGAAACTGTGCCCCTAAAAATGGTCATAATGGCACATGTTTTTATGTTATGTTTTATACATTTTCCCATGGTAAAGGCAAAAAGGCAAAATCTAAATCGGAAGCAGAAGAGGCTTCAGGCACAGAGCATCTAAACAGACACTAGTAACGTGACTTTAAAAAGTCAGTGTTACTCTCAAGGTTGCCTTTTATCCGGGACCAGGAGTAGCAGTTTTGCAGCTCCAAATAGCCGCTGGATACAAAGCTTTCTTTTGAAATGCATATTTTTATTTAACGAAGCAAGGAGAAAGGGTAGGTAAACCAAAAACACGGATAGGACAAGACGGTGAAGCCGTAACTCAGCGCCTGTGTCCAAGTTTCAGGCGTCGCACCCGAAGCCTGGAGGTCAGCGAGGGTTGGGGGGGGAGGTCCAGGCCTGCGGCACAGCGAGGGGCTCCTCTGCACCCCTCCAGCCTCTTCCCTGTTTCCCCCGATTCTTCGCCCGGATGGCTTCCCTTTGTACCGCTTCAGCTGGCAACTCTTCGTCACGACAGAAACGGCGGAGTAAACTGTTGTCTCGCCCAGCCCGAGGCCTCTGGGGTAGTTCCTTTGTCCTGAGGTCACCCCGTGGCTGTTCTGGGCTCCGGGGGTAGATCCCAAGCATCCTGGGTGCAGAATGACAGGCTTCTTGGGTGACAAATGGGTCATATTCTCCAAAGTTCTGATGGTAACTAAGGATGGGCTAGAGCAGGAGTTCTCAAACCTGACTGCACTCTAGAATCTTCCGGGGCTCGTCTCCAGCCCAGGATCAGGATCTCTAGAGGGGGAAGCTGGGATATCTGGGCTTTCCTTTCCTTTCCTTTCCTTTCCTTCCCTTCCCTTCCCTTCCCTTCCCTTCCCTTCCCTTCCCTTCCCTTCCCTTCCCTTTTAACTGTTTATTTTTGAGAGAGAGAGAGACAGCGAGCAGGGGGTGAGCAGAGAGAGAGGGAAACAGAGGATACCAAGCAGGCTCCATGCTGCCAGCACAGAGCCCAATGTGGGGCTCAAACCCATAAAGCACAAGACCATGACCTGAGCCCAAATCAAGAGTTGGACGCTCAACCCACTGAGCCACCCAGGAGCCCCAGGGATCTCTGAGTTTTTCAAAGCCGCCCAGGCAATCGTGATGTGTGACAGGTTTGGAACCACAGATTAGAGCAAAATTGCCGTTGCTTATAAATGCTTTGTACCCTGTCTGGAATGGCTTTTTCTTCCTCCCAACAAATTCCAAGATGTGTTTTAAGACTCAGCCAATGCATTGACACCTCCTAGAAGGCCTCCGTGATCTTCCAGGCTGAGTTGTCTCAATAGTAACACTTACCACACTGTTCTGTAATCACTGGATTTGTGGGCAATTTCTACCACCAGGTAGGGAGCTCTTTGAAGGCAGGAACTGTGCCCTATTCACTGTTGAGTCTCACGGCCTGAATATAGTAAGTGTTCAATATAGGTTTGATAAGGAGTAAATGGATGTTTTGAAGCACACAGCAAGAATCCCAGGGGACACTTAAGCCCTAAAAAACATATTCACGTGGGCAGATAAACAGGTTTCCTTTGAGGTCAATGAGAGTTCCTAGGGCCTGCCCTGCTTTGGGCCATGGTGGCTACAGTCCAGACTTATCCTTCTTAGAACTTCTGCCTACTAGGGTCCCTCAGACGTCCCTGGTCTCACCTAGAGCCACTGTCCTCCAACTCACCAAATTGTCTGGCCACAGTGGCCTTCTCTCCCTTACTTTAAAGTCTCAGGTGTCCCTTCCTTCCTTCCTTCCTTCCTTCCTTCCTTCCTTCCTCCCTCCTTTCTTTTTTCCTTCTCTTTCTTTTTCTTTCTCTTTCTTTCTTTCTTTCTTTTTTTCTTTCTTCTTTTTTTTTTTGAGTTGATTTGTTTGTTTTGAGAGAGGGAGGGAGCACAGAGAGAGGGAGAGACAGAATCCCAAGGAGGCTCTGCCTGGCAGCCCAGAGCCCCACGCGGGGCTCAAACTCAAGAACCGCGAGATCATGACCTGAGCCGAAGCCAAGAGACAGACTAGGTAGTAGGGAGAAAAGACTTATGACCTCCTTCCCTACTAAAAGGTTGAAGTAAGTGTCAAAATGGTTATCTCCGAACCTCTGGGCCTTTGTCAAGTGCTGAAAGACATTAACTTGCAATATCTGTGGAGCAGATTTGGTGGGCAAAGGAGACCAGCCTGGGGTCAAACAGTAGTTGTGCCTGCCCTAGGCTGGGGCATGAGGCAGGGGTTTATCCTGGTAGTGACAAATCAGCTCTAAGGTGGAACAGAGCACCCCCCCCACCCCCGCCTCCAACAGCCTCGCCCCCAGTTAGTTACCACAGCAGCGATGAGAGCATTTCCACTTCAACCTGGTCTAGTGAAGGATCATGTTTTGATGTTTTCCTCCGCAGCTAAGTTTTGTCTCTAATTTTAACATTTGGACTCTGTTCCGGTCAGACTGGAAAGATCTGTCTGCTCATCTGCGGAAAGGACATGCTATTCCCACTGAAATCTAAGTAACGAGACGCTGCCGTTTCTGAGAAGCCTCCCCCTCCTCCACCCTCCCCTACCACACATAACTTCCAACGATTGCCAGAGTGTGGGAGACCTGAGATTACCTCCTGCCTCGCATGACTGGCCCACTTACACCGGTCAGGGGAGGCGAGGTTATAGTGCCGAAACAAATAGCCCCAGTGTCGTCGCAAGCAAAGGCTTATTACTCACTCATACTTCCCGTCCAACATGGTGTGGTCTGGAAGCTGGGCACGGGAAGGGACGGAAGCCCTACTCCACGGGCTTTATCACTCGGGGCCTCGGGCTGAGGGAGAGGGTCCTTTTGTGCCCCTGGCATCTCCCCACAAAGGGGCAGACACGGCCAAGAGCTGAGCCTGCTCACGTCTCACGGGCCCAGAGACCAGGCGTTGCAATCCTCCCAGGGTCCAGAAGTAGAAGGGAGGCGAATCCTGGTGGCGGCAGGAATGTTTGCTGCCCCACCACAGGCCCTTGGCCTTTCGGTCCTTTCCATAGGGCTCTTCTCCAAGCCCGCATACTTTTATCCTGCTTGGAATCCCCCCTCCCACCCCCCGTGAGTTTTCAGGGGAATCCTCTTTGGAGCACTTGTCTTGAACTCTATCCAGATGCAGTGTGGCACAGTGGTTGGTTAAGAGTGCAGATTCTAGAACCAGGCTAACTGGGTTTGCAGCTGGCCAGAGCAAATGTTCCAACACGTCTGACTGTCAGTTTCTCGTCTGTAGGATAGGGACAACGACAGTACCCATGTCCCAGGTTCATTGTTAGTATTATATTTTCCGTATACGTCATATGCTTAAGAAAGTTGGCTTGGCACACTTTGAGTCCTCTGTAAGCATTGTGTCAGCAGGCTGTGTCCCCTGTGGCACGGATGCCTATTATGAATCAGGCTGTGAGGTGCAGAGGGAAGTAAGTCACAGGCCAGCTTGGCACTTGGCTGAGGGTGTCAGGGTCAGCAGGGCATTGCCATTACGGCCTGGCTGCTTCCGGTCTTTGGATTTCTCACCGTCTGCCAATGACCTTGCACTTCACGGAACGAAGAGTCCACGACCGTCGCAAGGATGTTTCTTCCCTCTCATTCGCCTTCTGGAGTGAGAGCCCCAAGTAGGGCCTGGGCCTGGCGCCAAAGGCAGTGCTAAAAAGTTGGCTTCAAGAATTTCTAACATTTCTGGAGAGGTGCCCACCCCACCCCCACCCCAGAGCAGCCTGGCTTACAGAGGCAGGAAAGCAGGGGTGGGCTTAGCATCCTTTCTCCGCTGCTGGTAAGGCCGGGCAAGTCAAACTCAGGTTCCTTGTCTGTAAAATAGGGATCTATCACGCAAGGTTGGTTACGTCAGCAACGTGGGTGGCATTGGGCCCGGCACGGCCTAAGCACTCTGTGCGGCTCGGATCACCCTTACTGTTTCTGATGACAAGTGTGGGCAGCCCCGGGGAAGAGGAGGCACGAGAATTAAACAGAGGCGGGTTCATGTAATCATTTGGGCAGTTGAAACCATCCCAAGGACAAAGGGGCACCCCCGAAAGGTTTTAATCAAAGTGCGATGCTGTGAGTCCTGCGTTTTGGAAAGATTCCTTTGGCTTCATTACGGAGAGTGGATTAATAGTGTGAGGTGGCGGTGGAAAACCATCCAGAAAATGTCCTAGATTAGGGTGACATCAGTGGAGGAGAGAGAAAAGTGGATTAATAATATACTTAGTAGACAGCATGATATTAGAAGCAAATCCTTACACAGCATTACCTTTGCACCCGGTGCTGTTCTAAGCATCTTGCACTATTTACTCATTTAATCGCTGCAGCTCTACGAGACCGGTTCTTCTACAGTCGGCTCTGGTGTTTCAAGACAACACTGGGCACCAAGACGTGAAATAACTTGCCCAAGGTCACACAGCTAGATAGGGGTTGGATTTGGGATTCAAAACCAGGAGGACTGGTTCCAACGTCCTTCTCTTTAGCAACTGTGCTTCCGTTTTGGTGAGCGACCGGGTATGGAGTAGTGTATCGGCTAGCTATGACCACGACGATGCTGCGTAACAACCACCAGAACCCCAGTGCCATATACTAGAAAACACTCATGGGTTTCTGAGTTGGCTGGGCTGCTTTGCCACTCTGAGCTTATTGACGGGGCTTACTCCGATTCTTGATGGACCAAGGGCACAGTTACAGGGAAAGTGAGAAATCTGTGCAGTTTTGGCCATCCATCAACCATGGGGAGTGGAATTTTCATAACTCCCGGAATGTTGGCTCGGGCAGCCAAGTCGCTGAGAGGGTGAAACAGAAAGGGTAGGTTATAGGAGAAGATGAGGAAGTCAAGGCTCAGTGAGACCAGATGTCTTGCCCAAGGTTGCACAGCTAGTATACTCAGGGTCCGGACCGCAGCTGCCCAGAACTGAAAATTACCCCGGTGACCGGACAGGTGTGATCGTGTGGCTGGAAATGACTTTGCTGGTCGTACTCACTTGGAATGGCGAATATTAACAATCCTGCATTCAGAATCCAGGTTTCCTAACAGCTCTGTTCAGAGGAAGCCTGGCCTGCCTTTTGCATTCTAAAAGTACTTTCCAGGTTGATAATGTCCCCCAAGGGCCTTCCTTCTTTACACTGTAGGAATTGATCAGCCTGTTTTCACCTCTAGGGAACAATTTGGTATTGTTTCTCCAGGTGCTGGCCTCCGGGGACCGGAGCAAAGTTCTCTTCCAGGATTCCTGGCCGCCACCATAAAGGCTCACCCGTGGTGGGGAAAGGGAGAGCCCGGCTGAAGCGGTGTCCGACTCTTCCAGAACAACCACGGAAAAGCCGCCCCCTCCATACACACCGCCGAGGGGGCTTTGAATGGATGGGCTTAAGTGGAGGCCACCAGTGAGCCTGGCTTTTTAATAACCAGCAGCCCCTGAGTCCTCGGGGCCCATTCTCGACACCGAGTCATGGGAAACTTCTCCCCTCATCAAACAGAGCTGACCCGCCCGCCGACCTTGTTCCTTCCATGTTCCGGCATTCTCGACTTCAACCTGGCCCCAAACCCAAGCTCCCCAGCTGGAAAGTACTTCAGCAATGGCTTCTTGGGGCTCTGACTTCTCCTTCACTGGGCCCTTCTTAAGGAAGGCTGAGGGAGCGTGTGTCCCCTGGACGTGTCACCGGTGCAGCCAGGAGAGACCCAGACAAGCGTGGGCTCAAAGCAGCCCCGCCTCGTGGGAAGGGATCGGGAGCAGTCTGAATTGTAACTGGCGTGTATCATTGTGTTCACTCTCACGGTGAAAATCGCCAGTGTTCGGTGAGCGCTTCCTGTATACAAAGCATTATGCCAATGCACCTGCTTCCTTTATATGCTCTTTCTGTATTTCCTTCTTCCTCTGCAGAGGTAGTGAGGGCATTGGGAGCCAGGCCACAAGTTTGGGCAAATGACTGCTTCCTCTCCTTTAAGCCTCAGTTTCCCCTTCATAAAACGGAGCTAATATAGATATCCCCTGCAGAGACACCTGAGGGATTAGAGGTGACATATTACACAGCAGACTCTCGGGAGGTCATGGCCGTGCTTTTTGTTTTTGTTTTTGTTTTTGTTTTTAATTTTTAAGTTTATTTATTTATTTTGAGAGAGCGAGAATGCACGTGTGCGTGCGTGAGCTGGGGAGGGGCAGAGAGAGGGAGAGAGAGAATCCCACGCAGGAACTGCACCAGCAGCACCAAGCTGAACGTAGGGCTCGAACTCATGACCTGAGAGATCCATGACCTGAGCCGAAATCAGGAATCAGAGAGGCTTAACCGACTGAGCCACCCAGGCGCCCCGTTATCGCGATTGCTAGTGAGTCCGGGGTCCCTGAGTCTGTCCTGGGCCCTACTTTCTGCTTCTCCCAGCCTGATGGGTTCTGTCCAAGGACCCCGTGGGAAGCTACCTTCCCGACTGAGATGGGGAGAAAGGTGGGTCCGAGGGCTGGAGATGGACATCAGTGGGGGTTTCTTCCTCCCCCTGCAGAAATGATTGATCAGCTGTCAACGAGACGGCTGTGGTCAGAAACGGAAGCCCTGTGGCCGGGAACAGTGACGCCAAGGAAAGCTGGCTGTGCGATGGGATCACTTGCCGGCACTGTTTGGGAGGCTGCTGGGCAGTAAACTGGGGGTAGCCCGGGTGTCCTCCCCCCTTTCCCGTCCCTCCTGACCCTTTCTTCCCATGCGCCCTTTGCTCACGGTGGCCAACGGGTCTTGTTGATTTAGATGGCCGTTTCTTCATAACCCCTCAAAGTTTACCTCCTTCAAGCTGTCTTTCCCATTAAATTGTGGTCTCGAGGTGAGAGCCAATTCTGCAAAAAACATGTAGCCACAAGCCTTTTGCTGCTGGTTTATTATCTGTGCTGGGGTCCCTGGGGTCTGGGGTGGTGAAGCTTGGCTCAGTGCAGAAGGAAACAATGGGGATTTTTCCGTCTCTCCCCGCCCCCCCCCCTTGCCTGGCCTGATCCCCTCTGCCTTGGGGAGACCTGCCTGCTAATTTATCTTGGAATGTTTGGGCTCTCCATGCTTAATGGGTCTGTTTTCTGACTTTCTAAACAGATGAGTGGGTGTGAAAAACAAGTCAACAGATAAACACAAACTTCCACTAGAAGATTCTGAAACTGAACAAATGGCTCTCAGCATCCCTGCAGGGAGGGCATCCCCAGTGTGATCCAGCGTGAGGCGAATTCCACTCTGCCTTGGAGCTGGGAAACTCCCAGCTGGGACTGGGGCCCTAGAGAAACGAGAAGATTATGGTGCCTCCACTTATGGGTTCTGTGTCCCCAGGGGAAGTGACTTACTGTGCCATAATGTCCTTGTCTGTAAAATGGGGCTTAACAATGATGCCTGGCACATAGGATCATAGTGCAGATAACGTGAGATAATACATGAGATGCGCTTAGAAGAACGCCTCGCACATGGTGACGTAGCGTGCCTAACAAACGCCAGCTATGACAATTCATATGGCTGCCAATGGAGCTCAAGGGGCTCCGTGACCTTGGACATGTCACACCAATTTTTCACGCTTCAGTTTCCTCATCTGTAAACAAGGCAACAGTCATGCCTGTATCATGGGGGTACTTATAAAACTTATAATTAAAAATTATAAAAATGTATAAAAACACTTAGCCCATCAGTGCTTGTTTACTTTCTTTATTTTGAGAGAGAGAGAGAGAGAGAGAGAGAGAAACAGAGAGAAAGGGAGAGAGAGAATCCCAAGGAGGCTCCACACTGTCAGCACGGAGCCCAATGCAGGGCTCGAACCCACAAACCCTGAGATCATGACCTGACCTGAGGTCAAGAGTCAGACAATTAATCAACTGAGCCACCCAGGCGCCCCAGCATTTAAGTTCTTAATAAGATCAATTTCCTTGCTTTCACTTAGGCAGGGTACAAAGAAGTTAACATAAGAAGGTTGGGGGCACCTGGGTGGCTCAGCCAGTGAAGGGTCTGACTCTTGATCTCTGCTCAGGTCATGACCGCACGGTTCATGAGTTCAAGCTGCACATCGGGCTTTGCACTGACAATGCGGAGCCTGCTTGGGATTCTCTCTCTCTTCCTCTCTCTCTGCTTCTCCCCCACTAGTACTCTGTCTCTCTGTCTCTCTCTCTGTCTCTCAAAAATAAAATAAAATAAACATTAAAAAAAAAACCCAATGGGGCGCCTGGGTGGCTTGGTGGGTTAAGCGTCCGACTTCGGCTCAGGTCATGATCTCGCGGTCCGTGAGTTCGAGCCCCACGTCAGGCTCTGTGCGGACAGCTCGGAGCCTGGAGCCTATTTCAGATTCTGTGTCTCCCTCTCTCTCTGCTCCTCCCCTGTTCATGCTCTGTCTCTCTCTCAGTCTCAAAAATAAATAACGTTAAAAAAAAAACCCCAAAATAAGAAGGTTGTTTCTATAGGGACAAAAAAAGTTATCATAGCATAAGAAATACAAAGTATACATCTCTTAAAGGTAAAGCTCAGTGATTTTTTTTTACAGCAAATCTGTGACCCAGATCAGGATAGGAACATTTCCAACACCCCTGAAAGCTTCATCGTGCCCCTTCCCCATCAATACTTTTCTCCCTAGAGGTAACTGTTATCTCGGTTGCTAATACTGTAGACTTTGCGCCATCTGGAGCTTCGTGTAAATGGGATGACAGACCATACATTCTTTTGCTTCTGTTCATTCTTTTGCATCTTCAGTTCAACACAGTGTTCTCAGATCCATCCGTGGCACTGTACATCTCCATGGGTATACACTCAGCTTCGTATCCAGTCCTAAGTTACTTACAAATAAAGCTGCTGCGAGCGTTCTCACACTTGCCTCTTCAGGGATACATACACTTATTTTTGTTGGCTGTATACCCAGCTGTGGAATTTCTGAGTCATAGGCAGGTGCATGTTTAACTTTAGTAGATGGCTGCCAGACATAATTCCAAAGTGGTTATTAGCAGATTACTTTTTGGTTTAAAAAAATTTTTTTAAGGAGGAGGAGGTAAGTCTGGAAGAGATTTAATGCTGAATTTTTATATTGTATTTTTATTGAATTTTTAATTTCCTTTTTATGATAGGTTACTACTTATAATTCCCTGAGAATTGGCCATCTTCTCTAGAAACAGCTGTGATTATTCCTAAATATGTCCCTGCGAAAATATTCACTGTTTACAATGGAGAAAAGAAAATAATCTAAATGTCTGTCCGTAGAGGAACAATTAATAAATCGTAATATACCCGTAGTTTGCGGTGGCAGAATGTATGGATATGTACTGGCCTGGTAAGATGTACAGTTACGGTAAGAATATAACAAGCATGTTGCAGAATATCATATAGAATATGGGCTAGATATGTTTCATATATATCAGGCAATGTTTTATGGTGTGCTCATTTGAAATTTTTTTAAGACCCTCCATCTATATATCTATATCTGCATCTGTATCTGTCTATCTATCTATCTATTGAAATTGGGCAAAGAGTATGAACAGGCAATTCACAGGGGAGGCAACTGGAAGGCCAGTAAACATATGAAAGACAATCAATCTCATTAGTCACCGTGGGAATGCAATTGAAACAACCATGAAATATCAGTTTTCACTTCCTAGGTTGGTAAAAATTTGAATGTTAACACACCTTGTTGGCGAAGATGTGGGCAACAAGAACTTTCATCCACTGATGGATATTGCCAAACTGCTGTCTGAAGTGGTTCTCCTAATTCATATTTGATGGTGGGAATATAAATTAGTACAGCCATTTTGGTGAGCAATTTGGTAATGTTCAGTAAAGTGGAAGATACTCATGTCACATGACACAGATATTCCATCATTAGGTCTATACTGTAGAGAAACTTATGCACATGTACACAAGGAGATGGGTATAAGAGTGTTGACTGCAGCATTGTTTGAAAAGTGAAAAATTGGAAGCAACCCAATATTTCTCAACAGGGGAATGGATAAATGGAGTATCATGACACAATGAAATATGATACAAGGTTAAAATGAATGAAATAATGTTACCATGTAGCTACATGGAGAATCTGAAAACAATTTAGAGGGGAACAGCCAGTCACAGAAGGCTACATGTACAATGATTCTATTTCTATAAAGGGTAACATTAAATGAAATGATGTAATCATTTTAGAAAAGGTATAGAAAAGATCATTTCTGGACAAAGATTACCTTTGAGGAAGGATGGACTGAAACAAGGAAAAGGTTCAAGGACTTTCAATTTTGTAATGTTTTATTTCTTAAGACGGATGGTGCACTCTTGTGTATTCATTACATTAATCTCTGAAATACTTAATATCAAAGGCAAGATTTATCCATTCGTCCATCTGGAAGACTCTATATCAAAATGTTAATGGTGCTTATTTCTGAGAAAAACGATGGTGGAAGAGAGTATATTTCCTTTTCTAACCCTATTTCTGTTGAAATTTTAGTTAGCATATATTGTTCTGAGACCCATTCAAAAAGAAGAAGAAAAGAGAGAATTGGTAATCCACGCATGCTAGATGTAGTAATTCTCAGTTAGATAATACCCCATTCTCTGACCATTCTGGATAAGGCCCCACCTAGAAAGGGAGCTGGATTCCTCTGCTAGAGTGGGAATAATTCCTCCAGGAAGGGTCAGTGAGGTCAGTAAGAAGGGAGTGAGAGGCTACGGGTGGGTGTGGTCCTCTTGGGTCCTGGAGTGACCCCAAGTTCAGCAGGAAGACAGGTCGATGGTGGGGAGCACATATATTGCAGGTGCATGAATCCTGTAATCCTTAGCTATTTCCCCCATTATCACACAGTCTTGGGCACAGTGCATGATTTTCGGACCAAACCACGCCTTTTTCTTTTTTCCTTAAATATTTTATTTTTAAGCCATTTCTCTACCCAACGGGGGACTGGAAACCTCAATCCCAAGATCAAGAGTCGCATGCTCTGCTGACTGAGCCGGCCAGGTGCCCCAGGACCAAGCCATTCCTGAAATGAAAATTCTTAAAAAAAAAAAAATTTGTTTTAACATGTATTCATCTTTGAGAGACAGAGAGAGACAGAGTGTGAGTGGGGGAGGAGCAGAGAGAGAGGGAGACACAGAATCCGAAGCAGGTCAGCAGAGACCCCCACGCAGGGCTCGAACTCACGGACTGCGAGATCATGACCTGAGCCAAAGCTGGATGCTTAACTGACTGAGCCACCTAGGCGCCCCCTGAAATGAAAATTCTTAAAAAAAAAAAAAAAAAAAAAAAGCAGAGACAGACTGATATATCCTTCTGGGTTATAGTCCGTTCACTTGCAGCCAAATGGATTGCTCGTTAATATCTTCCCCCCATTTGCCTTATGACCAATTAGCAGCTATTAAGACCCAACTCATCCTGGAATGAAGTTTTTCCCTAGCAGTGGCTGCCTCCGTTAAGAGCTTTGGGGACTTGGTGGCTTTTCTTCCTGTCCCCGTGGTGCCCCAAAGCTCACTCCCCAGATTAGGTATGGGGGGGGGGGGGAATGCTGCGTTCTGGGCCACCAGCACTGTCTGATCCTATCAGGGAATCCACTGGAGTTGAGGAAAGGTTGCTTGACCGGTATCTACCCAGACCTGCATTCTCTTTTCCCAGGGCAGGGGCCATCTTGAGATGATGCTCCAAGTGACCCATCTGTAGACTGGCTGTCACAGAACCTGCAGATAAGATTCACATGCAGCATTTTCTCCCTTCCTTCCTTCCTTCCTTCCCTCCCTCCCTCCCTCCTTCCATCCCTCCCTCCCTCCCTCCCTCCTTTCATCCCTCCCTCCCTCCCTCCCTCCTTCCCTCCCTCCCTCTTTCTTTCTCTTGCATTCTGCTACACGTAATGAACAAAGGCAGCTCCCTTATACTGAGTGCTTCCTGTGCAACAGACACCGTGCTGAATGCCAATGGGTCGCCTCACGCCGTCCTCACAAGAACATCCTGAAGGCAATCATCCCTGTGTGAGAGTTAGGGCAACTGAGGCACCCAGAGAGAGGTTAAGTGACTTGCTCAAGGTCACATCATGACAAATGGGCAGAGCCGAGGTGAGAGATGAAAGTCTGCTTCTCACGGTGAATCTGCGAAAAGCACCTTCTCGCAGCCACAAGGTTCTCAGAAAGTCAAGATAAGCATACAGATAATAATCCCTCCGCTCAAGGAGTGCTGCCTCTCATACAAGCCGTGAAGACAGCTATGCTTCACACAGAGACAGGGTTTTGTTCCTTCTGTGCGTGTCCATTGAGCACCTGCTGGAGGCCAGGCCCCGTTCTAGGTGCTGGGGATTTGGCAGTGAATCAGACGCGTCTCCGTTTCTCAGAGTGTACATTCTAGGGGGGAAATAACGAAACGGTGCTAGACAAGCAAAACACTGTATCAGAGCAGCCTACGTGCCATATAGAGAAATGCACAGACTGAGGCAGGGCGGGCCCGCGGAGGCCCCTCCAGAGCCCCGAGTGTCGACATGAGCTGGCGATGGCGAGATCTTGGGGTAAGACTGTTGTTCCCGCTAGAAAGACCTACCAGGACAAAGGCCCTGGGCTAGGAAGGAGCTTTTCAGGCTGGAGAAGCTAACAGGCCAGGGAGGCTGCTGTGGGGTGGGAGAGGAGGGGCCTTGCACAAGGTGAAGTTGGAAAACAAGGCAGGATGCAGCCATGTACGACCTGGTGGGTCACTGTTGTGAGTTTGGGTTTTACCCCAGGTGCAGTGGGAAGAAGCTAGGGCTTTAGGCCAGGGGCTGACGTTCTCTTGGTCTGATGTTTATAAGATCCCTCCGGCTGCTGTGTAGATAAAAGCAACAGGTTGGTTCAAATTTGCTGAAGCATGTGTGGGAGGGAAGATAAGCCGGCTAGTAGGGGTGAGAGTTGGGGATGCACGGGGCACATCCTGGAAGGCTGCCTGGAACAGGCGGGCGGGGGCCAGAATTTTAGAAACCTGTGCCCTTCCCGGAGGGGCAGAAGTGGGCAGAATTGAGGCAGTCTGGCCTCCGAGCCATTGGGAGCCAGTGGGCACCAAGTCAGGGCTGAAAAACATTAAGAGTGTGGATTTTATGTTCACGGAGTACGCCCTCTGCTCTAGGCCCTGTACTGGGCCCTTTGTGTCCCTGGTGGGGTATTTTTACCCCTGCATTGGTATCCCTCCCCGTGAAGGGGATATTTTTATCCCCACCTGTGCCAGGCACTTTCCCTGCAGTGGCAATGACCTAAAGAAGTAAGCAGCGCCTTACAGTGAGGAAGGGTTAGAGCTCTGGGGCCAGATGGTCTGGGCTCAGATTCCAGGCGCACCAGCTGCGGGATATTCGACCGGGTTCTTGACCCCTCTGTGCCTGCGATTTCTCAGCGGTATTGGATATCTGTCAGCTAGGGTCCCGTTGGCTGCAAGTAAGGGCAAACCCCAGCTTAAAGAATCAGGACGTTTATGCTCTCCCACGACGACAGGTGCGGGCCCTGCATCATCGCCCATCTCTCTGCTCCGCCATCCCGTAAGAGCATGTGACCTCCAGCTGTGGCAACGTCCAGGGGACGAGGCAGGACCATCTCGTCCCGGAGCAGGGAAACCTGCGTCCGTGCCTCATTGGCTGAAACCAGGCTTATTCGTGACACTGTAGATAGCGAGGGGCGTGGGATTGCCAAGTCTGGTTTAGATGAACCGCCACCGGGGTGAGCAGGAGGGGGGGAGGTGGGTTTTGGTGATGTGAAGTCAACCGCTACGATTGACTTCCGTCCTACCCCCAAGGGCTGTTGTAGAGGTCCACGTTTGAGTGTTTGGTGCGGGGCATGATACATGGGGGGAAGGAAAGGAGAGAAGAAGAGGAGAAGGGGGAGGAGGACGAGGAGGAGGAGGAGGAGGAGGAGGAAGAGGAAAGGAAAGAGAAGATACACATTTTCTAGACTCCAGGAAGTCAGTGGCTATGACCTAATAGCCAAGGCTCCCTTTACTCCCTTGTGTGGCCTTTGCTCTGAGTGAGGTTTCCTCCACGAGGACTGGGGAGTGCGGGCAGGGGTTGGCTTGAAGGATCAAGGACAGTCTGCCATCCCAGATGTTTGGATTCCTGAGGGCAGGGCCTTGGCCACGCAAGCCTCCACCCCAGCCCCGGCACCCCCAAAGTTCTCCGATAGACCATGCTCGCTTAGACACCCCTCCTCTCGACAGGGGACTTTTGAATCAGACGTGCTTGGAATCCCGGCAACCTGAGGTTGCATGGAACTCCCCCAGGCCCCTTGCCTGTCCCCTCGCCACCCAGGCCACCGGTGCCTGTCCCCAGCACCCTGCTGAGCCATCTTGCTCAACCCTGGGGAATTTCTGGGCAATTTTGAAACAGCTGAGCAGAGCACGAGCTATGAGGCCTTGGGCAAATTATATCGCTTCTCTGAGCCTCTCTTTTCTTATCAGTAAAATGGGATAATAAAACCTGGGCTTCATGGGCCTGTTCTGAGGATGTGATGAGATCGTGTGGGTGGACCACATGGCCTTGTAGGAAGAAGTTTCACGGCTGTGGCTCATTTATTTTTACGGAAGTGAAATTTACGTCGCAAAATCAGCCATTTTATACTTAAAATTCAGCATCCTTTGGCATATTCGCCTCTATGTAGCTCCCAAAACATTTTCATCACCCCAAAGGAAACCCCATATCGATTAAGCAGTCACTCCGTAGCTCCCACCCTACTCCGATCCCTGGAAACTACTGATCTGCTTACTGTCTCTATGGATGTATTGATTCTGGATATTTCGTGTACGTGGAATTGTGCAGCATATGACCTTTTGTATCTGGCTTCGGTCACGTAGCATGACTCTTTTGAGATTCATCAATGTTGTGGCGTAAATCAGTACGTCCTTCCTTTGCGTGGCCGGATAGCTCTCTGTTTAATGGCATATACCGCGTTCCCAAAACTCTCTTTGTCCGTCGATGGACATTTGGGTTGTTTTTGCCATGTGGCTATTGTGTGACCCATGCTGCTGGGAACATGTATGTCCATGCACTTGTTTGAGGTCCTCTTTTCAGTTCTTTCAGGTATTTACTTCAGAGTGGAATTTCTGGGTCCAACGGACCATCTCTGTTTAACTTGTCCAGGGACCACCGAACCTGGGGTCGCACCATATCATGTACCCCCCTCCCCGCCCCCAGCCGCGGGCGATGGTTCTAACTTTTCGCCGACACCTGTCATTTCCCATTTCCAGATTATAGCCGTTTTAGTGGGTGTGACGTGCTGTCTTACTACTCTTTTTTCAGGGCTGGCATAAGGGAAGGGGGCTTGGGGGTCTGACAGGTCCCCATTCCTGACAAATGGCTTTCGGCACCCCTCCACCTCTCTTATCAATAGCCCACTCCATCCCGTCCCCCCTCCCGCCCCCATGACTCAAGCCCATCTTTCACCTACATTCCTGGGGGAGGTGAGATGGGACGGGGGCGGGGGGCGGTTCAGGGGAGGCACCAGGCACGTGTACCTTGTTTCCAAACGTCTGGGACCACCTCTCTCCTCTGCTTCTTCCAGACCCCTGGTCTTAGGTGCGGGTCCCTGGGAGCCTGCTCCCCTTTGCGCTCCCCTCTGGGCACCGGGATCTATTAGAATGAGGTCCTTAGCCTCCCGTGCTGAGGTCACAGACCTGCCTCACCTGTCATTAGTCCCAGTTTCCCTCTTTAAAAGCAACAACTCCCACCCCTCCTTCACTAGTTTAAAATTCTTTTTGCCCAAGATGCTAGCAGTGCCCTTTAGGAAACGGACAAGCCAAAGCAGCCCAAGATATCCCCGATTCTTCCTCCCAGCATTAACCATGTTCGCCTAATAATAACGGTAGCAAGAATCCCCCCTTCTGAGCACTTGATTCATATCAGACTTGGTGCCAAACACTTGACAGGTATCATTTTATTGCTTTTCCCGACAGCCCTATGAAGTAGGCATTTTTTTGCATTTTACAGATAAAGACGCGGGAGCACAGAGAGAGAGAGAGAGAGGTCATAAAACTTGCCCGGGGTCACATAACCTGTAAGATCCAGACCCCAAACCCGTGGGGCTGCCTGGGGAGCACACCCATCTTCCAAGCAGTATTCAGAGACATATATTTATATAAGGCATTTTCGGGGAATCAGCTGTAGCTATTGCTTTGTGACTTGCTTCTGCTTCCCTCATTTAACAATAGATAATTAACAATTTTCCCCCCAACAGTCACTACATTGTCTTTTGCAATATTATTTTAAATAACTGCTCCCAATGTCATTGTATGCAAGTTCCAAGGTTTGTTTAACTAATCCCCTATTGTTGTGCACATAGGTCCTCTCTAAAGTTTTTGTTATGATAAACAACAGACCTGGGCTGCTTCTTCTTTTTTTTTTTTTGCCCACATTCCCACAGTAATTTCCTTAAGGGTAAATTCCCAGAAGGCGAGGCTGGGAGGAGGCGAGGGCTTTTGTTTTCCAAATGTTTGTAACATCTTTGGATCAATTACATATAATTTGTAAACACAGGTTGTGCCATTGAGAGAGGGAAGGTTGACACCTTTCCCAACCTGTCAGGGCTTTGCCCAACCTAGAATTATAGGAGTTGTAAACAAGCCTTCTAATGGCCCCGGATTATCTGCGGCCATTGTCAGGTCATGTAGGGGCGGTATTTTATTGAACAGAGTTTTCAAATGTGCCCAAGTACACCTGGGTGGAACGGAAAACGGGCGGGGCTGCGGAGAGGAGGTGGGTGCGGTGGTTGGGGCAGCTCGTGGGCAGCGGGTGGTACTCGTGTTGGGGCTGGCTCTGAGCCTCCCATGCCAGCACCCCTTCTATCTGATGAGAAGCCCAGGGAGCTGTCCCAGGAGTGAGCTGCCCGCGGGGCTGCTTGGGGAAGACAGGGGTGGGGGGGTGAGGGTGGAGGCTGTGCGGGCATGTGGAGGTAACAAGTCGTGCCCTGTTCCTACAAGGCCGTGGGTGCCATTTCAACACGGTTATTATCTTGCTTCAGCTGCCAAGAAACACCAGCTGGTGACGGCGAAACGCCCCTGAAGAATTTCTTCAGGGAAGTTATGCACCAACGAAACCGTCTCTCATGCCACGAATGTTGTGAGGTAGGAGGATTTTCTCTGTGTGGGGCGCCCTGCCCCTCGCTGTCCCTCCAGGCTCCCCTTACCGATCTGGTCACATTCTTCGGACGTCACTTGCTTGACCACATTACATGGCTTCCAGGCCACCTGCTCTCCCAGCAGCCCAGAGAGGCTGTGGGGTGGGGACTTTATGGGTCCACGCAGCGTATCAGTTGGGCAGAACCAGTCTGGACTTCAATCTGGGTGTTCGAGGAGAGGTATGGCCCAAGTTCCTACGCAGGCAGGGCAAATGGAGTCAAGGAGACAGTCCCGGCCCGTGAGGGGCTGATCCTCAAACAAGGCAACAAGCGTCATGGCCTGGGACAGCCTCCCTCAGGTGGAGGTCAGCATGGCAGGCCACATCTTGTCAGCCTCTGTGGGTAAGGACTGAACAAAGCGAGTAGCTTGGTGGGGGCTGTCCGGAAGGGACAGCCCCTTCGCCAAGTCACAATTCTCCAAGGGCACTCGGCTTCGGGGTCTTTCTTGCGCACGTATCCTTTCCTCCTATACCCACCCGCCAACTTTGCCAGCCCTACGGTGAACATGTAGTCATCTTTCAAACATCAGCGTGACATCAGTCTCCAGGCCCCACTTACCGAGCAGGGACTATGGATCAGGCACCTGCCTTAAACACTTGTCGTGTATCATTTATTTAATTCTTCCTGTAGCTCCGCGAGGTAGATGCTGCCGTCTTTTCTCTATTACTGATGGGTAAAAGGGGGGGGGGGGGAGTTTAAGCCACTTACTTGCTTCACCCCATCGGACAAGTTGCTATTAAAACCTAGATTGGTGTGGCCCCCGCGTTGGGTTTCTTGACAAAAGCAGGCTCATGCTTCTCTCTGAAGCTTTTCCTCACTCATGTCTCCGGGCTCCTAGCTGTGCCTGCCTGAACATCATTCTAGAGCCTCCACGACTGTGTAATTGTTCTTTTTTTTGTTTTGTTTTGTTTTTGTTTTTTTACGTTTATCTGTCCTGCGGGAAGGGGTCAGGGATTACGTGTGCCTCGTGTCTGTAGCCCAGCGTCTGGCTCAGAGCCCAGCATGCAATAGACACTTACTAAATATTCAAGGGAAGAATAAGTCTTAAAATTGTTGGGGTGCCTGCCTGGCTCAGCTGGTAGAGCATGTGAAACTTGATCTCGGGGTTGTGAGTTCGAACCCCACGGCGGGTGTGGAGATCACTTAAAAATAAAATCTTAACAAAAATTGTAATAACTCAGCTGGATGTCTGCGTTTCTGCAGACTTTATCTTGTCCTGGAATTCTCAGAAAATAGAGTAAATTTAAGGGACACATAAACTCGCAGGCGGGACTAAGTTAACACCAAGGGTGTTTTTTTTTTTTTTTTTTTTTCCATTGTTGAAAAACTCTTCTTGACAAAAGTGTTTTTCTCACTTGATATTTCTCCTTTAGATTTTCGTGGCATTCTGGAACATTACCTGTTTCTCATTTGTGATCTTTCCTGATCTTCACATCTGCCCTGGGAGGCGGGTTAATCAGGTGTAAAAATTGTCTATCCTAGAGGCACCTGGGTGGCTCAGTCGGTTAAGGGTCTGACTTCGGCTCAGGTCATGATCTCGCGGTCTGGTCCGTGAGTTCGAGCCCCACATCCGGTTCTGTGCTGACAGTTCAGAGCCTGGAGGCTGCTTCGGATTCTGGGTTTCCCCCGCTCTTTCTGCTCTTCCCCGCTCCAGCTCTGTCTCTCTCTGTCTCTCAAAAATGCATAAACGTAAAAAAAAAAAAGTGTCTGTCTTATAAATGAGACTTGATGGTTGGAGCGTCTTTTCCAAGGCTGAAGTATGGCAAGAACTAACAGACTTAGTGAGGGCTTCGGGACACTTCTCCTCCAATCAGACCCTGTCTCTGGGTGCTGGAGATGTCAGCAGGTGCTTGGCCAGGTTCAATGTTTCTCTTTTGGATGCTCAGTGGTGGCCTGGAAAGAATGGCACAGTCAACCTTCCTTTCTGGGGGCTGGAGCCCTTTCTGCTTGTGAACCTCCTTTCTCTCATTTGGCTGAACCCCATCTGGGAACATCAGCCTTGGGCTTGGAGCCTCCATGAATCCCTGTTGGTCCATCCGACACCGTTTTCCAAGTCCAGAAACAACACATGCCAATATGGCACCCACCTATGTTGAGTCTCACCCTCATCAGACCGTGGTTCTGTTGTACTCGAGGCAACTGGGCCGTCATCAGAGTTGTCCTCTTGTCCCCCAACCCTTCCCACAACATCAGACCTTCACAGTCTTTATAGGATAGGAGAGCTTTACACAAGCCTGAAGACTGAGGGTTTGGGGCAGTGGAGTCTCAGAGAGGAGGACGAGCAGGTCTGTCGGGAAGTACAGAATCTTTAGCCACGGGAATGTGGGAATTGGGCTTTTTTTTAAACCCCTGGCTCCCATGACAGCTGGAGAATAAAAGGTAAAAGATAATGCCAGGCACCTGGCACCTGGGTGGCTCCATCGGTGAAGCATCCGACTCTTGATTTTGGCTCAGGTCACGATCTCACGGTTGGCGAGTTCAAGCTCCACGTTGAGCTCTGCGCCATCAGCTTCCTTCCCTCTCTCTCTCTCTCTCTCTCTCTCTCAAAATAAATAAATCAACTTAAAAAAAAAAAACAGGTAAAGATAATGCATCTAACAGGAAGGGGGAATGTGTTACTTAGAAGCATTCGGGTCACCCAAGGAGGATAGGCCTGTTAACTGGCTTCCTAAATAGGTGATCTGGTTGAGGACTCTCTGGCATTTCTATCCCAGCTTTTTCGCTTGGAACAAAATTCCACCTGGTTGCCTCCTTCACTACAGCATGATTCGCTAGAATAATTACAAAAAGCAAAGGAACTGATCCTAACCGCCCCCCCCCCCCCCCCGGCGACTCTCCCAAGCAGGTGTGCTGGCTCTGATGGGGGCAAGGGTTGTGACAAAAGTCACCTCCAGTGGCACCGGTGGCTGCTTTGCGCTCCTCTTCTCCTTCCTGGAATCACGCAGTCAGGCAAAAGCTGGTGGGTGACAGGACACCGCTGGGGCCTCCGGTGTCCTTCCCAAGGACATGCTCAGTGTCTGCCATGGCTCCTTGTCAGGCAGAGAACTCAGGGAAGAGGAGAGCGGAGGGAGAGACGTTGGCTGCCGGCAGCAAGCCCTTGGCAGCAGGGTCTGCCGGAGGCCGGCGGGGCTTCAGCGTGTGGCTCCTGTCGTCTGGAGGGGGACTGGGAGTCTGGGCCGTTGCCCCCGGAGACAGGGAGCCAACGGATCAGCCGCAGCTTCTCCAACCAAGTATTGATTCGCTTATAGCAGCCGGGGAGGGAGGCTTTGTCTGTGCCTTCAGATAGAATTCACTTCTCATCATACAATTTACCCTTTCGAAATATACCATTCAGTGGCCTTGATGTATTCAGAAGGTCCTTCAAATATCACCGCTAATTCCCTAATCCCCCAAAGAATTTTCATCATCCCCCAAAGAATCCCCCGGCCCATTACCTGTCACTTTCTAGTTCCTCCTCCCCTCAGCCCGCGTCCACCACTAATTTACGTGCTGTCTCCACGGATTTGTCTACCCTGAATGTTTCACGTAGCTGGAATCCTCCATTATGTGACCTCTTGTGTCTGGCTTCTTTCAACCTGGCACCGTGTTTTTCCAGGTTCATCCGTGTCTTAGCACGCCTCAGTCTTCCCGCCTTTCCAGTGGACGGATATTTGGATTGTTTGGGACCCTTATGAATAATGTTGCCATTAGCATTTATGTCGATGTTTTTAAGTGACACAGGCTTTCGATCCCCCCCGGGTGTGTACCTAGGTGTGACATCACAGGATGACCTTTTTCCATTCCCGCCAGCAACGAGTGAGGGTTCCAGTGTGTCCCCAGCCTCGCCAACACTTGTTACTGTCCGTCTTTTTTATTACAGCCATTGCAGTGGAGGTCTGGGGGGTGTGGGCAGGCAAGGACATGCTTGTGACTAGGAAGAGCTCAGCGTGAATGGAGGGAGGAAGAATTGGGATGTTGGGAAGGTCTCAGGTAACATCCCTAGGAGGTCTGGGGACTTCTCCCGGGCGAAGGTGAGGCCAGCTGATTTTTTTTTTATTTATTTATTTTTATTAAATTGTTTCTTTACGTTTATTTATTTTTGAGACAGAGAGAGACAGAGCACGAAGCGGGGAGAGTCGGAGAGAGAGGGAGACACAGAATCTGAAACAGGCTCCAGGCTCTGAGCTGGCAGCACAGAGCCCGATGCGGGGGGCTTGAACTCACGGACCGCGAGATCATGACCTGAGCCGAAGTCGGACGCCCAACCGACTGAGCCACCCAGGCGCCCCAAGGCCAGCTGATTGAAAGCAGCATGGGCAGTTTACTTACTGGCTTGTAACGCCAGCACTGAGACGGGGGGGGGGGGGGGGGGGGGGGGGGGGGGGAGCTCAAAAACTATTGGATATACGAGTGACTGAATTAATGAATGAAAGTCCCAGCCCTCGGGGACCCAGGGAGCGTGGAGGGACTTGGCGACAGGCCACTAACCTGTGCGCTCCAGGAAAGAATGACTCCCTTTAGTGTCACGCCCTCATAGATGGGGGAAGGTCAGCTACCCTCTCTCTTACAAACAAGGCGGAGGGGCTGGCGAGGAATGGGCGCGAAGGGGCCAGGGCTTACGCTGCAGCAGCGGCAGGCTGTGAACAGCGGCTTAAACAACCCTGAGGACGGCAGTTCCGGACAGGCTTCAGCACCCGCGGAGCCGTTCTTCTGTCGAACCCGACTTCCCAAATCCGTGTCCTACGAATCGTTCAGGTTCAGATCCCTCTCTGCAGAGGCCGCCAGCTAGCCGTCTGTTGCCGGTGGCTGTGTGGGTGCAGGAGGGGAGGCAGCGTTGAAAGCCCGCAGGGGCTGTGCTTCCTCAAGCCTGGCACTGAGAAGGGAGACGGTGGCGAGAAGGCCACTTTCTGTGAGATTGGCAGAGCATTCAGCGTAATCACCATAATCACCGTCATCATCCTTCCAGTTACAAAATATTTTATGTATGCCAGATTCTTCCCAGAGTGCTCCATATAATCTGGTGACTGCCCTTGATTGTCTCCTCGGACGTCACCTTCCTCCTTCCTCCTGTCTACGGGTGACCACAGGACGGTGAACGATTGGCAGAGCCACCCACAGACACCTCATACCTTTTTCCCAAGTGTTTGTCTTCCCGGCATCCCTTGCAGCTAGGCAGATCCAGCTCTGGCCAATGGGGTGTCAGGGAAAGTTTGACGGGCAGCAAGGGCGGTCACGTGACCCAGCTCTGGCCAATGAGGTGTAACGGGGACGTGTGCTGCGTGCTGTCTTTAGGAGGAGGATGTGCAGCCTTCTGTCCTGAGAGTTCTGCCCGTATGGCAGCGGCAGCCGCCTTGTCACCGTAAAGGGAAAGAAAGCCAAGTGGATTGTAGAGCCCTTGAGCTGATCAGGTAACTGTCGACTCCTGATGTCTTGTTGGGCGAGAAAAATACACCCTTCTTTAAGTCACAGTAAATGGGTTTTGCTGTTCCTTGCAGCCAAAAAGCATAATAGACACGGATATTTTTTGTGATTAATCCTCATAATCACCATAAGGGGGAGGTATACTTCTTTTTTTTTATTTTTTTTTTTTAATGTTTATTTCTGAGACAGAGAGAGACAGAGCGTGAGTGGGGGAGGGGCAGAGAAAGAAAGGGAGACACAGAATCTGAACCAGGCTCCAGGCTCTGAGCTGTCAGCACAGAGCCCGACGCGGGGCTCAAACTCACAAACCGTGAGATCGTGACCTGAGCTGAAGTCGGTCATTTAACTGACTGAGCCACCCAGGTGCCCCGGAGGTATACTTATTTCCATTTCACAGATGGGGTGGGGGGAGTGATCAGCTATTCTCTTTCCTGTGAACAAAGCAAAGAGCCGGGCGAGGCATGGGTGGGAAGGGGCCAGGGCTTGTGTTGCAGAAGCAGCCCGCTGTGAATCGTGGTTGAAAACAACCCCGAGGACAACAGTTCCAGAAAGGCTTGAGGAATTGATGTGAGAGAGGCTAAAGAGACTGGTCCAAAGTCACTTAACCAGAATAAACTAGCGAGTCGGAATTTGAACTTAGGTCTGTTTGTCTCCAAAGTTCTTGCTAGTTTCGTCCTTCAGAACCTGTCGACTGTAGCCCCAGAGCGGGAAAGAATGTGAGCGATGGCCAGACAGATTTTGGCAGAAAGGGAAAACGTATCGTGGCCTTCTTCACCCCAGAATGTGTCCCAAGTCTCCCAGGCTGCTGGTTTTTTCTTCCCTCGTGGTATATCAGAGAGTCTGGGCCCTTCCATGAGGCAGGGCCACAGCTATCTCCTGGAGAGGGACAATATATGGGAAAGCATGCAGGGCTTGGGTCAAAAAGGCTTGGGGCCAAATCCCAGCTCTGCCACTTATTAGCGATGTGACCTTGAGTAGGTGGCCCGACCTACTGTGAGCTTCGATTCCTCATTTGTAAGATGTACGTGAATTCACCTGGACAGAAAAACCAGGTGGAGTTATCTGGAGCCAAAAGGGGTGCTTACTGGCTTGTATTTGCTGAAAAATTCAGTGGGTGGACTTGACCTTGGTCCTTGAGGCAGAGGTGTTAGTCGAAAGAGAAAACATGGCCCCATCCTTCCAAGTTCCACTGCCCACCTACATCTCCCCTGGTGGTTGCTTTTCCTGCTTCCCACCGATTCATGTCCTGCCAGTTTACCGCCCCCCTGGAAGGAACATGCATGTTATCCGGGGCCACTGGCAACCCAGTTCTACAGTGAACACCAGGGTCTTTGATTAGCTGGGTCACATGACCTCTCTGGGAGCTGGAGGTGGAGTTAGTCCCACCAGAACCTTCCTCTGAAAGTGGGGATGGTTTGGTTTCTCATGAAAAGGAGGAGGGTCCTGTATCCAGAAGTGGGGAATAGATGTTGGCGGGAAAACCCCCCAAAGACGCCCCCTCCCACACGTCAGGGAGCAGTTTTGAGCATTCAATAAGGTAGAGATGTTCTGGGGCGCCTGGGTGGCGCAGTCGGTTAAGCGTCCGACTTCAGCCAGGTCACGATCTCACGGTCCGTGAGTTTGAGTCCCGCGTCGGGCTCTGGGCTGATGGCTCAGAGCCTGGAGCCTGTTTCCGATTCTGTGTCTCCCTCTCTCTCTGCCCCTCGCCCGTTCATGCTCTGTCTCTCTCTGTCCCAAAAATAAATAAACGTTGAAAAAAAAAAATTAAAAAAAAAAAAAAAAAAAAGATAGAGATGTTCTGTGCAGGTGTCCAGCCCGGCCACTGACCCCAGGGGACTCTTGCTAAATGCCAGCCGGCTTTTTCCCAGGACTTGGCCCGGTCCTTCCTGACGCCCTTGGCCTGTCCCTCCACGTCAGCGGGCACATTTGGGGGAACAGGCCCAACTCCACTGCAGCCCCTATCCATCACCCCAGGCTTTGTCCCTGTACCCAACCTGACAATTACCATGTGGCTCAAGATGACACTCTAATCCTATTACTCATTCATCAACTAGCGACTGAGAACATGAGCTGGCTTGAACACTGCCAAGGAAGCTGGGAGAAGCCTTCTCCACCACTGTGAAACTAGGCTTAGCTCAAGCACAATAGGTGTGTAATTTAAGGTTTTGTTGAGCCGAAATCCAATCACATACTTGACTGGTGGATCACAGAGACTCACAGGCTAAGAGAATGAGATAATCCAACCTCACACAAACACTGGGATTCGGCTTTGACTTAATGACAAATGTGTGACCAACCTTACACTGTTTCATTCTTTCCCCCTCTCTTTTTTTGTTTCAATGTATTTCCACCTCCTTCCTCTCTCTCCTCCCTTCTCTCCCCTCCTCTGTACTATCCAGAGACGGGATGGGACTCAGCGAAGTCCTAGAGCCAGAAAACAAAAGGTAGAGAAGCAGGTGAACACCAGGTGAGATGCACTCACGTCCGTTGTCTGCATTTGATTGCATGACGTCGTGGAGGTGAGAGATGGCTTCTGGGGGTGGATCCGTTCGAATTCCTAGCGGTCTCGGTTCTTCTGTTCCAAGAATGGCTTAGAGCAAGAAAGAGCAGCAGGCAAGAGAGACACAAGGTCATGCTCATGAACTGTTCCCTCTACTCATCCAGTGCTTTTTGTCCAGTGAGGGCTGCTCAGTGGGGGTGGGGAAAGGTTGCAAGAAGAAATACGTATATAGTTTTGGACCCCTGTCAAGTGATCGTGTAGCTGTTTACATAGTTAGAGAGAACAGCATAGATGAGCCCACTCAACTTTATGAGTTCACTGGACTTACATTTATTCACTCCACAAACATTTATGGAATGGCCACCATGTGCCGTGAACTCTGGCAGGCGCTGCCTGATGCTCTGGTGGATAGAGGCATTAAACCAATGGACAGTAAAGAGTAGGTAACTAGGAACAATGGAGAGTGCTGTTTTGGAAATGAAAAGGGGCAGCAGGAGAGAATGAATTGGGACGATCTCTTGGAGAAGGGGATATGTGTGCTGAGATCTGAATGGCGACAAAGAGCCATTTATTTCAAGATGCGGGGGGGAACCTTCGGAGTCCACGGGCAGGCCCCAGATGGTGAGCCAGAAGTCCCGGGTTCAAGCTCTGCCCTCCAGGTAGGTGCACTGTTTCCCAGGCAAGCCATTCATCCTTCGGAGTCCTGATTCTTAACCCGCTGTGCTAACTTTGCCAAGTCTCTGTGACATCTCACCGTGATCACAGTGTGTCACTTTGAAGAGTGACGAGAAGAATGCAATTCGCAAGGGCGATTATTAGATTCATGGGCAAATTGGGTGTGGGTGTGTAGGGACTGTTGTCCCCACAAATGGAAGTGGCCTGGGACTGGTCTGTGGAATGGATTGCCGTTACATTTTCCTTCTTGAAGCTTCTGCATATGTCTGCCCTTAGCTGGCATTTTCCAGATCAATGCTTTCTATTGGTAGAGAGCTAACTTGGGCTTTCAACTGAGAATCCTGGGGTAGTAGCCTCTTGAAGTAATTTGCGATGAACTTGACTGTCATCACTCCTGCTCTGGCTCAACAGAGGATGGGTTTTGGAGCGAACATTATTTTCACATTAATTATGTGCCAAATAGTTGACTTATATTATCTCATTTCAGCTTTACCCAAACCCTATTTCTAAGACAAGGAAATCAAGGCTCTTAGAAGTCAGATGACTTACTTCAGGCAATACAATTAAGACTGTGGCAGAGCTGAGATTCGAATAGTTCCACTACTGGTAATTACTGTTACCAGCACTAATAATGATAGCTTCCATTTATTCAATGATCACGATGTGCCATGATTGTATCGTTGTTAAGTCAGTTATTGTTCTAGTTGCTGGGACTTAGTAGGTAATATTCCTTTTATTTCCAGATGCTTTTAAGACCTTCTCTTTGTCTTCACTAATATATGTCCAGGCACGGATGTTTATTTATTTATATGGGTTGGGACTTTTGAATATGCGGTGTTAAACAGGTGAGGAACTGTTTTCATTTCCACAGAATTTACATGTTGAGACCTAATGCGATGGTACTAAGAGGTGGGTTTTTAGGAGGTAATTAGACCATGAGGGTGGGAGCCCTCACAAATAGGGTTACCAATCCTAGAAAAGAGACCCCAGAGAGATCCCTCACCACTTCCTCCATGTGAGGCCACAGCGAGAAGACAGAGGTCTAGGAACCAGGAAGTGAGCTCTTACCAGACACAGAATCTGCCAGCAACTTGATCTTGGACTTCCGCCTCCAGAACTGTGAGCAACACGTGTTTGTTGATAAGCCCCCCAGTCTCTGATGTTGGGTTATGACAGCCCAGACAGACGGAGACATGAGGATTGGTGACTTCCATTAATTCTGGCAAATTCTCAACTGCTCCTGTATGAATATTGCCTCCCCACTACTTTCTCATTCTTTCTTACTGGAACTCAGATTAGATATGTGCTAGACCTTTTCCCTCTCTTCTTCCTGGTTTTTAAGTCTCCTCTTCCAAATTTCCCACTTCTGTTTCTCACTGTCCTGCGGTCTGAATAATTCCTTCAGACCTGTTGTCCAGTTCACTAATTTCCCCTCACGCCGCGTCTAATTTCTTTAAGTGACTCCTTTCCTTGTTTAAATAGAAGTATAGCTTATAGAGAGAAGTGCAGAAATCATAGGTTTATAGCCTGATGAATTTTCACAGAGTGAATATAATATACAACCACCAGCCAGGTGAATAATCAGAGCGTGACCAGCACCCCCGAGGCTCCTCCCTCCCTTCCCGTCTCCCCACCTTCTTCTCCACAGAAACCACTCTTTGACTTCTACCATCATAGATGGCTTTGGTCGTTTTAAACTTCCCCTAAATGGAATAACACAACATGAACCCTTTTGTGGCTGACTTCTTTTACTCCGTCATAAGGCTTTGAGACTCGTCGATGTCGTGTGTCTGGTCTACTTTTGAAAGTTTCATTTCATTCTAAAAACGTACTAGACATGCGTGGCTTCACGTTCTGTTTCTGTTTGTTTATATACGTACAGATTCGCAGGGCTTAATCTCATGGTGGTTTGCTTCCTTGTGATTTTGTGGGGTTTTCTTACGAAGTCATGTCATTTAGATCTTTTACTTGTAGGAATGGTTTGAAGCCTAGTATGTCAGGCATTACTCTAGAGGAAATTTGCATTTGCTTTTGCCAGACTTCCTGGTTAGCTACCAACAGGGGACCACTTAAAAAAATAGTTGGGGGCGGGGGGGCGCCTGGGTGGTTCAGTCGGTTAAGCGTCCAACTTCAGCTCAGGTCACGATCTCACAGTTCCTAAGTTTGAGCTCCGTATCAGGCTCTGTGCTGACAGCGCAGAGCCTGGAGCCTGCTTTGGATTCTGAGCCTCCTTCTCTCTCTGCACCTTTCCCTCCCCTCTCAAAAACAGATAAATATTAAAAAAATAAGTAAAAATAGTTGGCACAGGGGTTTTTGTGCCATACGTATTGATTTGGCGAACAGATTCTGAGCCGAGATCCACGTTAGGCTCACGACTAAGCTCCCAGGGGAGTCTGGTAAAAGCTCCGTGGTCTCTCCTCTGTGGGGTGGCAGCAAGGTGCTGCTCCTGTTTTTGGTAACAGCTTTATTGAGATATGAGATGATATTTGTTTACCCTAATTCGCTCACCGAGGGAGTCACCTTTCGGGGGTCACCAATCTAAACAGCCACCTTGCTTAGGTCCCAAGCCTTTTCTTGGCTTCTCCACATACCGGAGTCCCTTAACCACAAAGGCTTACGTCCACCAGGTGTTAGCAGCTGCCCTTCTAGCAAACACTCGCCCAGGCTTACTTTCTGTCTGCCTTTGACCATTCTGATTGTGTCTGGTCTCCAAGGAGTTCATTTGCTTTCCTTGCCAGCTCCCTCATGCATCAGAAGAAAAAGTGCCTTCTTACAAAATACTTCATCCACGTTTTTTTTTTTTTTTTTCCCTTCTAGTGGATGTGTGTTACGTAGCAGGCAGGTTTTTCCTAAACCTCTATTCTGCCATCATCTGGGACCAGGCAAACGAGCCCTTGATATGCAGTATCTCACTTAGTCCCGGAAACATTGCTTGGAGATCAGTAAACAGACATCCTCCATTTACCGATGAGGAAACAAATGGGGGCCTCAGAGAGGGTGAGCGACACATCCAGTGTTGCCCAGCTTCTATGTGGGCGAGGCAGGATTCGAGCCCAGGTCCCGGTGGCTCTGGCGCCCATGTCTGTCACAGGTACACCTGCTGAAGTCCGCGCCTAAGGTGACTTAGGGTTCACTCTGGGTCGCGGACCTGTAGAGCCATCACACGGTGGGGAGGAACCGCTCAGTGGCTGAGGGCAATGCTTACAGTACTGCTTTGGCTCCGGCACCCAGGCTGGACGCAGAATTAGACAGGCTCGTCGGCATCTTTGGGAGGTCGGCAGGGCCACACAGAAAAAGTGCCATTTGCTGAATCAAGCATCTTCGGTTCTTATAAATGTGCCGGTTCAGACTTAGGAAGCGTGCCAGGGGAAGAAAACTTGGCCGATGGAACAGCTCAGGCCATTAGGCGATTACAAAGGGAGGCTCTTTGAGGGTGGCTCGTAACTAGGCCTCCAGAGTCACCCAGGGAACATTCCCATGGTGGGCTTCCCCCCCTCGGAGTGTCCTCTGTCCCATTTCTTTTCTCTCCCAGCCCTACGGCCCAATCTAGTCTGGTCCCTGGGCCCCAGGGCACAGCCCCTTCTAGCTCCTCCTGGCCTCGGATCTGGACTCCCTGGGGTCCCGGGCTGGGTGGACAGAGGTTGAATCTGTACCCGGGAAGCCTCCCTCTCTTCCGTAGCTGTCCTGGCTGCTGGGAAGGAGCGTGCCAGTCTCCGAGTCCTCTGAGCGCCTGCCTTTTTCTCCAAAGGGAGACTGTTTGTGTGCTTGTCAGAAGAGAGGCTCAGACAGTTGGGAACATAGACACAAGCCCCTGCTGAGCATTTGCTGGGCACCAAGCTCTTGTTTCACGGTAACGAGCGGCAGTCATTTTTATTTCAGTGCAGTTTTTCTGGTGCGTGTGTGACTACCCTTGGTATTCACTTGTATTTCCTACCAGTTGTCGTTGCACCCCTCTCCAACTGACACGGGATGGACGGACGGACGGCACAGCCTGGTGGGTCGGGGCACAGGCTTTGAAGTCCGTCGGGACGGGGTTCCGGTTGTAGCTCTGCGGCTTTCTACCTGTGTGCCTGGGATCTATCTGAGTCTCAGGTTCTCCACCTGCAAAATGGGGTAATAACAGTAGCTACTGCGGAGATCGAGCTGGAGTGCATGCGGCAGACATCCGAGAGGTCACGAGCAGGCAGCTTTCACAGTCACCAGTGGCTCAGTGTCTCTGCCCGAGTGTCTTCACGGCCCGCGAGGGGGGACAGTCCCAAGAGGCGAAAGCCCCAAGGAACACCCTCATGGGCCTTGGCGGGTAAACACCCCAACTTCTGGGCCCTCCGGGCAACCATGTTGAGCCTTCCCAGGCTCTCGAGGGTGCCCCCAAATGGAGCCCCAGTTGCCCACACTGGCATCCCGCTCAGGAACGCACTCTGCATAGACTTTCCTCCCTTCCTTGTCTCCGCTCCCCAACCCTCACGGCGCTTCCCGAGACCCCCTTCCAAATAAACACGCTCACCCCTTCTTTCCTTGTTAGGTTGGCTTCCCCACTGCACATTTCGCTGTGTCCTGAGATGTCGTTGTGTTGCTTGGGGATGACACGATCCCGGGCTCGCTGGGGGAGAGCACAGTGCTTAGCGTTTTTAAGCGGCAGAATCTTTTGTCTGGTGACATCCCCCTGTGTGCCGCGAGGAAGCTGCCAGCTGGGTGGCAGTGCGTTCTTGGCCTGGGGACCCTGCTCATTGAAATTGGAAATACTTGTGATGTTTTCTCCACTAAAACGTGAAAACCTGATGCCAGTGTGCCGGTGCCCCCAGATGGCAGGCTTTGGCAAGCGTAAGGGGGTGGGAGCCTCTCTTCTCCCTGTCAACACAGACATCTGAATTGGCCAGTGGTTCTGTGACCTGCCCCCGAAACGGATAGAGGTGCTCCCAGCTCGGCGAGCTGTGCTCAGGACTTTTGGCCACTGGTGTGTGGCTGGGCTGCAGGAGCCTGTCCTACACAGCAGGGGTTCGTTACGTGGGGGCCTTGACCCCTTCTCTGTGATTTGCCACCAGCTCCTTTCTCCCACAAGGGGCTCAAGACATGGGTGGACTTTCTACGTCCATGGTACAGATGAAAAAACTGAGGCTCAGAGCGGGAACGTGACGGGGCCCCGGTGCTCCCAGGGGGTAAGTAGAGAGCCCTGGTTTGAATCCAGGATGGCTCCGAGGCCAAGGAAGAGGTGGGAGCCTCAGGACTGGAGCTCGCGTGACCTTGGTGTCAGCACCTCGCTTCCCAGTGGAAACACCGCTCTATCCAGGTCCCTGGGGGTACAGCGGGCATCCGAGGAGCTTTCGGGGTGGTGGCTGGGTGGGCATCGTGCCCCCTTCCTGAGGGGGGCTGTTTCCTTCAACCCTGGGAGAGGAGAAGGAAAGGTGGCCGTTGAAGGGGCCTCCCAGCACGCAGGAATCCGGTCCCAGCTGCACGAGGCTGTGCCAAGAGCCTGGGATTTACTGCACCCCCAGCCAGCTGAGGAAAGGGTGTTGAGGGAGAAGGCATTCCAAAGCAAAAAGGCACCGGGGCCACCCCCGCCCTCCCCAGTGCCGGGGTCATGCGGCTGGTCTGTGGAGCCAGAGAGAATCACCTGGAATGGATCACCCCAGAGCCCGACCCCCCGTGGGACAGCTGTTAACAGTGGGGTCTTCAAACGAGTGAAGGCAGCGCTGAAGCCGTTCCCCCAGTAGAAGAAATGTATCAGCGGTTGTGGCACTTCGTTGTTGATTCTTTACCATCATCAACGAGCTGACATTCTTAGGACATTTCCTACCTGCTAGATGCCACTCTGGTTAGCTTAGCCTACGTCCTTTCGTTTTAAAGCTCATCACCTCCCGGCAAGGCTGGCGGGGGGGGGGGGCTGCTGGCCATCCAGCGCCTGTGTGTGCACTGAAAAAGGTGTTCCGTCCCCGGAGGATGCAGACATCACTGGCTTGCCAAGCAGACAGGAGTTGGATTTCAAGGGGCACCGAGCAGATGAGTGCTCTTCGGCCCTGGTGATCCTGGATAACAACCCTCGTGATCCCCATTTTACAGATGGAGAAACTAAGAGGTACCTGCCCAAAGCCACATGGCCAGCAAGTGGCCAAGTCAGGATTCCAAACTGCCTGAGTCCCAAACCACCAGGATTCACCATGACGTCACATTTGACAACCACCCCGTTTCATAAGCACGCGTCGCGGTGTCGTTGGGGGCGAGAGATGGGGTCCATCCATAGAGAGGCCTTTCATTAAAACCTTGTAATTACCCGACTTGTGTAAAAAGAAGATAATTTGCTACAGGTTTAAAGTCATCAGTGGAGTGGGGGAAAAAAAAAGAAAAAAAAAAAAAAACCCAAACTTGTAAATACTATTAGCTGCTCTCCAACTTTGTTGAATTTAGCTGATGTTTTCGGTGTTGACTTTTCCCAGCTATCAGCTTAACTATATAAATCCAGTTGACGTGTCTTTATTCAGATAAAACTCTAATACTGCAAGTGTAGCAAATTAGATGCAAATGCCCCCTTTTTATTTTAAGTATACTTAAAGCTGCCTTTCCAATGCAAATTTCATAGGAAATCTCAACCAGCTAGGACAGACATCATAGCCGTCAGCAGGCAAATGCTTTCATTTTGGTCTCAGCCAAGGGAGCTGCCTGCTTTTTTTCTTTTTGCCCCTGCAGACTGAGATAATTAAAACTACAGAGAAATAGTTTTAAATATACATGATACACACAGTTCCTTAAATTATGGGATAATGCATAAATTCACCCATTACCATATTTGATAGTGGTCTCGCTGACCAAAGTTGGGAGGTGGCGGGGGGGGGGGGGGGGGGGGGGGGGAGGGGGTGTGATTTTCTCCAGCAACTTGCTTCCTCTGTCAACAGCCACACAGCTTCTGTGGCTTCACCTGGTGTCCTAAGGAGCCCTGATAAGGGTTCAAAAAGAGGTTGTGAACACACTCATTAAAAAGGGGCCGCAATGTGTTGTTTTTTTTTTTTTTGAAAGAAATAAAAATGTTAATGGTAACTTTTTTTTTTTTTTTTCCCCCGGCTGTCTCAGTCTCTTTGGAATACATATCCATTTCGGCTTTGATTTGTTGAGCTCTCTGAATGAGTTTATCCAAACAATGTGAATTTACTTAGATCTCTCTCAAATCCCACATCTCTTGTGGTTGATAAAGCTGACTTTAGCTAAGAAGGGCTGGATCAGTGTGATTTGAAATTCACATTGAAAATGATAAGGGCTTTGCTGGAAATAATAAGCACAGTCAAACGCTGTCAGGAGGAAACAGTCGAGCATGCAGGGAGAAATTTGGTGAGGCCGCGTCCTACCCTCCTCCTTCTCTCCAGAATCCAGTAGGGAAGGAGGGGGAAAGGTGAATGGGGCTTTTCTCAGACACACACTGTAGCTTTGTAGGTGATGGGGGTGATAATTCTAAAGAGCCTTGTGCATGAGCTTTATTCTTTATGGTTAGAAGGTGGCAGCCATCCCTCTATGGCTGATGGACACCCGTGGGCGTTCGGGGTGGCAGCCATCTTTGCCAGCATGGAGCCCAACACCAGCAGGAATCCAGCCCCCACCCCAACCGTTTCTATCTCCATCTCTCTCTCTATCTCCCTTCTCCCCACCTCACTTTCTATCTCTCTCTCCTCGATTCCTTTCTCAGCACCTAATCCACGTCTGGTCCTGAACTAAACGTTTCCCTCCTCACAACCCCAGAAGACAGCACATGTCTTCCATCCGTTGACTGGAGGTGTGAGCTGGTGGAACCATGGGGGACACCTACGTCCCTCATCCTCTTTCCCTTCAGCTGCCAGGTGGAGACCAACCCCTTACGAAAGTAGTGTTTGGAAATGGTTCTTGAGAAACTCTGAAGGGAGGGACTTTTCTGGAACACGTTAACCAGCGAAATGGAAGGGGAGGAGGGGGGAGTGTGAGGCCAGAGGCAGGCATTCTGGGGGGAGGGCAGAGTAAACTGGAGGGTTGGGGTCTCCTCAGTGAGCACGATCTGAGCAGACCAGCCCTCCCCCATCTTGGTGCTGCTGACATTTAGGGCTGGATGGTTCTCTGTCATGTGGGCAGGTGGCAGGTGGAGAGCGGGGTGGGTCCTGGGCACGGCAGGATGTTCAGCATCATCTCTGATCTCTACCCGCTAGACGCCAGCAGGGCCTTGGCCCCAGTCATGACAGCCCCAAATGTCCCCTGACATTGCCACGTGTCCCCTGGGAGGCAAAATTGCCCCAGTGGAGACCACTGATGGAGACTCGGCTCCTTCAGAGCCCAGATTCCTCCTTTTCCTTAAAAGGCAGGTTGCACACAGGTTCTATCCCCACCTCCCAGTTTCCCTTTGTCTCAGAAGACCCCACTTTCACACGCCCTCCTAAGCAGCTGAGCAACCTTCCTTGGAAATAGGTGGATCAGAGGAGCTTTGCCACTGAAACCTTATTTCTAATTATAGTAATCACTCCCCGTTGTCTTCACATCCAGGGCAGTCAGATCAGGCGCGGGGCTTCTCCTCACTGCCTTGATCTATACAATTCTAGTTCCGCCTTGATGAATGACTTTGCTGACTGCTTCTGCCCTGCCTGTGTGTGTGTGTGTGTGTGTGTGTGTGCGCGCCTGCACGTGTGTGTGTGTGTGTGTGTGTGTCGGGGGAGCACAGTGGCCAGGCTGAGGCTGGGAAGGTGGGGGGGGGGGGAGAGGGAATTAATTCTTCCAAGGCCTTGTCTCTGGCCCGCTGCAGCAATCCGTTTCCCACCAACACTGCAAGGCTGCCGAGCTCTGAGCTGACCTCTCTCTTCCCCTGCGCTCGGGGCCTCGTCTCCCCCCTCCCATCCTCAACCTGGGCCGCCCCTCCTGACCCCACGACTCGCTATTTCCTAACTAACGCCGCTAATAGCCACTGATCACCGAAGGGCAGCTTAAATTCTATTTAGACTTAAAAAAAAAAAAAATAGAGGAAAAAAAAAAAAGAAAAGCGAAACTTCAAAAGCTCTCTCCTGCTAGCAGGGCGGAAGCCAAGCCCAGCCATTACCAGCAGAAGCCGGATCAATATTTCAGCACCATCCCCTGGCTGGGTTTTCGAGGAACTTTTATTATTATTGCGGTTAAGCTGTTCTAAAGTGGAGCATCATTTATAAAACAAACGGATCCCTTCCAAATAGGTTATTTTCCTGGTTAATGACCGATCGTCTGCCCTGGGGTCTGTCTGTGTTGAGATTCCAGATGGGAACAGGCACTACCAGCCCAATTATCTTTATTAAGTGTTTTGCCTCCCCCTTTCTGAAAAATGAAATGGCAGCCGGCTCAAATGTCTCCTCCTTCCCCTTGCTCTCACCCCTGCGCGGTTTCCTGCGTTCGCCTCATTATGGACAAGTATGTCCTTTAAGACACGGAGACTAATGAGGCGGTTTTATGAGACTAATACATTTTAAATTTTAACACAGGAGCTAGCATCTTTAATTGTACAATTATACATTCATTTAGCACACTCTCGCACACGCGCTCTCTTTTGCTTTAAAAGATAACAAACCACAGGTGACTGCAAGTGTGTGAAAAGGCAGAATTTATGGTATTCTGTAGGGTGCTAAATCAGGCCAGACTAGAAATTGTTTTTCTCCTGACCGGCTTCTTGAGCTAAATTAGTTACTATTTTGAAGAAAAAAAAATTTTTTTTTAATGTTTATATTTTATTTTTGAAGGAGAGACAGAGCATGAGCGGGGGAGGAACAGAGAAAGAGGGAGACGTAGAATCTGAAGCAGGCTCCAGGCCCTGAGCTGTCAGCACAGAGCCTGACGCGGGGCTCGAACTCACGAACTGTGAGATCATGACCTGAGCCAAAGTCAGACGCTTAACCGACTGAGCCACCCGGGCGCCCCTTGAAGAAAAATTTAAAACAAAAAAATTTTTTTTTTGGTTTTGCTTTGAGTGGGGGAGGATGGGAGACAGATGGATGGTGCCTCATCGTGAACTTCTGTCTTCTGTCCCCCGTTTCTACCTAGAGAGAGAGGGTGGCTGGAAAGTCTTTTGAGAATTAGAGAAACCTTGATGTTCTGAGGCCTAGCTATAGGCGGACAGAGAAGGAGAGAGACAGAGAAAGAGAGAGAGAGAGAGAGAGAGAGAGAGAGAGAGAGGGTGGGGGACAGGGATCCCCCCCCACCCAGCCCAGTATCCTGTCTCTAACAAAAGCCTCCTACGTTCCCCACCTGACAGGACTTTATCGGGTAGTAATAAATAAGGCTGAATTATTGATGATAAGAACTGCTAATATTATTATGACCTCAATTAAGTGCTTTTTCCAGACACATTAGTAACAAAGGGTCTTCCCTCTCCTGGTTGCTGTTTTTCTCCCCCAGGCCCCACTTTACATTAAAATCTAATTGATCAAACCTATTTGCCATTCGCACAAGAGCGATCACCATAATGGGTCATCTATCAGCATGGGCTCCGCATCAGGCTATTAACACCTTTTGTTGCTGGCCCCAGTTCTGTACCAGCCGAGAGGATCAGAAAGGCAGGGCCTCCTCCGATCTGGAAGGATCGTGTGTGAGGTCTGACTTGTGGTACCCTTTAATTGCCCTCTTTAACATCCTTGCAAACCGCGGAAGACGTTCTTACTTCTGAGAAAGTGACTCCTGGCAGCTGTGGAGTAACAAGATGGCCGCCTCCTTATGAGAACAGAAGGCGTTGTGGGGAGCCCTTGGCCACCTCCACTGCTGCTCACTGCCTTCCCATCATCCCCCCCCGCCCCGCGTTGGCCCTTACATAGCCCGCTCTGGGGAGGCCCCAATGTCCTGTCTTTATGGAGTCTGGAACTTGGTGGACGTGACAGTGTGTGAGTGTGCAGGCAAGTGCTCATTATCAGAACTGGAGACTGGTGCTGGCTTAAAATGGAGATGAGTCCCCACTGAGCAGAGCCTCCCCAAGACTTCTTGGCCCGTAGTCACTCACAGAAGGCCCATGGTGGCCCATGAGCTCCCCCTGAACTGTGTGCAGAATTGTGTTTATGTGTCTTTTCCTGGAGAAGGTTACCGCTTCCATCAGATTACCGAATTTGTCCCTGACCCCCAAGGGGGTTAGAAATGTCTTCTTGGGAGCTTCTTAGATGGGGACGTCTTTTATGAGTCTAGCCGTCACTCCGGATAGGATATCTGGCTTTGGGAATATGATTAAGCCACGGAGGTGAGCACTGTTCCTCGTACACTGTGGTGTTGGGTCAGACTCTCTCTCTCTCTCTCTCTCTCTCTCTCTCTCTCTCTCTCTCTTTCTGGGCCTCTCTCTCTCTCTCTCTCTGCGCCTCTGTCTTCTCTGCCTGTTTGGTCCAAAGGAAGAACTCTCATCAACCTCCTACTGTCCAATGACTGTGGGAACGGGCTTTCTAAATTAGTCTAACTGGTGTAGGGCCTCCCACTGGGTGCTGGAAGATACGAGAAAATAGGAAGTGTCCTGGTTGGTTGCATTGCTGTTGTTTGAGAAGCGAGAGCTCCAAATATGACATGACAGGAACTCTCTTTGGGCGACGTTAGACAGCTTGGAGCGCTATTCCGGGCCATCTTTTTGGCCTGTGCAGCCCCACCTACTCACCATGAAAATAGCTTTATCATTTTTTTCCTGATTGTAAATGAATCCATCCACAAATCAGTCAGGAGGGAATCAAAACCTCCTCAAATCTTTACATTCTGGCTTGTCTCATTTCTCCATTTGTTTTTTTTGTTTTGTTTTGTTTTGTTTTTTTTTGGTCTGTGCAAATAACAGGAAGATTTCTAGGAAGGTGTTTTTCCCCCCCCACCAAGAATGGGGCTATACGCATTTTAGGCCATTCATTTGTTAATTTTCTCATTTACTTGGCAATATATATTGTAAAGGTTTTCCCATGCAATACTGTTCATCATCATTATATTTTATTAATTATTATTATTACTTTTTAAAGTTTATTTATTTTGAGAGAGTGAGAGCAGGGGAGGGGCAGAGAGAGAGGGAGAGAAAGAATCCCAAGCAGGCTCCGCCGTGACAGTGCAGAGCCCGATGCGGGACTTGAACTCACTAACCCTGAGATCATGACCTGAGCTGAAATCAAGACTCGGAGTCTTTGCTGAGTGAGCCCCCCAGGCGCCCCTCTTCATCTTCATTTGAAATGACTGCATAGCATTTCATCGAATAGCTTTATGAAAAGGTACTTACCAATCTGGTCTTGTTAGACATTTAGATGTTTGCCCCTTGTCTGTTATAAACCGTGCCGCAGTAAATGTCCTTATGTAAAAGTGTATGCACTTACCCAGGGATGTTCTTAAAACGGATGTGTAAAACCAGAATTTCTGGGTTAAAGGGTTTGTTACCTTCTTTTTTTTCCTTTTCCTTTTTTTTTTTTTTTTTTCAGTTTACAGTACAGATTAAGGGATTGGGTATGTCATCTGTGCAACTTTTCAGGTGTCACTGACTGGCATTTCTGTCCAAAGGCTGTCCGAGGTGAGCAGCCTTGAGGAGGAGGTGGACTCAATCACTTAAAGCTGCCTTGGTGGGTTGGCTCTCTCCAAGGGTGAGTCTAGAGGAACTGGGACAGTCAGGCTTAGTTTCCCTGCCCAGCGCAGGCAGAGGCAAGGCCGAATCTTTGGTCTCTTCTGGAACTCCCGTTTAATACACAGCCCCTTCAGCAAACAGGCCACCTCTGTCCATAAAGAGGCTGCGAGGCGGGCAGCTGGGAGGTGATGCTAAGCTCTCCCCCCATCTCAGAACCCTGTCCTCGCTCAACTGCTCCCCATGCCAGATAGCCAGGCAGTGTGGGGGGGGGGGGGAGGGGGCTCTGGAGGCTGGGGCTGGCCAGGAGGCTGTATGGTTGTGACACATTCCGCCAGGAAGCACAGGGTATCTTTGGGCACGGCCTAGTGGCTTCTCAGCCTGTGTTGTCTTAATTCAACTTGTCATTCACAGACCAGTAGAAAACTAAAATCAATAAATGGTGAAAATGGGCTTTAAAGACAAACTGAAGTCACAGAGGAGGGAGGAAAACAGTGCGTGTTGCCTCGATGGGTTACCTTTCCCCTTCCTACTGAGATGGTTGGATCTGTGGCCCGGGCTTTAAAAAAAGGGGGTTGGGGCCGAAAATGAGAGTCTTTCCCCTTTAAAATACGCACGGTGTCCATTGGACAAGACCTCGGGGGCAGAGGGACCGTGATCTGATGGGGCCGCAGAGTACGATGAGGAGGATGGTCTCTGGGATGGGTCTGTATTTTACCCGAGGGCCCCTGCACGTATGTTTTGAGATGTCTGTCTGCTGATCGCTGTGCTACTTTTTACCAGCCGATGTGCTTCTCTGGGCCACATCTTACCAACCGCAAAGTGAGCCAGAGAAGGTGCAATGATTTTCAGCCTGTTCTCTGATGAAAGACCACAGCAGGTGTGCTCTGGAGGGTAGGGTTGGGGCGGGGGGGGGGGGGCGGCATCGTGGGATTCAGGGCTCTGCTCCTTCTGTTTTGGTAACAGCTCTGCAAAAGACTTCATCGGAAGTTAGAATTTCAGAGCAGAAGGCAAAAGTTTGGCAAAAAATCAGCGACGGAGAGGGTGTCTGGATTTCCTTCCACTTCTGAGGGACTACAAACATCTGTTGCATGCCTGCAAGAGATTGCCGAAAACTCAGCCACCTTCTTTCAGAGACCAGGGTAGCCTCAGCAGGAGCGGAGGGGGTGCCAGGGCCTAGGTGGGCAATGGGCGGGCTCGGGCTGTCCCTGGAAGGGCGAAGGACTCCTCGGCCACCAATGGGATGTCTCGGCCTCGTTGTTCCCCAATGCCGTGTGTCATGGGCGGGCTTGTCGGACCCAGAACAGGAGGAAGGACATGTCGGGCCAGGAACGATCTCAAACCAAGAGACGCACCAGTCCTGCCTTCGTGGGGATGCGACTCTGTCACCCAGCCTCTGTGGCCAAGTGAGGGAAGAATTTCTTGGGCTTCTTTGGGAGAAACCTGACTTTTGCAGATCGGCACCAAAAGGGTAGCCAGGTGGGGCAGTGGAGGGAGGAGGAGGCTTCTCTGCTACACCCCACCCCCAAGCCATTTGTTGGTCCCAAAGCCATTTCAGGCAGGTCCCCCCAGAGCCCCCTTTCAGTGAGTGCATCACCACTCACAGTCAGATATTCTGGGGTCTCGGAGAAGCACACAAATACAGAAAACCATTTTGTGTTAAGAAAAAGAAAAAAGAAATAAAAAGAAAAAGAAAAAAAACACCAGCAAGAGGGTTTTGGAACTAGAAATGCGAGGTTATCTGTATAAAAAAAATTGTTTTTTTCATGTTTATTTTTGAGAGAGAGAGAGAGAGCGTGAGCAGGGCAGGGGCAGAGAGAGAGAGGGAGACACAGAATCTGAAGCAGGCTCCAGGCTCCCAGCTGTCAGCACAGAGCCCCATGTGGGTCTTGAACCTGAGCCGAAGTCAGCCACCCAACCGACTGAGCCACCCAGGCGCCCCAAGGTTATCTGTATGTAGAACATGAAATGAGCCAACATGTTGGGGAAACTTTCTCAGAAATGCAGTCCTGCAGACTTGACTTGGAGCTAGAGGGCTGGTTTTGACACGGAGCTGGCTTTCTGAGGTGACAACTTCCTTACACCGCTTGTGGGGACTGAGCCCCCGGCGTTCTGAATGGCGTGGAAGGACAGCCTGGCCAGGCAGGCACGGAGCCGCGTGCACCTTCCTGTCGCAGCGCTGGTGTCCGCAGGGTCTGGCGCTGCACTGTGGAGTGGGCTGTGGCGAGGGGTGGACCAGGGAGGCAGAGGAAGAGCCTTAGTGCGCGCGCGCGCACACACACACACACACACACACACACACACACACACACAGACACGGGCCTGCCAGCTCAGCAGCCTGGGGCTCAGGGTGATCCAGACACGACGACGGCGGCTCTGCTCTCCTTGGCGCTGCTCCTACGCGTCAGCTTCCTTAGGCCTTGTTAGAAGGGGCACCTGTTAGGGGCGCCTGGGTGGCTCAGTCGGTTAAGCGTCCGACTTCGGCTCAGGTCATGATCTCACGGTTCGTGGGTTCGAGCCCCGCGTCGGGCTCTGTGCGGACAGCCGGGAGCCCGGAGGCTGCTTCGGATCCTGTGTCTCCCTCTCTCTGCCCCTCCCCCACTTGTGCTCTGCCTCTCTCTGTCTCTCAAAAATAAGTAACTGTATATAAAAAAAGAAGGGGCACCTGTCACACACCTATCGTCATAGCTTCCGGCATTCAATGGGCGCTTACTCTGTGCCACTCACCGTTCAAAGCCCCTTACTGATGGATTCAATCCTCTCCGCCACACAGTTAGTACCCCCATTTCACAGATGAGGAAATAGAGGCCTAGAGAGGTGTTAAGTGGCAGAGCCTGGATTTGACCCTGACTTCGGAGTCTGGGTGCGAAGCCATGAGACTCTATTGTCTTTGAAACCACACGCTCTCACGTTCAAAGGAAGAGAAGCGGAAAACCGGGTGCCTTTGCGACTCCACCTTGGCCGTGAGCAGCCCCCGTTTCTGTGAGGTCCTTGAGGAACACGTCCTGAGAGAGGCCAAAGGCTCTGATGTCCGCAGCTGAGGCTCCCCCCACCCCCAGCAGACCCCAGTTTAGGGTTCTGGCAACAGGGGCTGGGCTGCACGGCGTATTCCTTTGTTCGGGTTGCAAATGAGAATAAAGTTCCCGGCGGCCGAGTTACCTGCTGCTGGCCTTCCCGGGTGGGGACAGTTAACGGTGCCGACAGAGACACCATGCTCCTCTCAGGAGAGCACGGTCCTGCGCCCCTGTGAGCCTCCAGACCTTTCCAGGATGTCTCCAACCTGACCAAGGTGATGGGGAGAAAGACAGAGACGACCTGACCTGCGTCCTTCTCCTTCCCAAGGCCAAGGGCTTTAGTCCCTGGGTTCGCACCGGCAGGGAGCAACCCTCTGCCTCATACGGTGATGGCCACGCTCAATTTCCAAGGTGCCGGGGACGATTGCCGTTAACACATCGGGAAGGTGCAGCGTCCTCGCCGTGTAATTCTTAATTTTTTAAAGTTGTGGAGCCCTATTTATTTTATGTGACAGTCTCTTCCTTCCCCCTACCGTGACGGAATGTTCTGTGGCGTATGTTATGATCTTTAATTAAAGGGAACTTAATTTGCTTTTGAGGCATCCTTTGTTCGTCGGAGACACCCTAGGGTGTTTTAAAACCAGGTTTGGAATCATTGTCATTGAAGCCTGGAGTCGAAGGCGGACTCACCGCCCTGGACGGACGCCGGTTGCCTGGATATGAGGGGGCGTCTGCCCCCTCTCGCCCCCGCTCTGTGCTTCGGTGTAGACGCTGGAACTTTTCCAGGCCCACCCCACTGGCCTCGGGATTTTTCCGCCCACCTTCCCGAGAACACAGACCCCGCGGGCCCCGCGAACGGACCGTGGGCCAAAATTAGGTTTGAGAACGGGATGGACCATTTAGATGACAAATGGCCTTCAAGACACTGTCAGAAAGTCCGGGGCGGGGGAGACTATTAACGGTCACATGGAGGCAGCCGCATCTGTGATGCCAGAGCCGGCCGGTGGGTCCCCACTGCTGTGTTTACTGCTCCTTAATGCGGTATTGTTTACTCACAATTAAACCCTTTACCATTAATTTAACTTTCAGATGCTGAAATTGGTCACACAGCCTCGAGTCTCAAGGCCCGGACAGATGTGTTCTATACACTTGTTTAAACACGGCGCTCATTAGGAGGTAATGCATGTATAGCAAGTTGATTACACCACAAAGCAGGCCGCTTTATCATGGGGGCCTCTCAGGAGGCGGCGGGAGGGGCCGTCAGCTGCCGCTGTCACTCTCCCCCCCTCGGATCTTGAGTGACGGCTGGGCCCGCCACCTCCTCGCAGGCCTGCTCGGAAGTACACAGCTTCCCGTCAGAGAGCCGCCGAGCTGCCTGGGAGGAGGTATTAATTGTTGTCAGCCTCCATTTCACACCCCAGATAACAAACGAGAGCCACCCTGGCAGTGTTTAAGGGAGATAAACAAGTTGCCTGAGCCCCGCAATTAAACACGCTTGCATATTTAACTGAGATGCTTCCTGTAAGAAAAGGCAGCCTGGCCCAAGTCGGGGGGGGGGGGGGGCGTGCAGAGTGGTCCCCTGTCCTATGACCTGGGAGCTGCCCGCCCTGCGGGGCTCAGAAGTGCCCCCCCCCTCGTCTGCCGGCTTTCTTGGTTTCTGCATCTCGAGCCAGACGACCATCCAGAGTTGGGTGTGATGTGGAAGGACTAGCGTCTCTTTTATTTCCCATCTCCTGGGAGAAAGGGTTTCAAGGGACAGATTCTGAGGCCAGACTACGAGGGCATAGATTCCGGACCTGCTTTCATAAGCAGCGTGGCTTCTTCGAGCCTCAGTTTTCCCATCCGTAAAATGGGCCTGCTCACACTCTACATGTCAGGTTTCGCGAGGAGGGAATGGGGCCGAAGCGTGTGGCCCCGTGCCTGATCCGTGGTCAACGGTGAGGACGTGGGTGCTCAGCAGTCGAGGTAGTGCACTTTACTTTCAGCTTAGCAGGAGATGGTTAGAAGCAAGAATTCTAGGTTGTCCCTAAGCTGATAAGGTGACGCCGTGTCTGGTTGTGATGCTCCTTTCCTTCCCAGCCCAGAGTGGCTGAGATGGGTTGAACTCCATCAGGCCAGAAGCTCCTGGTGGCTGTTTTGCCTCAGGGCACATTTAGCAGGCCCCGGAATGAGATAGATCGCCACCTTCCAGATGTTTCCAGATACTTCTGCCCCAACCTCTATGAGGATCAAATCTGCCAAACAACCCAGTTTGCTTCTCTATTCCTTCTCCCCTTCCTCTTCCTCTTCACCTTCCTTCTCTTCTCCGGCCCCCCACCCCCAACCTTCTTCTTTAACTTGACTCTATAGTGACATTGTGCATCCTCCAGCCTCTATTACCTTGTCCCTTCATTCCCTGCCCAGGGGTGCCCTTCTCTGCACCCTGATGTTTAAACTACAAGACGAACCGGAGGCGGCTGGGATGCAAGTTCTCTGTGTCTCCGTGTCGCTGTCCTTTTGTCCTGGTTGTGCAAGTCCCAGCCGTCTCCTCCCTCTTATCATGGCGCCTTTGCATATGCTGTTCCCTCAGCCTGAACGGCTCCTACTCAGACCCTCATCCCTCCAGACATCCCAGCTACCACAGGCCCTTTTCCAACCCGCCAGACTGGGCACGTGTCTCTATTTTGGGTTCTCGGAGCACTGGTGCTTTTCCTTCGTAGCATCTCTCAGAATATTCATTATTTGAGAAACTATCTGCTTCCTGTCCCTCTTCCAATGAAGCCGGGGTCTGTGTCTGTGTCAGCCACCCTTAACCCCAACACCTGGGGTGCTGCTTGTAGGTGCTCGAAAGGGGTGTGGCCCACTACAGTGACCCACTGGGATGAACCAGACCATTTTTCCAGGGGATCTGGAGAGAGAGAAAGTCCTTATGATTTCTCACGGCCTCTTTTGTCTTTTCTTTCTGTGACTCTGCGAGGCTCCTCCTGCTCCTTTGTGTCCATTTCGTTGTCGCAGAAGGAGGGATGGAGGGGTAAAGTGGACCTCCCTCAGCTAGATGCTTCTGGGGCCCCTTCCGGGGACCGGTGAGTCACAGCTTTTCGCCTCTGTCTTGCTGACACCAACTGCTGGAGAACCCACAACGATTTGTCCTTGGACAATGCAAAAAGGATGTGGCTCTGCCTTGTGGGTGCCTTTGAGGGAGGCGGGACCTCCATTTATTTGTCTCCACAGCTGCTTCCTCTGGGCTTTGTGGTTGCCTGTGTGTCGCCTTCTCATCCGATCGCGTTACCCTTAATAAGCATCGCCCTGGCAGGAGAGGGGTGCCGAATTCGGTATCCTGAGAGCATGTGTGTGTAATGTGCCGGGCAAGTGACCCTAATGATGCGTTCAGCAACACTGCTCCCCCCCCACCCCAGACCCGGCTTCCAGTTTGCCCAAATCCATTTATATTCCCGCTCAGACCTTTGGGATCAAAATTCCTGACCCTTGTGCGAAAAGCAAAAACACCTTTCAAAAAAAAAAAAAAAAAAGGAAAGAAAGAAAGAAGAGGGAGGTGAAATTTCCTGAGCTTTCATTTCCCTTCATGGTTGAACTTGGATGACTCAAGTCATGTGCAGTCAATCTATTTAGCTGACTTGTCCTGCCGTCTGTTAGGAGGTCAACATTTCTGGATCTGCCCCTCCAGGGGCAGCATGTGGTCCCAGCTGGTTGTGCCGTGGTGGGAACGAGGCTTGGAGGGGCCGTGTCGTCTGGAAGCTGTGTTGGGGGCTCTTCTGTGCTCCGTGAAGATGAGACTTCGCGGGCAAGTGCTTTTGTTTGCTGTTTGTTTGGGCTGGGTGGGATTAGCTCTGATTACATATTAATAACCCGGAGCGCTATCTAGTAATTAGATGTTATCTTCCAGATGTTTAAAAGAAACCTTTAATATTTTAAGCTGCTTGGAGATCTCTAGGCACGTTATTAAAATGGATGGAATTTAAAATGGGCGTCGGTGGTGTTCCCTTTCTGTGGATTCTCCTGCCAGTGTAAGACCTGGGAGCCCCGGGTACCCATGAAAGGACCCCAAGCATTTATTGTGGTGGCCCCTGTTTGGGAACAATTGGGGCAGCCACCCAATCAATGGGTGGTTAGAGGGAATGTCGCGGCACTTCTGGCCCCTGTCAATCGGCCAGAGCGCCTCATTGATTTCTTTGAACCACTTGAGTGAATCTCTCAGAAGTTCCCCTTCTCTGAGTCCCACACAATTGCCTGTTCTCTCTTTATTAGGCGCTTTGAGGGACAGCCTGGTCTACACCTGCCTTTGATGGGGCCCCCACCACGGTTTTAATGACCTCCATCCGTCAAAGGAAAAGTTCAGAGTTCACTCTTTTGTCCAAGTCCCAGCAACTGAGGAGTCCAGGGTGCTGGCTGGTCCGGCCTCCTTAAATCACCCGCCCGAAAACTTTCCCTGTGACCCCGCTCATGTCAAAACAGCGAGCTGGCCACTCTGGCCATTGTCATCGGAATAAGGGCTAAGTGATGCTGCTTGGTCATTACGTGTGCCCTGATTGGCAATCAGGGTACAATAGGGGGTCATTAAAGGCCATAAAACTGCCAAAGCTCTGAAAGGGGGATTTTGAATGGAGCCAGAGGGCTCTGGGAGCCTGCCTGAGCAGCGCCTCCAAGGAGAAGGGGTTTGAGCCGACCTGGGAGGGGAAAAGTCAGCGCGGTGTGGATTAAGAAGTTTCTCCCCTGTGACACGAGAAAACACTGATCTCCTGACGTCACCTTCCCAGAATGCCTGTCCCTGCATTCCCAAAGGAGATTCACTCGGAGCAACAACCCGGATCACGCTCCATGAAAAGAATCCCGGAGGCACAAGTCTTTATATAAGGAGCTAAAAGTGACTCATAAATATATAAATGCTTATTGAATGAAAGCACCAGTGGGTAAAGAGCGTCGCCTACATGGTGACGGATGATGGCTGGGCACGTGGTGGTGATCGCTGTGCAACGTAGGCAACACGTCAAGTTATACAGCTGGACAGCTGAAACTTACACGATAAGAAAATAGTCAACACACATATGCGTAAATGCGAAGGCTCCGGGTAGTGAAACGGGCGGCTGTTAACTTGCACCAGGGCCTGTACTGGGCGCTCCACAGGTGTTAACTTGGTTAAGCCCCACACCCACCCAGGGAGGCAGGTTAACACGATTATAGCTGTAAAAGGCTTCCATGGAAAGGAACCGTAAAATAACAAGGGGAGTCCTTCCTCTTAGGATGGTGGCAGGCTTAAGGGTTACATTTGCTGAGTTCCTCACTATGTGCCAGGCACGGGTGGCTTCTCACTGAATTGTTAAGTCAAAACCACGGAGTTCGCACTATCGCCTTTCCTGTTTCATAAGAATTAACAACTCAGGAACGGGAGCGCAAAGAAGGGTGCCGTGGCGGGGGTCGCCCATTCCGTCGGGATGGCCACCCCGCCGATGCGCCTGTCCACAGCCACAGGGGGACGCTTCCCCAGCACTGCCGGCTCCTCTGGGCTCAACGGCTGGGTCAGACGTGGTGCAGGAATCTTGGGGTAGGCCTCCGCGGATGCGGGGCCGACACTCTGCCCTGCTGTGCAGCCTTGGGCAAATCACTCCACCTCTCTGAGCCTCAGTTTTCTCAGCTGAAACGTGGCTGAGCTGGAGTAGCTCCGAGCTTCTCAAACTAGGCCCTTCCCCACCCTGGGAGAAAGCCAGGAGCCACGTGGGGGCCGTCACTTGAGATCATCTGTTTTATTCCAAGGCAAGTAATTAAAAACATTATTTTTCTGTTTTCTCAGAAACAGATATATTCTGCAGTAGAATGCAACCCCCCATGAACTTAAGAAAAAATTTTTTTAATGTTTATTTTTGAGAGAGAGACAGGGTGCGGGTGGAGGAGGGGCAGAGAGAGAGGGAGACACAGAATCCGAAGCAGGCTCCAGGCTCCAAGCTGTCAGCACAGAGCCCGACGCGGGGCTCAAACCCACGAACCGCAAGATCATGACCTGAGCCACCCAGGCAATGGCCCCCGCCCCCCGCCCCCCATGAACTTTTTAGATTAAAAAGGAGCTTTTATGCAAGTCTGGGTCTTGCCTTCCATGCCTTTGGGCTCTGTCCACTCGCCCCACGTCTACCCCCAAGGTCTCTCAGGGCTCCCTGCTTCCTCTCCTCTGACTGTAGGGGAGCTTGGAAGAAAAGTGTAGGATCTACCCACCCCCCCCCCCCCGGGCATGGGGACAGCCTGAAGCTCTTTTGAGGTAACCTAGTTGGTCTGCATCATGCCCTCATGCCCTTATGGGAACATTACTGAGATTGAGGGTGAGGACGGCACCGTAGGCCAAGGCTCTAAAGGCCAGTGGTCCATGGGCTGGTGGGCCCACTTTCAGATGACTGGGGATTCCCAAGGCTGTGGCTCCGAGTGCCAGCGAGGGCTAGGAGGAGGAGCATAGGGGACGGCAAGAAGGACCTCCGGGTAGATCCCAGCTCTGCCCAGGACTAGCCCTGCGGCTCTGGACAGGTGACAGCTACTCTGTACCTTTGTGTCCTCGCCTGTGAGGGGGAGGGAGGGGATAATCCCAGCACCCAGGGCCTGGGGTGGGGGGGATTCAGTGAGGAAATCAATGCCTGCCCTCAGAACGGGAGCGTCTGTCATAAAGTCTCCATAAATATCAGTGTCCGTCACTACCATCATCAGGGTGTGACTAAAACCATCCCTGCAGGGGACGACTCATCTGGGGGCCCCACGAGCTCTGCCATCTGACCACCTGACTCGGAAGGAAGGGGGGAGACAAGAAGAAAGGGGAAGTGGGAGAGGGCGAGAGGGAGAGACAGAGACAGAGACAGAGAAAGGCAGAGACAGACACACAGAGACATGGAGAGACACAGAGAGAGACTCACGGAAATAGTGTGTGTTTTTATGTTGTCTTTCCCTTTGCAAGGTTCTCTCAGGGTGACTTTTCCCTTCTCCATTTGCATATTTGAAGCCATCGAGATGTTGTCTCGCTTTCCATCTACGCCTTCCCTTTGGGTTCCTGTCTCTCTTGGAACGTTGCTTTCCCCTCTGAATCTCCCTCGCTCGTGGCTGGGGAGTGGGTGATCTACTTGGAGCCTCTGAAAGTAGCCTTTCCTCCCCCTCGCTAGAGGGAGCGGGGCCTCCAGGTAAAGGGCAGAAGAGACATCGTGGGATGAACCCCTTCTCTGGAGACCTGAAGCCCCTCCTATCGTTCCCCCACGCTGACTTGTCCCAGGAAACTTCTGGAATGTGAAGGAATCACCCGGGACCCCCTTTCTCTTGTCTGATTTAGGCCATACTTGCCCGTGTGATGGAGATTCCCCGTGATGCCCCTCTTCCCTCCGGGAATTTTCCAGAGCACATTTGTCTCCCTTTGTGAGACAAGCAGGATTTCCTGCGCTCCAGTCCAAATCATAATGCCCGGAATATGACACCGTTTAAAAATCTCATCAATCTCGAAGCCTATTCTTGAGAATAAACGGTAGTGGGACCAGGCATGGGAGTTTGTCTAAGTTTGCGCGATCCCAATGACGCCTTTGGGAAAAGGACCCATCGACTCTCTACTCAGATTGTCTGCAAATGGACCAAGGTGGGCTGGGTGTTCCCGGTCCCCCTCGATCTATAGATTCGAGCCTGGCCTGGCCACTGTCTCGCCCTGTCACCTCGGGCCATTCCCTTCTGTTGGCTGAGCCCTAGTCTGTTCACCTACAAAAGGAGATGCTCCCTGAGCCCTCCGCCCGTCCTGGCACTTGTTTCAAACTTTCCTTCCTTTATTCAATACGTGTTTACTTGGCACCTGCCACGTGCCAGGCGTTGTGGGCACTGGAAATCCAGCCGTGAGTAACGTCCTTTCCACTCCCTTGGAGCTAAGAAAATCTGACAGGCTGGAGAGGCTGTGGGGGACAAGGAAGAGGGACGAGGACCAGCGGGGAGAGTTTTTGAGAGCGGATGATTTCAGTCATAAGACAGACTTGCCAACGGAGGGGCTGGGGGGGGCCGAGGCCCCCATCCTGGGACGTGTTCAAGGCCGTCGGAATGACAGCCACCAGACTTGTGCACGCAGTGCCCTCCCTGGGAGGCCTGGAAGAACTATTTTCGGCACAAGGAAAAGCATGCGCGCCACCGGAGAGGCTGAAGCTGGGCGCTGCGGGGTCTGCACGTGCTGTCAGAGTCCATCTGAGGGGGCTGGGGGCCCACCGATGAGTTTCAAGCAGGCAGCAAAGTGCTCAGGGTCTTAGAAAAGTTACGTCCACCGGCAGGAGGCGGGAGGGAGGAAGCCTGGAGGAGGAAGGCCGGTCTTAGGGGGGCTGCCGGTGTGGTAAGGGGCGACACGTTGCTCTCTGAGCTACGGAGGCGTCAAGAGCAGGTGTGCCCCGGGGGCCTGGGTGACCGACCTACGGGACAACCTGATCAGGGAAGAGAGAGGGGTCAAGAGGACACCGGGCACCAAAAGTCCGCACGGGCAGATGGGTGTGAACTCATTTTGATTCTGAACCAGGCATCTTGGGAAGGCAGCTAAGGGGAAGCGGCTGACTTCGTTTTACGGGGAAGGGTGCTAGCAGACGATAATAATAGTATTTATCCCAGGGTATGGGGCGTGAGGACCGAATCGTGAGAACACTCTGTGTATCGGTCAGCTTGGGCTGCCACAGCACGCCCCAGATGGGGTGGCCTCAGAAGCAATGTATCTTCTCAAAGTCCTGCAGCCTGGAAGTCCAAGATCAAGGCGCTGGCCCGGGCAGGTTCTGGCGAGACCTCTCTCCCTCCTTCTCACCGTGTCCCCACAAGGCCTTTTCTCTGTGTGTGTTCATGGAGAGCGACCTCGGGCGTCTCTTCCTCTTCTTACAAGGACACGAGCCCTATCAGATTAGAGCTCCACCCTTAGGACCTTATCTGCCCTTAATGAACTCCCTCAACTGCCCTATCTCAAGTGTAGTCACATTGGAAACGTGAACTTCAACATAGGAATCGCGGGGAGGGGTACAGAAGTCAATTCGTTGCAGCCTACCTGTGTCCCCTGGAGTGACAGACATTAACCTTTTATTGCTGGGTCATGAGGACATCTGGGGATCCCGGGGGAAGGGTTAGGGTGTTCAGGCCGTGGGCATAGGCGCTCAGAAACTGAGGCCATTTGCCGGCCGGCCCGAAAGTATTTTTTCTAACAACTGGTGAGGCGTCACCCGCACGGCCCAGATGAATGCCAGCCCTGTGTGGCCGCAAGGGACAGGGTGGAACAGCGTGTGACAAGTTGTGCCAAGTCACCAGGAGCAGGACCTTCCAGAACACAAAAACAGAGTAGGGGTCCATGGCAACGGGAGGGGCTTTGAAATCAGAAGGTTAAATATTTGCTTGTAAGAGTAGTGGAGCTCAGTGCATGGTCCGCAGCTGCCTCGTCAGAGAGTAACTCGGTTCTTTATTTATTTTTGCCCTTGGACTAAATATCTGCCTTGATGGGCATAAAGGGAGTAGCTGCATCGAACATCAAAGTCCGCATTACTAACCAGAGGGAGGCTCTTCCCTCCTCTCTCTTAAGCCCAACCTTATCTGGAGGGACCTCTGTCCCCAGAGCTGTAAAACAAGCTCTTTTTCTAAGCTAACGGTCCACAATAGTGTCAAATTATGTATAATGATTTTGTAATGTGAACTAATGCCACCAGGGACCTCGTGCAAAGTACCACTTTCATTAAACTTATCCAGCAACAGGGTCTGAATACGAATTTCGAGGCGGTGGCGGGAAATTGCCAGGCACGTTTGTTTTAAGCCTGTGCTGGCTCTTCCTGTGGGCAAACACCCGCCGGGCAGAAATCAAGAGCACCGGCCCCTGTGGGTTTCTTGGCGTGGCTGCGGGAGGAGGTGACAGGGACGGATTCCCCCCCACCCCTCACCCCGGCCCATCTCTCCACCCCGGCACCTCAGGCCCTTTGTGGGCTTGCTCGCCAGCAGGTGCGGGCGCTGCCTGCCCCTCTTTGTTTCCGACTTGGTCGCCACGCCATTCTGATGCACCAGCGAGGGCACCCGGGCATCGCCTGAGAATTAATGAGACCTCCAATTACATTTATTTGCTCCAAGGAATCGTACCCAGCAATGACCCCCCACCTTTCAGAGTTTCCCCACCTCCTCCGTGCTCCTCTTGGAACAAGCAGCTAATTATCAGAAAAATCACACCCGAGGAGGACACGTGGAAGAGACCTCAGGAGCAGATAGCAGGGAAACGCCACCTCTCCAACCCAGCGTCTGGGCCACGAACCCCACTTCGAGAGCCTGCCTCGCCTTCTCCGTGACCCGAGAGAGCGACACTCTGCGTGTGTCCGGGCCCCTGCCGCCAAGAGATGAGAGGAAAGACATGACTAATCAAAACTAACCCATGCCATTTTTTCCGACTCTGCTAATCTTAATTGAATCAATCTCCCAGCGCCTCTTGACAGTGAGCGATGGCTCAAATCTGGGAGGCCAGGCTGGACACGACTCCTGGAGGAAAAAAAATCTTCCTTAATCATTAATTTGTCCATTCCCTCCCATTTGGCCCCATTCTTCACTGTCTCCGCGGCGCGCCCCCCTCCCAACCCCGCAACCTTCCTGTGTTAGTAATCACCCGTAAGTGGTCTTCCCAATCCGCTCCCAGGACTGGGAAACCAATTTGCTGGAAGAGAATACAGCAGAACAGCCCCCACCCTCCCTCTCTTTGCTGTGCGCTCTCTCCCTTCCTTCTATGAAGTCTAGTGGAGCTTTAATTAAGTCCAATGAGGTCACTGGGACGATTTTCTAGACCCGTTGGTAAACAGGTGTAGAGCAGACTTTTCCCAGAAGCTGAAACTATTGCACAAGACCTTGGTTTTAGGGAAATCACCCGAAGGCGACGCCATAATCCTAGGATGCGTCCCCATCCTAGTGGGATCAGACGACAGACAGAACTGTGGTATCTGTGACATGTCTCAAAAGAAAAAGGACTCCTTAGTCCTCTGGACTTAAAACTTAGTTTTCAGAAACTGCTCTCTCTCTCTTTTTATTTTTATTTTTCCAAATTATCCAGAGTCCCCGGGCTCAGTGAAGTCTAGACTTAACTGTGATTTTTGTCCTTCTTAAAATGCGTTTAATGGTTAGTGCGAAATATGCATGAGGTGCAAGATGAGATTAAAGGAGAGCAAGGGAATTTGTCACCTACTGCCGTCACCTCCGGCTTGGACTGTTGCAGGAGTATGCTAACCAGTCTCTTGGCTTCTATCCTTGCCTCCCCCACACTCTGTCCTCCAAGAGGAGAGTGATACTTTAAAAAAAAAAAAAGTTCACAATGTTCTGCTCCTCTGCTTAAATTTTCTGAAGCTTTCCACCTCCCTCAGAGTTCAAGCCCAAATCTTTCCATGGGTTTGGCTCCCCAGTGACTTCTCTGGTCTCACCTCCTATTACTGTCTTTCTTACCCCTTCCACTCCAGCCTCCGTAGTCTTCCTGGTGTTCCTGGAAGATGTCACCCTTGTCCCACCTCCTGTCTTTGCCCTGGCTGGATGTTCTCACCTCTGTTATCTGCGGGGCCCTCTCCCTGACTTCATTCAGGCCTCTAGTTAAATGGCCACTTATGGAGGACACATTCCCTGACCATCCTGGTTGATAAATTGCCCCCTCGCTCTCCTTTATTTTTCTGCGTAGCAATCGTTCTCATCTGATCTATTACTCTTGTATTTTCTGTCTCCCCCGCTAGAGAGGAAACCCCACGAGAGAATGTACCCACCACATAGTAGATGTTCATTAAATATTTGTGTCATAAATGACTGTTATCCCAGAGACAGGATTCACCGAGACGCGACTTTAATGACTTGGGTCTGCTTAAGGCAAATGATCATCATTTCAAAATTCCTAAGATGTCCTTGAAAACGTTTCATATTGATCTTGAGTTTCCCATGAACAAAGATGGGAAAAGTCCACAAAGGACTCTCTCTGGTGATAAGAATAATTAGCAGTGTTCAAAGCCGGACAAGACATGGCAGTTGTCACACTGGCCTTTCCACCCAACGCCGTCCCCGCTCAGGAGTAAGCATCTTCCACCAGACAGCCTATCTTCGTAGTCGAGCCCAGGTTCTTAACCCAAGGTGGGTTGCTCATCGAAGGTGGATTTATTGTAGCCTTGTGGACCGTTCTCTGGCCCGTACAGGCCAGCTCCCCCAAGGGTCCTCTGCGTGTAAATGCCAGGTGGTAAAACAAATAAAACACACCGTTCTTCTCTTGTGCCTCGCCGTAAATCGGTCCCAGCCTCACTCATGGGGCTGGAGTCAAGTCTGATTTATGCGGTTCGTGAGATTTATAGTATAGTCCTTTAACATAAAAAATGAAACCTCTCAAACATGAGCTCTTATGCATAAATTCCAGAGCCAGCAAATGCTCGGACACTTGTGTTTTCTTTAGATGATGCTGAACAAGCCTGCCCCACCTGAGGGATCACGGTGGAAGGCGGGAAGCCTTCGCTACGGCATTCCCAGTAGAAAAGAACAGCGGCTGTTGGGGGGAGGCCAACGTCATGCTTCCGGTAGAGGAGGTGATGAGGGGCGGTCCATGGATTTCTTGTTAAAATTGGGGTCCGCGCTCCGTGCGGGAAGGGCGACTTCAGTCCGACCCCTCCTCAGGGGAAGAGGTACAGATTTTGTATGGGAACCGTTGACATGATCGGTGGACCCCGCCTCTTCCTCAGTTGCCCTGATGAACTAGGGGCATATGGGTGGGGGAGGGGTGTAGCTTTGCATGAGTTTGCCATTTTTTGGCCTCAGTTTCCCGATCTGTAAAATAAGGCATGAGACTACTAGACAGCCAATTATTGAGATACCCTTTCATATTCTCTTTCATGATTCTGTGCTCTGGAAGGAAAGGAATATTCGCGAATATTTCTTTTCTCTCTTTCCTCCTGCCTTCCAACTGGGTTTGGTGCAAGGAGGAATGCCCATATATTTGTCGAATCGAATTTGATTTTTTATTCCACAAGTCTGGCGTGAGGGTGGAGGTGGAAAGGAGCTTCTGTTACATTTTATAAGGTCTTCAGTGGCTCACGAGAATGGAAATAATTCTTTATTTGACTTAGTTTGTATATGCCATTTGAGTAATTCCCCAGGATTCCTAAAAATAAAACCGTAAAATGAAGCGACACTCCTTTTGCCAAAAATTTAGTAGATTTTTGTGATATTTGGCTATTGAAAAATTCGTATTTACTTCTTCAGGGCTGAGAGTTGTCATTTTGAAAGCAGTTGGGTGTTTGGGTATTTCCCGCCACTCAAAGAATGATAAATCTCACCGTATGGATGCTTATATGAAATATATATATATATATATATATATATATATATTTTTCCTGTTTAGGTGACAGTTTTAGGATCCTTCTAAGCAGTGATAAAAAAAACTCACAGTTATAATGTGTGATCATTTGCCTTTCATTATAATGCAGAATTTCTCCATGCAAAATCAGGCCAAGATATAAGCCTAAACCCAGGGGCAAAATTCATTCATTATGCATGTACATTATTCCCCCAAATATTGATAATACTTTTCATAATAATTATTTTACATATATTAGCTCTTGCTGCTATATTAGTATTAAAGATACCTTTATTAATCTCGAATATTTTGCTGAATAATAAATAGGATCTCAGAGGCTTGAGTTAAAAGCTGCTCTTAGCTAGAATGCTGTAAATCAGTTGTTTTATGAATAAAATTGGCTCCCATATTTTTTTCCTCAGGATTGCTTATTTAAATAATTTTCCCATTTATTGAGTGTGTGTGTGTGTGTGTGTGTGTGTGTGTGTGTGTGTTTGCTAGAGACCCATCCCCCTCCTGCCACCCTCCCTCCTGGCTCTCTCCCCCAGTTGGAGAAAAATGCAAAATCACATAAACCTTTTTCTAAACCCTCACAGTCAGAAAGGGCAAACACTGCATTATTTAGCAGGTAATCAGCATTTTCATCCCAGAGACACTCTTTTGCAGCTTGGTTTCTTTTTCTCTTCTCTTCTCTTCTCTTCTCTTCTCTTTCCTTTCTTTACTCTTTCTTTCTTTCTTTCTTTCTTTCTTTCTTTCTTTCTTCCTTGTTAACAGATAGACGACAAATATCGAGAGCTAACTATTCACAAGGCTTTCAAAATACTAGCTCACTAATGCTCACCCCGTTAGTTGCATTTCCCCATTTTCCATAGAATGAAACTTAAGGTTTAGAGAGATTGAGGTCACTTAGCTGGCAAGGGGTGGAGTCAGGAGTTAGACCCTGGTTGGTCTAACTCCAGAGCCCATCCATGGCTTCCTCAGAGATGAACATTCAGAGAAGGGTGTTTGTGTGGCCCTGAGGAAGGGGCCAGGCCACAGCGTCCAGTCTTGCAGGTGGGGAGCCCTGTGCTGCCTTTGGTGGGTAAAGGGAGACATGGAAAGGGACAAAAGTGGCTGTTTGTAAGGGCAAGCTTGGATATGATGCACATCACCATAGAGCGGTCTCTCTTGTGTGGTTCGGGAAATACATCTTCTGATTGCATCAGTGAGCAAGGAAAGCCTGTATCTTCTTAGATTTTCACACTGTTTCCTTGTGCAGAGGCCAGAGGCCGAGCCACTAATGCCCACTCGGACTGACTGACAGAGTCTGCCTGGAAGTCGACTGTGTCTGAGGGCCACATAATGGTGGATTGGGGGTGCCTGCCAAGGGCTCGGAACGGGGACCCAGCAGCAGACATATTGGGTGTTGGCCCAGCCTGGGCTAGATTGTCTAACGGGTGCCAGCTGCCTTTCTAAGGATTCACATCGAACGCTTGGAATTGTGGGTGTCACGTGCTAAAGAGAAGAAGGTTCCAGTGAGGGCGTGATTTTTCCGAAGTCACACAGGACAGGCGGTGGAGAGTGGAACGCAGGCTCCTCAAAGGTCTGTGAGCTGCTTCTCTGTGGCGCGTGTCTTCATTGCCCTGAGAGGGAGAAACAAGTCGGCCTCCATTTTGCTTACAGACCTATGCTTGGTTGACATGACCTTTGTCACGTGTGTCCTGTCTGTTCTCTCTGCTGGGATGTAAACCTCATGAGAGCAGAAACTTGGTGTGACCTATTTCCACATTATCCCAATACCTAGAACTATACCTGGCATTTGCTAACTCTTTGTTGAATGAATGAATGCATGAATGAACGCATGGTTCCAATGAATTTCCCGGGACCTACTACACTTTCCTTTGAGAAATTCCCACCACTCTCAACTCTCGCTCATCCTCTCTGAACTCCGACTTCTGGATTTGGCCACCTTCTGTGGTTCTGGATTTTCTTTCTTAATTCCTCTAACATCTTCCAGTTTTGCCATTTAATCATGACCCACGTGTGTTCCTTGGGAACGGTCCAGGGCACAGAAACATATTCCAGAAGTAATTTGTATTCCTAAATATGGCCTCCTCAGCTCCCACAGCTAGGGGCAGCCTGGCTTAGTCAGGTTTGAGATATGCATATTATTATGTAAATGCACTTGAATTGAATATAATTTCCTTAAAAATATTTTCCAATGGAAAATAGATCTCCTTGCAGGAGGAACCTAGCCAGGCAGTACCTGAAGAAAGCCTCATTGTTTGCGTGAAGTGCACACGAGACACGCCTGAGCGTGAGACATTTCAACAAGCTATTTTTAGAATTAATAACGACACTAACAACAGCTGGAATTTATTGAATTCTTGCTAAGTGCCAAGCATTGAGCTGAGCACTTTAAAGATGGGTTCTTATTTAACAACCCTACAAACACTGACAGTTGCGACCTGCAGGTTGCAGACGAGTAAACTGAGGCACAAGAGGGCTTGGGACGTGCCCCAAAGTCACCCAACTTGCAGAAGAGCGGGCATTTAATGCAGTTCGGGCTGCCTCCAGACTCCGTACTTAACCCCTCTGCCATCCCGACTCCGAGCACTGGTACCTCAACTCTGAATAATCTTGAAAGGCATCTCAGAGGAAATGTTTAAGTAAATCTGAAAGATTAAGAAAACAATGCACAATATCTAACTCCTCTCCATGCCTTTTGTTCCATGATTCTAGCTGGCCCCGGTGCCTCTCTAAGGGATAACTTGGCGAAGCCAGATATTTCTGGCTAACAAATGTGTGAAATAAATCAGACTACAGCCCAACTTTAACACGACACACAGAATCAGACCGATGAGCCTCTGGAGGAGCGAGTCCGGAGAAGATTCTGTTTCTTTCTTTAAGCGGATGTTTGCAATCCCACGCACACATGCGCCCCACAGACTTTTTCTCCACATGACTAATCCAGTCTCCTGTGACCTCTCTTTAGTGTGACGGGGACACGGGGAACAGAGCTTGCAGCTTCTGCCGACCCCAAACATTTAGTTACATAAATCACAGCACGTTTTCGGACTTGGAGCATCCAGAATGAAAGACACTTTCTTGGGGAGACATTGATCAAACAGTCTACAGGTATCTGTACATCGAGGGACATTAATCATCTCTGCATTATCTCGCCCACCAGTAGAATATGTAAATGTGATTCCTGTCAATGATAAGGGCAAGTGAAATTATTCTTAGAGATTGGTCCATCTGGAGCTGTTGATACGATCTTACCTAAGACAATAGGTTGTAAAGATAAATTTTTTAGCATTACTAATCCAGGGTTGCCAATAGCCATAGAGAATGGAGAAATTTAAAAGCGAACCAAGGGCGTACAGTCAAGAGAAGAGAGGAAAACGAACCCCAGCTTTGCTTTGGTTCCTGCAATATTATTTGGCAACCCGGCAAGAAAGATGCTTTCTGCATAATTAAGGAGGGCATTTGGAAGGGTCTTGCCAGGCAGTCGGGGATTGTGTGCTGGAACGCTCTGCACCGGCCAAAGGTTTAACTCTTAACATACACGAGACAAAGGGCCTCGAAACCCAAAATAGGCTTTCCACTGTTTCTCTGGACTAGAAATTCAGGAATTTGATCTTCACCGAGAAATCTTCCTAGGCCCTTCTGACCCATCAACCGCCCCCTGGAGGGTTCGCACCGAATGTTCGGTGTAGAGAGGACCAAAAGGACATGGGGAGAGCCATCTGCAGAAGGAGATCCAGGGTTCCGACTCTTGCCATGTTTCTCGATAACTGCACCTTTGGGCAAATTCCTTCCTCTCACTGGTTCCTTTGCATGTAGAGTGCATCCATAATGTGAAATGGATTGGATATGATGATGTCTTCTCCATGACAGCGTGGTAGTCCTTCCTAGATGCTTCGTCTTCTTTGTCAAGGTTGAGACAGTTAACAAGTTCACTAGAGGACCTTGAGATCCTCACCTACAGAGGAGTCTCTTGAGTTTTCTATCGTGTGGCCACAGTGCCCGGAAACTTGGGGCTTTTGGTGCTGGTGATCTTGAGACATGCCTTGTTGTGAAATGGTAGAAATGGTAATGAATACTATCCTTATAGAATTTGCATCACTCAGGAATCCCTGAAAGCAAGAGGTTACCTGCAGGTGACAGATGAGTAAACTGAGGTTTCCTATTCCTTTTTGATGTGTGAATGCTAAATGTGTTTTGCTAAAACGCTCAGAATTCCAAGTTACTCTGGGAAGATTGCTGAAAATCAATGGAAAGGATGAGTTTCTCAAGTCTTCCCCACATTTTAACTGTTCTCTTCTCCTTTTATATTGCTAAATAAAAGAAGGAATTGTTATTTTTCAGCCCCTGGCTGCAAGGGAGATGAAACGTTTTGGTGGGCACGTGGATCATCTTTCCTAACAATTAAATTAATGATGGAATAGCATGAGACGGGGTGTTAAGGGATGCGAGAAACTCTCCCTTTGGGGACGTTGAAGAAAAGTCGTACTAAATCGTGGCTGGTTGACTCCAAGAAGTGATCTCCTTCTGTGATGGCAGCTTCCGAAAGGTCAGAGATACTGTCTTCCCCCAAATCCTTAGCTCTCCTCAAATAACCCATTATGAACCTGGCATCCACCAATTTGCCTAAACGTTCCTTGAACTTGATGGGGTGACGAGTTTCTCCACATTGTCCTCCCTGTGAAGGTGAACCGACGTCCCTCATGCTCTGTGGGCTGCCTACCTCATATCTCAGGATATGGCAAGCACCTTTCCAACTCATGGATGTTATGTCCCCTCGCATCATCCCTTGTTCCAGAATTAGTAGTCTTTTTGTTTTGTTTTGTGTTTTAGCTTGTCCTCACATAAAAGGTTTTCTAGTACTTGCCAATAACCTTAATTTCGTGCTGTGTTGCGTCTAACATCCTGTCTAGTGGAGAGATTATTGGGAGGGAACACCACAATATTGTACGATGATAAAATCATCCCTTTTGCCCACACGTGAGACCAGATTCCCCAGATTTTTTCAGAAGAACTAGTTGTTCAAGCCCACATAGGTATTACTTGAAGAAAGTGTTTTGTTTAGGAAATTCGAGATTGAAGATGTAAGTGATTCTAACTGTGATGCAGATCTAGCGATCTCTGGGACTCTCAAAGAATGGGACGACAGGCCTTGGCATCTCCTGTATTTATTTAAACCCAGGTCCCTCTTTTCTAGGCATACCTCTTGCGAGGGGTGTCCGTGGAGCATATGCTGGGGAAAAGCTAAGTTGAAAGTTACATGCCTGGGATGTGTCAAGAGAGTTTATGCAGTGTTTTTGAGCGGGAGAACAGATTACGTTCGTGCTGGATACTAATCAGAACCGATGGCCCCTGTACAGCTTTGGTGTCCCTGGACTCACGCACAGCAACGAAATACTAGCCTGATTCTTTACAGGAGAGATGAAAATTACAAACAAAGTCTTGCAGGGGCGCCTGGGGGGCTCAGTCAGTTAAGCGTCTGCCTCTTGGTTTCTGCTCACGTCGTGATCTCACGGCTCACGGCTTCGAGCCCTGAGTCGAGCTCTACGCTCACAGCACAGAGCCTGCTTGGGATGATCTCTCTGTGCCTCTCTTTCTGCCCCTCTCCCGCTTGCTCACTCTCTCCGTCTCTCTCAAAATAAATGGATAAACATTAAAAAAAATTTTTTTAAACGTGTAATAGAAGAGAACCTAGATAATGCCGAGAAAATCTTTCAGAAGACCAAATTAGAAAAAAAAAAAAAAGCAACAAAAAGAGAGCTATTAGGAGAAAAGATCTCTTTTTTAAAAATTGTTTTTTTTAATATTTATTTTTGAGAGAGATACAGAACAGGAGTGGGGGAGAGGCAGAGAGAGAGGGAGACACAGAATTGGAAGCAGGCTCCAGGCCCTGAGCTGTCAGCACAGAGCCTGACATGGGGCTTGAACCCACGAACCGCGAGCTCATGACCTGAGCCAAAGTCGAATGCTTAACCGACGGAGCCGCCCAGGTGCCCCAGGAGAAAAGATTTCTTTAAAAAAGGCCAAATTCATGTATCTTCATTCTATAGGCAAGAAGTTCAAAAAGAATTTACATAATAAGTAGAGACCAAGAAATTTTCAAAGGAAAAAAAAAACGCAAAAAAACTGCCCACAGTTCTTCAGATTCAATGACCCATTGGCTTTTCAGGGCAATGAATGAGAAAAGATTGACACTAAGGCCTGTTAGAGTGACAATTCAGAACAACAAAGATAAAGAGAGGATCTTAAAAGGTTTCAGGGAGAAAAAAAAAATATCACCCTTAATGGACTGGGAATAAGAAGATCATGAGATTTCTCAACAGCAACAGTGGAAGTTAGAAGAAAATGGAGGACTGCCTTCAAACTCTGAGAAAAGATTCTTCTCATCCTAAAATTCTATATCCAGAAAATTCTTTGTCCAAAATATTTTTCAGCGATGAAACGCAAAAAACAAGAACAAAACAAAACAAAACAAAAACCACTCCCCATTCCCCCAAAGCTCCCAGCTGGCTATTGAAAGGTGTATTTTAATGAGATGAGGGTATATGGGTTGCCATACAAAATACCATACCCTGGATGGCTTAAACCACAGAATCCTTGTTTCCCTCACAGTTATGGAGGCTGGAAGTCCCAGACCAAGGTCTCGCCGGGTAGAGTTCAGGTGAGAGCCCTCTTCCTGGTCTGCAGATGGCCACCTTCTCACTGCGTTCTCACACAGCGGGTTGTAGGGGGAAGTTCGCTGTCTCTTCCTCTTCTTAGAAGGGCACCAATCCTAATAGATTAGGATCCTACCCTTACAACCTCATTCACCCTTTATCACTTCCTCACGGGCCCCCCATCTAGTCACATTGGGTGTTCGATCTTCAACTGAGGAGTTTTGTGGGGACACAAAGTCCAGTCCATACCAAGGGTGTAGACCACAAGAGAGGAAGATAAGGAATCCAGGAAACCACAAGGAGAGGCAAACGAGAAGCCACAGGAACAGAGCTTTGCACAGGTCTGGAGAGCACCCGGCCTGGCTTACGCCCAAAGAGTAGAGGCTCTAGGAGGGAGGTATTCAAGAAAAAAACAACAGCAAAACCGTATTTGAGACCAGAAATCTCTACTGAGAGGCTGATGGGGTTGGGGAAGCACAGTGAAGAGCCGGGCATGCAGTTCTTGTGAGCTGGTGGCTTTGCCTGTTCTGTTCCTTCTTCTGGAATACCACTCCCCAACTTACCCCCAGCTAATTCTCGCTCTGTCTTTAGGAGTCACTTACGTTACCTTCTCAGAGAGACCTTCCCTGAAGGAGGCTCCCGACCATCACATTCTTCTGTGGCTCTGTTCCTTGCCAGTTTCCTTCCTCACTAACTCCCCTCCTAATAAATAATTGTTGGGTATTCCCCACTCTTCCCTCTTTCCTCTTCCAAATGGGCATCCTGGAAATTGAAGGACCTCCTCTCTACGTAGGATCAAATGGCATCTGCTCCGGGCCCCGGCACCCTCTCTTTCCACCCCAACTTGCACTTCAACAGATCACAGAGCCTCTGCCTCTGGTCTGGTATCCAGAGTCAGCCCAGGGCCTTGGATTTTCTCTGCGAAGCCCCTGTCCTCGATCTCCCAGGGAGCCGAGAAGAGTTAAATTCTTCAGACTCCGATGGAGGCTCCCAGTATGGGACTGATGGACATTGGAATCCAAGGGCTGAGTTTTAATTCTTGGGCATCACTTCCTAGCTGACTCACTTAGCCTTTCTGAGCCTCCATGGCTTCTTCTGTAAAATGGGCGTGATAATAGAATGTGTCTCATTAAGATCATTCCTAGAATTAAATAAGGTAACAGCTATCAGCCACTTAATATGCATTCTGGCCGGTGGAGCTCATTAAATGTTCGTTAGAGTTGTTACGGTTGTTATGGTTGAGCAAGAGCATGCTGGGAAGGCACCTGCTTAGCCAGGCTCTTCAGTGTTGGGTAGTCCGGGAAGGAAAGGGAAAGTTGCCCGTGGAAAAGACCACAATCTGGTGTTTACTGAACATTCACACGGTGCCAGACCTCGGGCTTTCAACTTCTCGTGGCACTGCCGGTGTCCCCGTTTTACAGATGAGAAAACTGAGCCTCAGGAAGGTGGCATCACTTGCACAGACAGGAGGTGGCAGAGGCAGTTTTGGAAGCCAGATTTTCTGCCTCCAGGGCGCTTGTCCCATGCTCTGGGTGGGGGGGTGGGGGTCCTGTGGGCTTCTGTCCTGTCCTTTCCCACCCCCCTCGTGCCTGGTTCTCATCCATACAGCCCTTTGGAGCCGAGCTGGAGAACTCTGAGGCCAAGCTGAGGGCGGGAAGTTAGATCCTCAGCCATCCTTTGAGGGGGTAATTAGCTGACTACGAAAACAGATTCTTCAACCGCAGCAATTTGCCCCACCAGGGGAGAGGGGAAGTCAATGTTTTTATTATAAACGGAATCATAGAGGGGTTTAAGGCTTAGTAGTGTTTGCTTTGGTTTTGTTTTTTAAAGGCCTGAGGTGGATCTTGGCATCTACTGCCCCAGCCCAGAAGAAAGGAAGTTTATTTTCTGGGTCAGATTAAAAGACTTTGGCTTTCTTGATTTTTATTTTCATGGAAAAGAGCTGCCTTTGCTGAGTCTCCCAGACCCTCTTTGCTCCTCTTATCCAGGTCTTCTGATGCTTTTCCAGCCTAGCGATGGGGAGGCAGTTCAGGCAGTTAAAGGCAGGGGAGGGGGGAGAGTAGGGGGAAGGGGGAGAGAGAGAGAGAGGGAGAAGGAGGGAGAGAGATACTTGTAAAGCGGCTCCAGGGTGATGGGGGAGGGGCTGCCGAGAAGCCAGAGGGCAGCCTGGGGGCCTTGGGATCCAATGGGAACAGGGTAGAGTCCAAGGGAAGTGCTTTAGAGGCCACTTAATTGCTTGATGACCTTGACCAAGTTACTTAACCTCACTGAGCCTAATTTTCGCATCGCTATGGGGAGAAGGGTGCCTGGATCTTGCCCCGGGGACAAATCTACCCAGCATGACGTCACGTCTCAGGGTATAGCCTGCCTGGCTTTGAACCTTAGCCCCAGCCTTCGCTAGCTGTGTGGGCATGTGACCTAAGCCCTTGTTTCCTCATCTGTAAAATGGGAATGATATTGTTAGTGCCGTTTGAGGATCAGATGGAAAAAGTCCTTAAAGTAAATGCCTGGCCCACTGTGAGTTCTCAAGAAACACCAAGACACCGGCAATGTTATGAGATTATTAATAGCATTGTTTATATGGTCTGTCTGGTTTCTGTAGGGGGAGTAATGGATAATAAATTTGAGTTTAGGGTAGTATTATGGGAAGATGTAAATGTCTAGCTAAGAAATTTGGATTCCAAGAGTCAACTTTTGAATTAAAGGGACCCAAGAGGCCACTTTATTCCACCCACTTAGTAACAGATGGAAAATCAGGGCTCAGGAAGAGGCTGTAGCTTGTTCAAGGTCCTGCTGTGGCTGAACCGTAACCAGGAAGGGCAATTTGGAAGGTAAGTCAATAGATCATCAGTGGGAAGGTGTCCCTTCTAGAAGTCTCCCAGATTGTAGCTCCATAGGTGGTGTCTAGAATCCTTCCACAAGGGCTTAGATTTGAAGGCCCCTTTCATATTCACGTGCAGACACATTGAGCCCATGTAGGACTAGTCACACTATAGTCAGAGTTAGTGTATCAGAAGATGTCCAGTGTGTTAGATTTCCAGTGTGAGAGCAGGATCCTGCTGGGTAGTTCCAGAGGCAGATACATTGTGATCCAGGGTAAAGGTAGAGCCTGGAGTCCTTCTAAGTCAGCTTCAGTGTGGTCGGGGGGTGCGACTGCTGAGAAGCCAGAGGGCAGCCTGAAGATCCCCCTTCCCCCTTCCCAGGGACACCAAATATATACATCTTTATGGTTGACCCAAGGCTGTTACAGTTTGGAACCTACTCAGTTTTGGGCAGAGATTCCTCATCCTTCCTGACCACTCAGAACCCAAAAATGCTCAAAACGTTTGGCCGGTGGCATCTTAACCTCAGGGGCCCCATTTGCAAATAAGCCCAGTGCAGCGGGTTCAACCATCTCCCCAACCCACAGTATTTCTGGGTTATATATTTTTTTTTTTTTTTATTGCATTCATTTGTTCAGATCTGTCTCCAACTGGAAAGGACTTTGGGCAACTTATAAGGATATGTGAAATAAAACAAGATAGTTTCCAGGCTGACCCCCCCTTAAGGAGCAAGGGAAGGAAAGAAAATGAGGGTTGGGCAGAGCGTTCAATTAGGACCGAGGCCACAGAGTGAGGTCCATTAATCCGTGAAGGTCATCTAACCGAGCTGCATCGGACTTGGTCCAGGGGCCAATTTTGGCCTTTCTGGAAGCTGGAGTGGAATCTGTTTCTTTAGCCCTCTAAACGCCACCATCGGTGGTTATTTCTAGTAATAAACAGCTGAGACAGAAGTGTAACTGTTTCCTCAGTGAACTCACCAATGGTCACAGAACCCCTCCCGGCAAAGGGGGCTGCCATTCAGGGGGTCCTCGTATCATTAGTTTATCCATTTGTGGGTACGTCTGCTATATGTCGGCACTTCTGTGGGCTTCGGGAACGCAAAGCGTTAACCAGATAGTCCCCGCGCCCTTCGAGCTTACCATCGGGAGGGTGTATTTTGGCACATCCGTTAAAAGTCCAAATCCTGAGAAATTCTCCAGGACCTTGCCCTCCCTGAATGCAACAGAGACACGTTGGAGAGGGGCGTGAATGGGTTAGGGTCCAGCCAGGACCTCAAGTGTTCTCAACAAGGCCAGAGGATTGATTCCAGGTAGACCTAGAGGGGAGGCGCTGAACACAGGGAGCAGAGGGATGATTTGACCGGGTGAAGTACTCCAGCTTTTCCCTTTCCGCACCTCCCAGACTCCCACCGGGGCGTTCCTCCCAGCTAACGCCTTAGAAGCCAGTTTTTATAGGAGCCTGAGATCCACAGACCTCCTGCGGAGTCGGCACCGCCCCCACCCCCCCTCAAGCTCTACTGTGGGGTAGAGCAGAGGAAGAGCAAAGGACAGGTGTGTTTGCAAAGCAGGTCGCTGGCCGTGGAAGGAACCCTTTGGCAACATTTTATACGACAGCCCAGAATCAGAAGCTCCCTGTTACAGTCAGGGCTAATGACAAAATTCCATGGCAGTTTCTTCCGGAATGTTATCATAAATGGCCACCACTACCATAGAGTGCCTTCCATGTGTGTTAAATTCTTCCCCAACTAGGAATATGTATATATACTTCCCTCCGAGAGTCTGTTATGGGGCCATTTTGTACATGAGGAAACTGAGGCTGACAGAAGGCAACTCACTTGCTCAAGGTCGTGCAGGGAGCCAGAGGCAGGGGCCAGGGTCTGACTTGCAGGCTGTCTGACTCCCAAGTCCTGTGCCCTCGACCACAGAACCTCGAACCACTGAGGCCCCTGGGGCAGCAGGCTCCGGAGTGACACCCACTGTCTCTCTCTGAGAGGAAAAGGCAGATCTCAGAGGGCTCAGAGACCCAGATCTAGAAGAAGAGCCTCCTCCGGACACCCCTTTCCCCACCCATACACCAGGCGGCATCTAAATGTCTGGGGCCAGCCAAAGGTCTGGAGAATGGGTCAATGGGCTGTTAGTAGGACCACGGCCCAGTTGCCCAGAGGGCTCAAGCCAGTGACTCGAAGGGCCGTGTGTGCTTCTTTCAAGGTGTGTGGGGTACGTTCAGTGCCAGGATATCCTCCCCTGATCTTACGGTCTGTCCAGTTGATGGCATGTGGGGTTGGCCCACGCTGGGGTTTTCCTGGCCAGGCCCCGTCTATGCGGCCTCCAGCTGCTGCTCCGAGGCTCCTTGGTACCTACAGCGTGCCTGAGACCTTCTCCCTGCGTCCGGAGCTCCAGGCGGACCCCACATCGTGTATCATCCAAATGGGGAAGCGACTTGGAGGAGGCAGAGAGCATCCGAACACCACAGGTCAGAAGGTCAGACGCTGCTCAGAGGACCTGTTCCCCTGGGCCTCCCTGGCAGTCCCCAATCATTCCTGGAGGCTGGGCATGGGCTATGTCTTCTTGAGAATGCCAGAAGGTCGGAGGTCGAAGAGTCACGTAAAGGTGGGGTGCTGGCGTCCTGGGGCTATTGGGTGAGTTTTCCTGGAGGGCCAGGCCACTGAGTTTGTGATGTGGCTTTCACACTTTGTAAGAGGCGTCCGTATGTTACAGGGCTTGCGGCCTGGGACCCTGGCTTTATCACTCCCTAATCTCGGTTTAATTGCTGTGGTCAGTTTGCCCTGCACTTAATAACCCACAGCTTGGGATATTGTTTAATATGGTTGACACACACGTTGCTTTAAATGTCAGCACTGGCCGGGCCTGGGGACTTGGCAGGCTCCCTGGGAGAAATGGCAAAGGGGCAGCGTCATCTGCTCGGCGTCTGGGACGCTGGTATGTTGGCTGCGACTCTCTTGGCTCGAAGGCTCAGCCCCGGCCCAGCGCTGAGCTGTTGGACAGGAATCGCCGTCTCCCGCCTGTATCTGAGGCCCGCCCGGCCCGGGTCGGGGCTCCTCTTGCCGAGTCCCCCCTGGGGGCCCCGTGGAGCTGTCTACGAGGCAGCACTGTCAGCGGGGCAAGTGCACTGTGTCCAGGCACAGATGCAAGTCCTATGGCTCTTAGCGCCGTGTGCAGTCTGGTCCTGGTTGTGTGTTTGTGAGCGAGGCTCCGGGGGCGGCGGCTGGGTAAATATCACACTCTGGTTTGAAGGATTGTAAGCAACATCAGTGATGACAGCTGTCTCAAGATGGCTCTGCCCACCACTCTCCCGTGGTTGCACTCAACCAGCAGACGGGATGCATTCTGGCCGCCCGACTGGACTCCTTCTGCTTCTGATGAGCTGTGGGATTACACCGGATGGACCAAGCTAAGGGAGCCTCCCGGGGCCTTGGGGACCAGCCACTGCAACTCTCGGTGGAAATCGCTCTTTCATCGACAGGACAAAGGCACCCAGAAGTGCCGTTTGCCCTGGGGGTCCCTCTCTTCCTGGAGGGATCCTTGACCCCAGCTGGGCCGATCGGCTTCTATTGGCTGGGGATCAGGAATTCAAGATGGAGGGACGGCACTGCGGTGTCTCAGCTCATCCCAAATGGGAACTCGTAACCTTGGAAGGCACAGGACAGTCACAGTTCGCCACTGGCCCAGGTTTCTGGGGAAGAAGAGTGTCATGTACAGACACAGAGATGAGAGGGAGGGAGCCCTCCTCCAGATGTTTCTCTAGCTCCTGGTTCCAGTCTCCCCTAATGGAGCCCTTGGCTTCCCTGAGAAACCCTGATGCCTTGCGATGCATCTTGCTTTTTAACTGAAGCAACTTGGGTCCGATTTGCCATTTTGCACCAAGAGCTCTGCCTCAAACAATCAGGAAAGTGTTCTACACAGAGCTGGCCAGGCTGAAGGCTCATCCTGCTATTTTGAACTTGTTTTGGGGATACAGTTTGGGGGAGGTAAAGTTGGGGAAGGTGGGGAAAATTGGGTCCTGGGGCTGGAGGGCCCATCAAGCTCCTGTCCTTGGTGGGGTTTCTCCTTCCACCTTTGACATTTGGGGAGTAGCTGGAATCTGGTATCTGAACCCCAGGGGCATTTGCTCTAGTCTTTGGTCTGGCCCCACCATCCAGGTGAGGACAGCCCCTTGTAGACTGTTTAGAAAACTCAAGTTTACCCTGGAGTTCTGGAGAGTCAATTTGGGAGCTACTTCTCCATGGGTGTCCCTTCCGGGCCCAACCCTGGGGAACACCTCTGGGGTGCTATCAGGCTGTATACCCTGAGACAGGCTTCCAGGTGCAGTAGGCACTGTGGCTAGGTCCACAGTACTTCTAGGGGTGCATGAGAAGCTCTCGATGTTTATTTCTCTCTTTTTTTTAATGTTTAGTTTTGAGAGAGAGAGAGAGTCAAAGCATGAGTGGGGGAGTGACACAAAGAGAGGGAGACACAGAATCCGAAGCAGGCTCCAGGCTCTGAGCCGTCAGCACAGAGCCTGACGCGGGGCTCGAACTCATGAACCGTGAGATGGCCACCCTAATGCAAGGTCAGACGCTTAACCGACATAGTCACCCAGGCGCCCCTCTTCTTCTGAGTTTAAAGGAAATTAACGGGACACCTGGGTGGCTCAGTCGGTTAAGCGCCTGACCTTGGCTTAGGGTCGCCATCTCATGGTTCATGAGTTCGAGCCCCGCGTCGGGCTCTGTGCTGATGGCTCAGAGCCTGGAACCTGCTTCGGATTCTGTGTCTCGCGCTCTCTCTCCCTGCCCTTCCCCTGCTCACGCTCCGTCTCTGTCTCAAAAATAAATAAAACATTAAAAAAATTTTTTTTAAAAATCAGAAGAAGAAAATGAATATGATAGTAATAAATTCATAATCATGAATCCGGCCTGGATTCAATTTGTCTTTATACCAACGCAGTTGTAAAATAGAAGTTCTAATTATATATATATATATAATTCCCTGGAGGAAGAGGCCCACAAGAGTAAAAGTGCCCAAGCCTACAAACAATGTGGCCCTGCCCGCACCCCACTCCTAAGCATATGTGAGGGTTCCAGCTTCCTGGGAACCCTCAGGAACCCACCACCAGGGCAGATCGATGTGCCCTGGGTTGTTTAGTGCGGTCTGTGGAGACATCCACTGCTCTCCCATATCCCAGCCTTGCCTGCCCGGTACGACTGGGTGGGGGGACCAACCGGGTGCTCGGGGACCCTGACTCTTCCTGTCTGGATGGAACTCGATGTGTAGCTGAATGGGGGACTGAGCTCACAGCAGAAGCTCACCATTGCCCGAAGACTCTGCCTTCTTAACCTGGAGCAGCAGTCAGCCCAGAGGTATGAACACTCGCCATCAGGCACTTGAACTCCACCCCGAGCTCTTGGAGGCGGGAACCAAGCCACGCCCTGCTTCCTTTCCTTCCCAGACACCAAAGAGCTACCAAGGGCCACGCTCCTCGCAGGCATCGGTTAATTTCATCATCCCAGCGGCCCAAAAGGAGGGCACTATCGTTAGCTCCATTTTGAGGACACAGAAAGTGAGACCCAGAGTGACTAAGAAGTTTGCTCAAGTTCAGAAAGATGGTAAAGGAGCAAGGCGAGGGTTTGTTCAGGCCGACCCCAGAGTTCATACACCCTCATAACCCCAGCCCCCCAACCGGAGAGCTGGCTTCTAGGGGGACGGGTACCTTCCCCAAAGAAGCAGTGGGCTAGCAGGCCAATGAGGCACAAAGGTGGCGTCCTGGCCACATACAGGCCACTTCGGGGTGATACGCAAAATGAGCTTTTTCTGTTCATTCCGTGGTTACGCGGGCATATAAGCAAACATATGCAGTTTGTACCTCAAAGTCATGACTTCCCGAGTATTCCTGCTAGAGTGAGGTAGAGAAGTTTTCAGAAGCGAGGTGACTTAAAGAAAAACATTAAGGGTGCCCCTGACATCCAGGTAAAGCCAACCCAAAATAAAAGAAGATGAAAAACGTTAAATACGGGTGTATGGAAGAGACCTCTAGGCCTTCAGTCATCGTCTCTGAGCTTGCGTTACCTGGAGTGCCCTCGCATAAGAGTCTTCAGCTTTCCCAGACTCAGTCTCCACATCTGGGAAATGGGGAGGGTCCTCACAAGGTGGCTGTAAAGACGCAAACGGGAGGATGCTGCCCAAGTTCTGGGTAGATTTTCAGGGGAGTGGAACAGGGAGCCCCTGGGTCGGGCACTTCTCTGGCCGTAAGCTCCTGGACAGGGCACAGAAACGATATTCTTGGACAGGAAGACTGGGGAGGGGCTGGGCTTGGAACTTGGAGTTCTCCGTGCTTAATTCCACTTGGGACCCGCCCCAGATTGTTAGGCGTCCCAAGTAACATGATATAAATCCATTTAATTGAACATGAGTCTTAATTGCCAAAATTACCTGTAACATTAGCTTCTTCCACAGCTGTGCCCTCTCCTGGGGCTGGTGCCAGTTCTCCAGGGATGACTGGGTCCCAGCAGGGCCAGGCCCTAATGAGGGGGGCTGTCCGCGGGCTTGATGGCTCAGCACGGGGCCTAGGAGTGGTGGACAGGGGCCAGGACTGGAAACACACACTTGGGAGCCAAGACCTCTCGGCTTGCTCTTCCCTAGACGGTCTCAGACCCTGGACACAGCCTGCCCAGCTTCTCCTCCAAGATGGAGGAGATTCTGGAATTTCCTCCATTCCTGGAAGTCAGGGCCCATGTTCAGGGTTCCCAGTACAGCCCCCGGCCACAGAGCTCCCGGTGCTCAACTAGTGGGACCACACTCAGCATCACTGAGGGTTTCTAGCAACGAGAGGGGCCGGGAGATATGAAATAAACCCTGGTGGCAGCTCCCACAGGCCACGTGACTTTGCCCCACATAACCTTACCTTCCTTAAGTAATGTGAGAAAACAAAAATGGCCAAAAGAAAGAAAGGACATATAGCTCAGGCTTACCAGTGATTAGTGAAATGCAAATTAAAGTTTAAATTATATACATTTGTTCGCCGACCAGAGTGCACATAATTGTAAAGTATAATTTCAGTATCGCAAAATAGGGGGAAGTGAACTTTTGTTAGTCCTAGGGGCAGTATGACTTGGTTGAGAGACTTTGGCAGACTCACTAAAATTAAAACTGCACGGGGGCGCCTGGGTGGCTCAGCTGGTTAAGCGTCCGACTGACTCTTGGTTTCGGCTCATGGCGTGATCCCGGGGTTCGTGGGATTGAGCCCTGCATCGGGCTCTATGCGGACAGTGTGGAGCCTGCTTGGGATTCTCTCTCCCTCTCCCTCTCTCTCTCTCTCTCTCTGCTCTTCCCCCGCTAGCTCTCCCTCCCCCTCTCTCTGCCTTGCTCAGAAATAAGTAAATAAACTTAAAAAAAAAACTGCATGAACAAAAATAAACTGCATGGACAGGCCCGCTGACCCAGCAACTCCACCTGTAGATAGCCATCTCCCCGAGGAAAGTACGCGCATATGAACTAAGGATACTCTGTGCAAAGATGTTATTGCAGTAAGCAGCCGGGAACAACTGAAATGTCCATCCTAGGGCAGTGGTTCAATGACGTACTGTGGCAGCCATCGCCTCCCCACGATTTACTTCATGTCTTAGTCCTGTCTCGTTAGCGTGAGCTCTACATGAGAGCAAAGGGTAGAACTCTACGTACAGACTTGGAAAACTCTCTAAGATGTTCTGTTGGTGGAAAAAAAAAAAAAAAAATGAAGGGTAGGAAGCTCCAAACAGTAGAGAATAAAATATACCAAAACAGCGCATGGGGCACCCGGGTGAGGCCTCTGACTTCGGCTCAGGTCATGGTCTCACGGTTTGTGGGTCTGAGCCCCGTGTCAGGCTCCGTGCTGACAGCTCGGAGCCTGGAACCTGCCTCGGATTCTGTGCTTCCCTCTCTCTCTCTCTCGGTCTCTCTCTCTCTCTGCCCTTACCCTGCTTGTGCTCACTCACTCTCTCTCTCTCTCTCTTTCAAAAATAAACATTAAAAACATGTATAAATGCAACACTTAACAAACAAACAAACTTACAGAACAAAGTCAGAGCAATACCATGTATTTTTAGAGGTACATGGATGCATGAAAGTCTGTAGAAAGAGGGCAGGAGGGGGACTCCCCAAACTAATGACAATAGTCACCTCTGGCAAGGGGCATGGGATTGGGGGAGGAGATCTCAAGCTTGATTATCAACTGTTTGAGAACCATTTTTACAAATGAATGTATTCGTGTTCTCTTTATGTAATTAACAGTACGTATATTGGTGGGCTTGGGTGAAGGATATGTGCAGGTTCATTACATCCGGTCAACTTTTGTATTTGTCCAACGTCTCCTTAATAAAAATTTAATAATTAAAAAATAAAGGTGGCATTGCTTCCAAGAGATCTGTTTGACATGCTCAGCTCTGCCCCCTAGGTTGATATAGCTGACTTTGACCCCTCTGCGTCAGAGGACTGTTGACTGATGATCTGACTCACTGAATGAATGAATGAGTGAATGAACGAATGGATTGTTCCACTGAAAGGGAGTAAGATTACCAAAATGGAGGCACGTCTCTTGATGATCCATTTCTGGTGTTTCTTGTTCTTGCCGCTTTGTGACCTAGGTTGGCAAGTGTGGGAAACGTGGCTCACACTCTTCCTGAGGACTGGAGGGGTGAGTATCTTGGGGCTGTGGGTATTTCTAAAGGAGAAAAAAAAAAAAGGCTTCGTTACCCCACCCCCACTCTGGTCAGCAGCGAGTGGTCCAAGCTGCTCCTTCATCAGAGGTCTGGGCTAAGCTCTGGCATACAGAAGAGGTTCTGTTGATGGTTTGTAGACTGTAGAATGCGGTGAGAGAGGGCACTTCCCGTACAGAGCCCACGGGTCTAAAATCCACCCTGGACCAGCTTTGGAATCCCACCACACATTGCCACCACCCTCCCGTTGGGCTCAGGGGAGACTCTACAATGGTGGTCTTTCCCACCACGGTACTTGGCCTCAGACCCTTGACCCGGTGCTCTGGGGCAGCCACATTAATTGATAAGATTTAGCATCATAATTAAAATATATGTGCCATTCCTGCCTGATGTAATCTATGAGAACTGCCTTTTTCCACATCAAGAGCTTGGAAATGGAAACGAGAGAAAGAAGGAGAGGCTGTGCGTGTAGTTGCCTGTGGGTGTTGGGGTGGTGGGGAACTTGGGACAGGAGAGAGAAGTGGGGAGAGCAGGTGCAGAAAGGGAGATAGGGGGTCCCGAAGGCACATCTCATGTGCGCCCCCGTGTACAATATTCCAGTTATAACCCAGGAAATGGTAAGAGGTAGAAAAGAGAGACCAAGGTCCTTGGTCTCTTAACCTTGGTCCTTAAACCATCCGAGGACTAAGCTTTGGAGACCCTGATGTCTCGGGCTGTGGAGAGAAGCAGATGTCCTCAGAACACCTGTCCAGGCTCTGCATAAATCTGTCTTGGGCCTCTTCTTCGTTTTCCGGCGTTGTAAGCATCATAGAACCCACAGCTAACACCACTCAAATTAACCACGATCTGAAATCCCCGGTCTTGCAGAAGACACAGGGTTTCAGGACGCTGACAAAGGGGCTCCTGGAGAAGTACTCGGAGCCGTTCTCAAAGCCACTGTTCAAAGAGAACCTGGCCGAGGTAAAGCCAAGAGTAACTGCGGTGATGAGACACTAAGCGCCTCGAAGAACGGACGCGTTCGGTACCACGGCCCCGGGAGTGTCTTGAGAAAATGAATAAAAGCCTCTGAGGTGTTCACAAAAGGGGCCTTTTGAAGTCATCTTGCTCTCAGAGTCACACGCGGAGGGGAAACCTGTCTCCACACACCGCACACTTTGGGCGGAACTGTAACTAAGAACTTAAGTTGCCCTTCGTTGGGTCCCCACCCGAACTTGGTCGTTAACGGTCGCCCCAGGGTTGCTAAACGTCAGATAAATGGACCTGAGGTAATTTCCCTTTCATTTTTCAAGATAAACTCGGAACCAAACCCTTTCAATGCTATTGATACGTGATGTCATTTGTGATTTCAAAAATAGATGTTTCGGCTTTGCTAAGTTTGGCTTTTGTCTGTGATGCTAAACGGAGTCACTTTGGGCAACATGGTTGTTGTCGTTGGTGTCGTGGTTTGCTGTTTCAGAGAGCCTGACCCTGTCCGGGGAGGAGGGATAAGGAAGATCCCCCAACCAACTGCTATTTGAAAGGAGTCTTGAAACACGAGGAGGGGTTTGCCCACCGGACAAGACGAGAGAAAGGCGCGGCTGGCGGAAGGCACCCGCGGGCCAGCGCATGGCGGCATGAGCTTCGGAGGTGTATTTGTGGTGCGTTAGGGAGTTTGGCATGGCAGCACCAGGGCAAGGAGATGTAGAAATCGGCCGGGGACAGATCTTGGGAAGCCCCTGGGGGCCACTGTGAGAGGTTCAGACTCCGTCCTACCAGCGACGGGAAGGGTTTTGGGTAGGGGTGCGGCGTGATCAGGTTCAGCTTTTAGAAACATTACTCTGGAAGCACAGAGAGGAGCCTGGGTGGCCCGGAGCTCCCCCTGTGGGGCAACACTGTAGGGCCCTCACCTTTCGTAGAACACCAGTAACTCACTTCATCCTCACTGCAACCCTGGGAGGGGCAGAGAGGTCGGGGAACTCGCCCAAGGTCACACAGTAAGGAGACTGCAGAGCTGGGTTTCGGGCTCAGGGGTGTGCCCCCACCCAGACTGTCCCACCTGCACGCCAGGTAGCCTGGCTCTCTTACTTACCTTTTCAAAGTGTATACGGACTTACTTCGATCTTTATTTATTTTATTTTGTTTTATTTTATTTTATTTTATTCTTAAAATTTATTTTGAAAATGAGAGCGACGCAGGGTGGGAGGGGCCGAGAAAGCGGGGGGGGGGGGAGAGGAGAGAGAGAGAGAGAGAGAGAGAGAGAGAGAATCCCGAACAGGCTCCTACGTGTCAGTGCAGAGCCCGATGAGGGACTTGAACCCACGAACTGTAGATCGTGACCTGACCCGAAGCCAAGAGTCGAGGCGCTCAATCAGCGGAGCCACCCGGGTGCCCCCCCGCCGTGGACTCACTTCTATATTTAGATACATTTGTTCCAAAGGAGAGCTTTATGGAGCCATTATCAATGGAAAAATCCACTATAGTTTTCTGTTCCACGTTAATAAACCTCTATGAAAAAGCAAGCATCTGCCCATGCTGGGCCCTTAACAGACATGTGTGTGTGAGCTCAGGCAGGGGCCGTAGCCAGAGAAGGAGGGGTGCGCGGGGACACAGTTAGGACGTTTTGGCCACAGGGTGATGTTTCGAATGTCTGGAATGGGGTGGGGGTCTCCTGGGACCCGCCTGAGGTCTGGGTGACTGGTGACAAGGTTCAGACACCTGGGGGGTGGGGTGTGAGCCTCCCAGGAGACTCTACAAGTTCAAGTTAAAACCCTAAGTAAAGTGCTTCGGTGCTTAGGTGACATCTGAGATAGTGGGATGGGGCGGGGCGGGGGACTGGCTCACGGTTGGTGGGTGAGTGAAGGTCCTTCCCAGGCAAGGTGGGAAGGGCCACGGCTCGGGACACCAGGCCCCGGACAAGGGGACGTGCAGTCACCATCACAGGCAGATGGAAATCCCCAGGGAGTGAGGCGGCAGGGCAGAGGGCCCGGAGGACGGCTCTCCAGGGGGCCATGTGCACAGGCCCAGCCCGGCCTATGACCGGAGCCCTGGAAGGTCATGAGGAACGTGACATCAGGGTGCCATGAGCGGCCGTGCCCAACAGGTGTGGTGGAGCATTTATTACTTGAACGCCGCTCGGCTGGGGCTGTGGGGTGAGCTGGGTCAGCAGAGGTCCCCCGCGTTGACTCTCCCAGGGCACCTGCACCTCTGCATCTCCCTCCCAGCCTTACTCGGGGCAAATCATGCCCTCTCTCCCCCTCCCCTCGTCTTTGTTTCTGTGGCAGAAAATTTGAAAGCCCAGCATATTGGATTTCTTTTCAGCGCACCGATAAGGCAGAGGAAACATCTGTGGCTTGAGACAAAATGTGTGAAAGATGAGGCTGGGGGCAGGGTGGGGACAGAAGCGTTCTGTCTCGCAGGAGGTTTTGTCTCCTGGCTAGACACATCCTTTATTAAACTGAAATTTATAGGGCGAAGTGGGAACCCGGGCCCCGAGAAGACAGAAGGTTGAAATCTCCGAAAGGCGGGAATTCTAAATCAATAAAAAGGAAATCTTGAGAAGTCACACTTCCAGAATTAAATGTGGACATGTTGGCTTCAGTTTCCCTCGCTTTCCCTGGCCATCCGGCCCCAAGGGTTCTCTGCCAAGGTGGTACCCGCCTCGGATTGGTGTCCAGGGACCGAGATAGAAGTCTCTCTACCTTCCTCTTAATAAATCAGGGGCTGAAAGTGGTTCAGAGGACAACCCGACGGAAGAGGCCGGGACCCCGGAGGGATGGGGCTCTCAAGCCCCTGAGTGTGGCCATTGGCCCTGCTGCAGAAATCCCCAAGAGAGAGAGGACGACACAGAGGGCATGTCAGCTGTGATGCGGCATCCTTCCTCCTCACCCCTGCCCAGCCTGCCCTGCCCCAGGCTCTGCGATCTGCGGGTGAATCAGAAGGTATCGGCCACCTGATTGTGCCAGGCCGTCGGCCGGGCAGGGGTGGGGTGGGGGGGACCTCCAGCCTCAGGAGGGAGAAGCCCTGCTTCAAAATAGCCATGGCGCACTCTGTAAGTGGGCCATTTGTTGTTTGATGTGTTAGAAGTTTCATCAGACCTCTGGGCATGTTTATACAATTAGAGCAGCAAGCGAAAGAAAACAGCACGGTGACAAATTGGGCTCGTGCACTCTGATTAACTTGCTAAAGCTAAATACATTGCGTAGGAAGCGTGCCCCGTTTGAATTTATCAAATTGCTTCTCATCTAGATAGATGGCTGCTGGCCCAGTCCGGGGCGGGCAGCCGGGTATATACGCTCGGGCTGGAATTAGACGTGAGCACAGAAGGAGAGCGGAAACCAGCCCCCTGCGCTGAACAGAAGGACGAATCCCCTTTGCCGGGGCCAAGCAGGGCTGTGGTTCTGTCCAGAGCTGGTGGTAGTGTTGACGGGCTCCAGCGTCGTCAATTTCTGTTGACCCAGAACCTAGACGGGGAGCGGACTCCCCGTCACCCGGTGTCGTCTGGGTTCTTGACCTTGATGAACGAGATGACTGGTGGGAAAATAAGAGGGCGGAGGGTTTCAGTTTAAACAGCCTACAGATCAGCTTACATCGTTTACGCCTTCGACCCCCGCGGGTCGACCCCGTGCCTTGCCGTGTTGAGCTGTGTCCCATCCTACAGATGGAAGCAAACATTTATCAGGGACTTCACTCTGCGTTGGGACATACGCTCAATGCTTTTGAGTCAGTTGTCTTATTAAAGCCTCACAGCGGCCCCCTGACAAGACTGCCAGCATTATTCCCATCTTCCAAACGGGCGCAGGAAAAGTTCCTTGGGCGAGTGCAGGGAAACTGGCAAACGGCGGTGCCGGGACTTGAACCCAGGGGAGGCCGGTTCCCGAGCCTGCAAGGTTCGCTTCCCTCCGTGCTGCCTGCCCCAGGGCCACAGGGACCCTCGGGCTCTTCAAAGGGATCCCTGAGCCCTGTAGGGTCTGAAACGTCCTTTTGATACACCGAAGAGGCTGACGTTCCATTCCATCCACCTTCCGTGTTCTTTAGAAAACATTACATGTTTGAAAAATAGGGCATTATTTGAAAATTGGTATGTGCGGGGATTGTCCCCCAGCCTAGAACTAGATTAATGAATTCGTCATATGCCACGACCATTCTGATGCTAAAGGGGAGATGATATTTACAGTTTGTGCCAACTCACAAACAGTAATAGCTAATAATAATAATAATAATAATAATAATGACAGTAATAGCTGGCCCTGTTTTAAGTACTTCGCCTGTATCAACTCATTTCACTTTACCATGTCCTTTTAAGAAAGGTAATTTTTTTAAAATTTCTTTTTTAATGTTTCTTTATTTTTGAGAGAGAGACAGAGCATGAGCGGGGGAGGGGCAGAGGGAGAGAAGGAGACACGGAATCCGAAGCAGGCTCCGGGCTCTGAGCCATCAGCACAGAGCCCAATGCGGGGCTCCAACTCACTAGCCGTGAATCATGACCTGAACCGAAGTCGGACCCTCAACCGACTGAGTCACCCAGGCGCCCCAAGATAGGTATTTCTAATTTAAAAGCCTGTTTTCCAGATGAGGAAACTAAGGCACTGGAGGTTGAATAAATGCCAAAGCTCACACCGTTGCATTGGGATCTGGGCAGTCATGTTCTGGAGTTCGAGTACCGACAACTGCTGATGTGGGCAAAACCATGCAAGTCTCATGTCCCCCACAGCTGGACCATCCTATGCACAAGGCCAAGCCCTCCCCCTTGTTGCTGGTATGAGATGGTGCTTGGGGCCTGATCCGGCTGTGCCCAGCACTCTGGGAAGGCAACTCCTCGGCTGCTGGAGGAAGTCACTTCCGGAGAGCCAGTGGCCACACTGCCCATGCTTTTTCCGCTGCTGGGCAATCAGGGATGGTGTTTGTGGTTCCTCTTTGACTCCTGTCCCCTTTGGAGCATGGCTGGAAGACCAGGTCTTGTCAGACAGCACGGGGATTTACTGGGGCTGGTGCCCTGCTCATACAAGAGGCCAAGAGTCAGATCATTTTCTTGCAGAATGACAGACATGGGCCTTCCCGGGTCGTAGGAGACCGATTTGGAGAGGGGGTGGGGCCCAGTTTTGCCTAGAAACAGATAGATTTTTGAAGAGGAAGTGGTTCATCTTCTCTTAAAGTAGGTAATGGCAATGCTCTTGGAGGTCGTTCTTTGCAGCTGGTGATCGGGGACTTTAGTAGGACTTGGATTTCTTCCTCATTCACTCATTCACCAGGTTTGCAGCAGCCAACAGTGTGATATATGAGGGACGCGGGGGTGAACAGGACAAATGCAGTCCCTCGGGAGCGAGTGACGAGGCCACGGGGGGGGGGGGGGGGAGAGACCGTTATCTTATCACAGAAATAAGGGCAAGTTTGTGCCTCCATGATGAGAGCAACAGGGGGGAGCCACCCAGCGCTTTGGGAACCTCCGGGGGCAAAAACCATCTGGACGCCAGAGTCAGGAGCAGCTTCCCTAAGAAACGGACAATGGGGCTGAGACGTGAAGCATGAGAAGAGCTCACCAGACAGGGGAGAGATGGGGAAAGAAGAACCCTTCTGGAAGAGGGAAGTGTAGGTGCAAAGGCCCAGTGCAGGCAGTAGCACGGCAGATATAAGGGACTACGGAGGCTGGGGGTTCTGGTGAAGTCAGCAGAGCCACCCTGGGCTGCGCCTTATGGCCATGTTAAGGCCATGGGAGTGGCTGGTCATCATAAAGGCAGTGAGAAACCATTGACTGATTTTAACATGGAAACAGGGCAGTGACGTATCTATTTATGCCTGGTGAAGAGCACAGCGGCCCCAGATCACCTCTTCACGGCATAATTTCCGGCAAAGGCTGGGTATTTCCAACATAGAGGTCATGGGAGTAAGAGCCTGGTGCATGGAGCAAAGGAGAAAACCCAGTGGAAAAAGAATCAGTCATCTGTGCAATTTTGGGAGACCTCTCCTTGCAAGCACAAAATGTAGCAGATTGGGAACATTTAGTGTGGGGGTCCCCAGGAGCACACTAAGTAGCCTCTAGGGTAGGGGCGTCTGGGTGGCCCCATCAGTGAAGCACCTGACTCTTGATTTTGGCTCAGATCATGATCTCATGGTTCATGGGATCAGGCCCCTCGTTGGGCTCCGGGGCTGACAGTGTGAAGCCGGCTTACAATTCTCTCTGTCTCCCCACTCCCACCCCCACTCTCGCTCTCAAAATAAATAAAGAAAAAGTTTAAAAAATAGCCTTTAAGGCAGAGATTTGCTGTCCTGCCTCAATAGAAGTTCATCCTAATGACTCCAGGCCATCAACAGTACAGATAAAATTGTAGTGGGTATTACTTGTTTTGGAAAATACTGAACAGCATAATATACTGCAGGTGTATTCCCCCAAAAAAATGGTTCAAGTGAAAAAAGAAATTGGTGCTAAAGGAATACATCCCGAGGCCTCTGAAATGTTCCATCATGACGAGCCTCTGAGCTGGCCAGATTGTGCTACAAACATCTTGATGAACTCAAGAGATTTTTAGCTTGCAACAAAGGAAGTAGAATGCTCTCATAACAAAGGCCTCAGAATATGGAGGTGGCCTTAGAATTGAACAATGGGTAAAAGCTGGAAGAATTTTGAGGCACAGGAGAGAAAAAAAAATGCTGCATTTTCTTTTTTTTTTTTTTAAATGTTTTTATTTATTTTTGAGACAGAGACAGACCATGAGCAGGGGAGGGGCAGAGAGAGAGGGAGACACAGAATCTGAAGCAGCCTCCAGGCTCTGAGCTGTCAGCCCAGAGCCCGACGCGGGGCTCGAACTCACGGAGTGTGAGATCGTGACCTGAGCTGAAGTCAGCCGCTCAACCTATTGAGCCACCCAGGCGCCCCAAAATGCTGCATTTTCTTAATTAGACTGTTGGGAGAATTGTGGACATTCAGGTCGCTTCTGGTGAGGGTTCAGAGGGGAGAAACACACACACACACACAGAAGGCAACGAGGAGACAGGGGCGAAGGTTGGAGGGAGGGATTCGGCCACAAGACAAGGAACGTGGGGTGACCTCCAGGGACGGAGAGATCAGGAACAGTGTCTCCCCTGGAGCCTCCGGAGGGAATGCGGTCTGTGGGCACCTTAATCTCTGCCGAGTTGTAGACGTGCGGCCTCCAAAACTTGAGAGAATAAATTTCCCTTGTTTGAAGCCACTGAGTTTGAGGGAATTTGTTACGGCAGCCACAGGCAACGAGTGCATTCTGAGTAACCTTTCCTTTGTGTTCCAGAAACATCCACGGTTTCATATGGCTGGTGCATTCTCATACTTCAGGGCTCAGACTAAATGACACCTCCTCAAAGTGGCCTTCCAGGCCTCTCTACCTAGAGCCAGCTGACCCCTTCCTAACCTCCATCACAGCACTCGGTGTTAAACCTAAACGTCCTTTCTCAGTTTGTGTGCTTGTATTTGGTGGGTCTTCTTGTTAGAATATGAGCTCCAGGTCGTCCCGGCCTGTGGGATCCTGCTCCCTTGCAGAAAGCCGGGGAGCAGAATGGACAGTCCATGAAGGTTTGTTGAATGAATGAATGACTTTTCGCAGTGTCCCGAACGTCAATCGAGTTTGGTAATTTTTTTTTTTTTAATTTAAACCCAGGTTAGTTAACATATAGTGTATTAATGATTCCAGGAATAGAATTTAGTGGTTCATCACTTACATATAAAACCCGGTGCCCATCCCAACAAGTGCCCTCCTAATGCCCATCACCCGTTTAGCCCATCCTTCCCCCTCAACGCCCCTCCAGCAACCCTCAGTTTGTTCTCTATATTTAAGTCTTCTAAGATTTGCCTCCCTGAGTCTGATGGGTATTAAGAAGACGAGCTAGGCTTCTAGCTCGCCTTGATCAACAGGTATCATTGGCTCTTTGCATTCTTATTTTGGATCCTTAGCCTGTCCCAGGATGTAAGGCTGTTGAATATTCATTCACTCATTCACTCATTCAATAAATATTTATTTATTCGGGACTTATTATGTGCGAGGCAGTCCACTGATGATTCCTAATTGGGCTATTTTTTTCCCCTGTTGAATTTCAATTGAGAGAGAAAAAAGCAATTGTAGCATTTTTTCAAGGCAAAACAATCTGTATTACAACCACAGACCACAAACAACAAAACAATTTTTCGTGAGGCTAATTAGTGCTGAGCCTTAAAAAAAAAAAAAAATTTGCCAATTCTGGAGCAGTCTTTGAAGCCTTTTTGAACTGAATGGTAATCAGGAAACTTCAGCCTTCATGAGGCAAGGGCTCAGAGAAAAATGAGGCACTCTGGAGTTGTGGACTTTCTGCAACTCTGATTTGGCTGAATTTTCTTCTGATAAGGAAATTTCCAGGACATTGACGGGCAAAGCACATTCATTGCACACACGGATTCTTTCAACAGGCTTCATGATACACAAGCAGTCTCCTAATCAGAAGTGTTTCTTTCTGCTTAAAACCCAGAAGGGTAGCTGACATCTTTTATCAAAAAGACAGACAATTCTTATCCCCTGACAATTCCAGATTATGGGTCCCAGGAGGCTCTCCTTACACTGGTATTTTATCACCGGAATCAGAGCGACTGCTGTTTATTTTCTGAACCTCCACGTAGTTTTCAAGGTGTTTCCAGCAGGGCTTGGGCTGACAGTGACACGTGTTATTGTCACATTGCTAGATCTGAAAGAAAACACCAGATAAATAAATATCAGTGTTTTCTTGGATCTCTTTTTGCTATCATGGGCACCGGAGGTACTGGCATTTGTTAATTCACATCTCTTCTCTGTTTGGGGAGGCTCGTTCCCCTTTCATATCTCGTCTGGTGGAGCGGGGGAGGCAAGGGGAGGCTGGCAGCCTGGCATGGACTAGGACAGCCATTTAATCCGGTTCTGAGTCTGGGAAAGGGACGCAGGACAGAGGGCGGAGGCGGCCTCTGGATGAAGTTGCATCCACGGGGTTGGGGCCTGGGAGCAGGAGGGGGTGGGGTGGGGAGAGGGGAGGAGGAGTCTGGCTGCAGGTTATCTGCGTGGTGAAGTCAGCGCTGCCTCAGAGTCAGGTGACACGGGCTGGGGTCTCCGTGGGGCAGGTTGCCTAACCTCTGAGCCTCTGCTTCTCTGCAGAGCGGGATCCTGGGACCTCCCTCCCTCTCCCAGGTTGACAGGGAGGTGCCCACCTCCAGGCAGAGCAGCTCCTCACTTTCTCCCAGACACCTGCTGCCCATTTTCCCTGCTTATTCCCCCCCCCTCCTTTTCTCTTCTACGGATCACACCTCTCTCTGCCTTTTTGCCTTCTTTAGATCTCCTTATCTCAGATCAGGGGATGACGTCAACAAACCACGGCCCATGGGCCACATCTGGCCTGCTGCCTGGTTTGGGAAATAACAGTTTCACTGGCACACAGCCATGCCCGCTCATTTGCATATAGTCTGCAACTGCTTTTGTGCCGCAGCGGCAGAGCTGAATGGTGGCAACAGAGACCATATGGCCCGCAGAGCCTGAAATCTGTACTATGCGGCCCTTCGCGCAGGAAGTTTGCCGATCCCTGTACGTGATGCTCTCCTAGACATAAATGACCCTGATTCCACCCATCCTCGAAGACCCGACTTGAGTTCTTGGTGTGCTTGGCGCTCCACGGCGTGTTTATCGGTTTCCCGTGTAAAAAGGTTCCCATGATCCAATACCCGTGGAGAATCCTAAGTTAAGTGAACGTAAACAGACTTCGTTACTAAATGTTGGACTTATCAGAGCATTTAACGTGCTGGTGTGCAGGGGGGAATGCCCAGGAGGGGAATGTATTTCTCGACGGGGCCACTAAGTGTTGAAGAGCTTGACCCCACTTCTCTAACCACTCTTTCTCTTCGGGGGACGTCGTCTGCTCCCATAGCTTCGGAATATTTTCTGCTGAAATTTTCATTTCTAGTCTGGGTCTCTCCTCTGGGCTCCAGAAACCAGGCTCCCTTTACTCTGCAGTTATCTAGCAGGTGCCTCCAGCTTAAAATGTTCCAAATGTGCTTGTTCCCCTCCCGTCTTTACACCCATGTTAGGAAGCGGCAACACTGTTCACCAGTGGCTGACGTCGAAAACCTAGGACTTTCTTGACTCTCTTCTTCCTCTTACGCCCTTTATCAAATCCATCAACATGTCTGTCATCTCTCACTACAAACTGCATCCTGCACAGGGTCACTTCTCACCACTGTGCAGTGACCGGCCAAGTCTAAGCCAGCAATATCTCTCCTGGATTCTTGCGACAGCCTCCAGGTTGGGCATCCTGCTTCTGCTCTTGCCCTGTAGTTCATCCTCTGCACAGCGGACAGAGCGGTGTTTCTGAAACTTAAATCCAATCACGTCACAACTTTCCCCGGCTTCACATACTTTAAAGAAAAGGTTTCTGTTCCAGCCAGGATGCAATACAAAATTTTTGAATGGCTTTCCAGGCTCTGGCTAATCAGGACTTCATCTACCTCTTACCTCTGACCTATTCTGCCCTTAAACCCAGTAACCCCTGGGCCTTTGCACATACTAATGTTGCATCTTGGAAAGCTCACCATCGTTCTGTTTTCCTCCCCGCTCTTTTCAAGTCCTCTTCTGACTCTTCATTGTCATTTAGGTCTTAACTTCATAGATCTTTAGAGAGGCCCTGGCTCACCAACCCAAAGTGGGTATTATTCTAGAGTGTTCTAGAGTGTTCTAGAGTGTCATCCTTATGGCTCTTATTGGAACCCCAACTTATCTTCTTTATCTATTGTTTTCATGCTTATTTTCAGTCTCCCGTTGAGTAAAAGCTTCATGGGGGGAAGAACCAGGTCTGTTTTTCTTTTCCCATCACTAGGGATCCAGAGCCTGAGACAGTGCCAGGCACACTGTGGTCTCTCTGACAAGAGGCCATTCTCGACGGGCCGACCCCCAGCCTCCTTTATCCACAGAACACCCTGTGTATCAGCATTTTATATTATTATTATAACAACAACAAGAGCTGACATTCATTGAGGGCTACTTGCCAGGCCTCATGCTAAATGCTTTTCATTTGTTAATATGTGCTGGTCTTCCAATTAACCTGTGGAGCCTATGAGCAGGTGCCATTGTTGTACCTGCGTCACAGATGGGGAAACCGAGGCACCGAGAGACCAAGTTGCTTGCCTAAGATCGCACATCTGATTCTCTCGATCTGATTCCAGATCCACAACTGTGGGCAGTGCTGGGGTTACAGCTGCCGTATTATGGCGCTCAGCATTTGAGCCTCTGGAAGTAAGGTTAACAGGAGCCTGACAGCACTGTGACCGGGCTCATCTCTGACCTTGGCTTCTGATTTGAGAAGAGGCTCTGCTATGCCATGTGGGCTCACCTGCACGTTATTCGGAACGCTACTCAGCTGCGTCAAAAACCTTACTCTCATCGGGAACCCCCGTGTGTACTTTTCACAGTCTCAACGGCTCATAAAAAGTGTATCTACCCTATTATTAAATGAGGTAACCTCTGTAAAGTGCTTAGGACAGTTCCTGGCCTATAAAAAGGGCTTTGCAATTTTTTTTTTCGGTCAATAAATGAATATATGTAGCTGGAAGAGCTTTCACCTTGACCACAGAGGTGAGCAAAATCAGAGGTGGCCAAAGCCGAGTTCCCCGTGCCGTCCGGGTACCGTCCAGGTACCACGCCTGCTGGACATGAAGTAACATTGAATCCATAAGTCGTTTCCTTCCTCAAAGACAACCTGGCCCAATCTTCAACATCTCTCAACACCTGCTAATCTCCCCCTTTAGCCGGGAGAGTCCCTGGGACCAGCCTAAAGCTCAGAGCCTTTGGCAAGCAGTAGTGTCTCTTAGGCGAGCGAGAACACTGTTTTGCCTGAAAGGTTGCCTCCTCCTTGCATTTACAGACAAAGTCCGGTACGATTACCCGTATTCAAATCTTGAGGTTTTCATTATCACGGTAAATTTTGATTTGTGACAAGTGATTTTGCCTTGGAATTATGGTAGAGACTTCAAGGTTGGTTTGTTTGTTTTCCAAAATGAATTGACATGAAAAATGAGCTTAAAACACACATTTATCACATGACCCAGCCATCCCAGTGCTAGGTATTTACCAGGGAGAAGCGAGAGTTTGAGCCCAAGAAAATTTACCTGCGGGGCGCCTGGGTGGCCCAGTTGGTTAAGCCTCTGACTCTTGGTTTCGTCTCAGGTCACGATCTCACGGTGCATGAGTTTGAGTCCCGCGTCAGGCTCTTGTGCCGATAGCATGGAGCCTGCTTGGGATCCTCTTCTTCTTGTCTCTCTGCCTCTCCCCACCCCATAAATAAAATAAATAAATAAGTCAGTAAGTAAATAAATAAAATTTACATGCCAGCTCTCATAGCAGTATTATTTATAACAGCCCCAAATTGGAAACACCCCAAACGCCCATCAACAGGTGAATAGATAAACAGACCGTGGCATATCCACACCTAAGACTCCATAACAAAAAGGAACAAAATAGCAAGGCTTACAACCACACGGGCGAGCTTCAAGGGCATTGCGTTCCGTCAGAAAACTCCAAACAAAAGAAGGGGGGCTTGTGATTCCAATTATGTGACTTTCTTCGAAAAGGCAAATTTGTGGCAACCGTAAATGGGCCGCCCGTGCCCTGGGATAGGGGAGAAGATGGTTGTGACGGGGGCCCAAAAGGGCTTTTTGAAGATGCTGGAAGAGACCCGTGTGTTTGATTGTAGACGTGTCCACATGGGTACGTACGTTTGTCAAAAGTCATGGAAATGGACATTAAGGTAGGCGCCATTGTGTTACACGCAAGGTATGCCTCACTTGAATTGATTAAAAGGAGAGTTTAAAGGGGAAGTAGGAAAATAATGAAACCAGGATTGTGTGGAAGGGCCGACGCTGGGAAGGGGGCTGAGTTGAGGAACCTCTTCTTCTTCCCATATTGTCATTTAAAAATTCCTTAACCCCGGCCGGCAATCTCCATGCACTTGTGTCATTAACCCTGTCAGCCTTTTCTTTTATGGATTCTAGATTTCATCTCGCTTAAGACATCAAAAAGGCCTCCCCCCAACCTACGATTATGGACACTATTGTCTCATATTGTCCTCTGGGCTCCTAGAAGCGTTAAAGATGTGACTTTTCGAAGTTATTATTCTTACTGGTGGTAAAAAGCACACAGCAGGGCGCTTGCCCTCTTAACGAGTTGTTGTTGGTTTTTTTTTTTTACGTTTATTTATTTATTTTGAGAGAGAAGTGTGAGAAGGGAAGGGGCAGAGAGAGAGAGAGAGGACGGGGTGGGGGGAGACTCCCAAGCAGGCGCCACACTCCAGCGCAGAGCCCGACGCGGGGCTCGAACTCACTACCCAAGAGATCGTGACCTGAGCTGAGATCGAGAGTTAGACGCTTAACTGAGGGAGCCCTCCAGACGCGCCCCCCCCCACCCCTGCCTTAACCATTTTTTTTTTTTTCAACGTTTATTTATTTTTGGGACAGAGAGAGACAGAGCATGAACGGGGGAGGGGCAGAGAGAGAGGGAGACGCAGAATCGGAAACAGGCTCCAGGCTCCGAGCCATCAGCCCAGAGCCCGACGCGGGGCTCGACCTCACGGACCGCGAGATCGTGACCTGGCTGAAGTCGGACGCTTAACCGACTGCGCCACCCAGGCGCCCCTCCTGCCTTAACCATTTTTAAGTGTCCACTTCAGTGGCACTAGGTGCATTCACACAGATGTATGACCGTCACCACCATCCGGCTCCAGAATATTTTCATCCGCGCAAACTGAGTCTCTGCCCCCCCCCCCCCCCGTTCCACGCTCCCCTTCCCCGCTCTTACCAGGCCCTGGCAGCCATCACACTGCACCTTCTGTCTCTGAAGGGAGTCCCCTGGGTGCCTCGCGTCGGTGGAGTCACACAGCGTGTGCCCTCTTGTGACTCGTTTCCTTCACTTGAGACACACGTTCGTGTCATTTTTACCACCGCTCCATTTCTAACGCATCTGGAATTTGTTCTGTGTGTGCATAGCGTAGGCAACGATTTCACTTGATTGCGGCCAACAAATGGTTAACCGCATTTCCCAGCCTCATTTACGGAAGAGACCAGTTTTGTTCATGATCGACGGGTAGACACCAGTGCCATCCACCGTGTTCCGGGGCTCCATCGGGGGCCCTCTCTTCTGGGCTTTGAGCCGCGTGTTCATTCCTCTGCTGGTTCCTCGCGGCTTTGACCACTTCAGCTAAGGCCTCACCATCCTAACTGTATCCGGGGCCTTGCTCGGGCCTCGTGTTTTGCCCGTAGCCTTTCAGCGGCTCCAAAGGATTTGGGGTGCTCCCAAGGTTTCCCTAAAGCCCCTCCGTTTCCCAGGGGAGACTAGCGGGCAGGGGTCTCCGTCCGGGCGTGGCTATGGAAGGCCCGGGCCACGCTTGTCAGATCGCAGAGACCCCGACGGTCCCGAGCACCCCCTGTCGGCCGCAGGACTGAGGTCACTGGCAGGTCAGCCCTCCGACCCTGCCTCCGAAGGGTTTGGGGGGCAGCTCGGGTGCTCAGGGATGGTTGGGATTTCTCTGCCTGCCGTGGAGCTTTGACGTGACCCAGCTGATCTTCAGGCCGACTTCAAGATAAGGCAAGTTAATCTTGGTTCCCTTCCAAGGACATTCGGTTCTGACAGGCAAAACAGAATCCTTTCGAAGTTCATTTCAGAGGGGACCCCGGAGGCAGTACGCTAGGGCGCCCCTGGACTTCTACAGAGGGAGTGTAGTGACGTTGCCGGGCCCGCCTCCCCCCGGGGCTGTGACAGGACGCTGAAGAAAGGGAGCACGGGCCCCTCTGGGCAGGGCTGGTCCGCAGGCATGTGGGCCACAGACGGTCCACGACTATCTGCAAGGCTTGGCCTCGGATCCCACGGAATCGAGGCCCTTCAGACTGTTTTCTCAGGACTGGAGGTGTGGGCAGAGAGTGGGAAGGGCTGGTTTCCACAAATCCCTTGCCATCTACCATCAGATGACTCAGGTCACGCCAGGCAGCTGGCCGCCTCTAGTTTTCTGGTACGTTGAGCCAAGGTAGAGCAGAGATAAGCTGGGGTGGGGGGCTTGCTGGGGAACAATGGCCATTCTCTCTCCCCACCCCTTGGTGCTTCCCAGCAGCAGGGAAGCCACCTGGAGAGCAGGCCGCATTTGGTAAAGGGCCCCTTGGGGACACGGAACACAGGGAGGAGTTTGCAGGGCCGAGCCAGGAGCTGGCAGGAAGGCAGACCAGCGAAAGCCTCCAGAAGCTCAGTGTTGCCCAAACGAGGATCGTTCACACGTCACCTTCCCACACTCCCCACTCCCTGCATGGGTCTCTATGGTCACATACACACACACACACACACACACCCCACAGGCATACGTACACATATACATTTAAACCGCTTTTCTAACATTGGTGAATTTAGCCTATTTACAAGCAGTCATCTGTGATCAGTAATGATCAGTGTCACTCACTTGATAAGAGAATACGTACAATAGGCCACTGCTGTTGTAAGCACTTTATTTATTTAAAATCTTTTTTTAATGTTTATTTATTTTTGAGAGAGAGAGAGAGAGAGCTGGGGAAGGGGCAGAGAGAGGGAGATGCAGAATCCGAAGCAGGCTCCAGGCTCTGGGCTGTCAGCACAGAGCCCGATGCGGGGCTCGACCTCACAAGCCACGAGATTGTGACCTGAGCTGAAGTCGGACGCCCAACCGACTGAGCCACCCGGGCGCCCCTGTTGCAAGCACTTTAGATACATTAATCTAGGTTAATCAACTCCCTGAGGCCAGTCCTACTGAGTAACTTAGCCCCCACTCAACACATGAGGAAACTGAGGCACAGAGAGGTAAAGTCACCTGCCTAAGGTCACTCTGTTTCAAATCCAGGCCGCCTGGCTCTGGGCTCTGAAACAGGCTCCCTCTCCAGTCATGGGTCAGATATGGGCTGGGCTGAATGTCTTTTTCCCGAGTCACATTCACAAACCACATATATGTACACACACACACATATATATACACACACACACACACATATATATATATATATGTATATACATATATACATCGAGTACAAAGTGTTCATCTATGGGCCACCTGGTTCTCTCCACAAACCTGCATTTGTGGACACTCACTCAGGCCTGGAAGGAACAGAGGCTGGAGTTGGGGCAACCCTGCTTCCCCAGGATGATAAGGCCAGGGGGACCACTATCCTCTGACACTCCCCGGTCCTCTCAGCTCTGTATGTGTGTCCCTCCAGTTGCCGCCTCCCCAGCCACCATGGGGACTGGATCCAGTGTGAGTGTGCGGGGTGGGAGGTGGGAGGAGAGAGGATGCAGGCCTTCCGAGGCCCCATTAGCCACGGAGAATCCTATAGCCCAGTGACTCACGCCCTGCGGTTTAGGAGGCGAAAACCACCCAATTCCGTCATGGTCCCCTCCCTCTTGTCTGGTTCTAATTTTTTTTTTTTAGACATTTATTTATGTTTGAGACAGAGAGAGACAGAGCATGAACAGGGGAGGGTCAGAGAGAGAGGGAGACACAGAATCTGAAACAGGCTCCAGGCTCTGAGCAGTCAGCACAGAGCCCGACCCGGGGCTCGAACTCACGGACCGTGAGATCATGACCTGAGCCGAAGTTGGCCGCTTAACCGACTGAGCCACCCAGGTGCTTCTAAATGAAGCACCTGGCCTGGTTTGCTCCTGAGGGGTTCTCCATTAAGTGGGCAAGTAGAAACTTCAAGGTGAGACTTCAGAGTGGCCCCCATGGTGGGAGAGTATGGTCCCCAGCGCCGGGCACAACAGTTGATCCCCAGTCTTGTGGTTTTAATTGGAAGTCACAGCATCACTGGCATCATCATGATCACCTTGGGGCATCTTTTGGGAAGCCCCAGGGCACGCTCCAGGCTCCTTAAGCTGTGCCCTGAGTGGCTTTAGCCAGGTGTGAGAGAGATTTCCAGCAACAGTTAGGCTTTCTTCTGAAGGCCTCAGGTCGAGTGGAGACAGAATGGGCTTTTTCTCTGGGCCTTGGGCCTGTGGCCACCTGCCTGTCTGACAGGCTGAGCTTCTGGGCCTGTGTTCCCAAAGGCCCGGACTTTGCGGAACCTCCTCTCAAAAAGCACCCAGTACTGCTCTCTTCCTCAGCTGTGGAGGACTGTAACCTTTGGAGCAGGTGGCTCTGGGTTCAAATCCTGCAGGGTGGCCCGGGCGAGGCACTCTACCTTGCTAAAGGCCAAGTTCCCTCACCTGTAAAATGGGCTAACAGCTCCTGGTCTGCACTGTCACCGGAAGAAGGGAATGAGTTAAGGGGTGAAAAGTGCTTGGGCCCAGAAGCTGCCCAGGACATGGTTGGTAGTGCCACGGGCCAGGTAGCCCAGAGTGGGTTTGCTTCTTTGGTTCTACTTCAGGCATCTGCACGCTGCCTTCTCAGGGGCAGGCTCTGTGTTACGTGGCTTTTGGTGGCAACTAAGATAGGGGCCATCCCAGCCCTCGCGGGTCTCAACGCTTCTTCCCCCTGCCTCCGTGTAGTTCATTTCTACATCTCTTAGAGATGTGGTTTTCTAAACTTTAGGAAGAAGGTCGCCAGCCCCCGCAGAAGTCAGACAAATGTGCCTGTGCCCAGGGTACACGCGAAATTTGCAGACAAGTCAGGGAGTCCTTGGACCCCCGCCCCCTGCCCCCAGCCACCCTTTCCATTCTCCTTAGCGCCTTTTATCAGGCCCTAAAGATGGAATGGAAAAGAGTAAAGGTGCCCTCAGCCATTTATGCTTATTCTGTTTCCCCCTTCCCGGCTCCCATGGGTGCCCATGGAAACTGCGTGAAATGCTCTTTCTAAAAGCCTAATTATTTACACTGACGGTATTTACTTTTAACCTCCAGTTGCTGAGTCAATATCATTTTTCCCCCTTTCCTCCTGTCCCTTGGCTCAAAAAGGCAGCAGCTTTGCGAAACACACCTGACTGTATCTCTTTATCTGCCACTGTGGCCTTTTAAATTTCACCTGCTCTGGGAAATAAATGACAGAGGCCACACAGATTCAGGAGGGGCCATTGTTCGGGCCCTGGTCTTTGCTCCTGCCCACAATTGACACTACCTCTTTAAGCCTCCAGGGTTTTCCACAGGCTCCAGAGCTCCCACCTACCGTTGAATTTTCTTTTCCAAGTTCTATGACCTGAGGCATTGCCCCAACTGCCGCAGGAGGGTGGGAATTTTCTCTATACCTGTGACCATCAGGGAGTTTCTGAACAGCCTGTGACTACCAGAACCAGCCCTCTTAATCTGCTCTCTGGATCGCCCCCCGGGGGGGGGGGGGGTGGTATTCCGGGCTCCGCCCTGCCACTGGGCACCCTGTACCCAGCTTCCAGGCACCTGGCTGCAGTCAGCAAACTGATTTGTTCAGTTATATCTATGATCAGATGCCACGGGCAGATGAGAGTGATAACACCGTCCCTGTTTTGCAATCGGGGACATGATGGAAATGGGAGATAAGGTGCGGGGGAGGTGTGGGGCAACCTCGAACCAGCTCCCCAGTAAGGACACCGGTAAAGCCATACGACCCATTTTCATTGCTGGCAACTTTCTGGATCTCCATTAGTCGTCTGCCAGTGCTCCTGTCATTAACCATGCTAACCGCGCTCTCTGCAGTGGGATCGCTCTGTTCTCCCCTTGCCACCGCGTAGGAACAAACGTCTTATAATTAGCAGCCGACCAGGCGACACAGATCTCCTGGCTGGATGATGATAGGCCTCGGAGGCTGTTCCAGGACCTTCCTGATCCTGCAGAACTTCACTTGGGTCTCTCGGCCCTCCCGAGGTGGAGAGACCCTACTGTTCTTCTACACGCAGCCCCCGCCAAGAGACGTGGGCTCAGCAAAGTAGTTTGCGTGTGCAAATCCTACCCCCTCGCTGTCTCCGACAGAGCTTCTCAGAGCCTCCGTCCTTGTCTGGCCAGTTCACCTCTGGGTCTGCACAGAGCCTGTCACCGTGTTCTTGGCCTGTGACTAACGTTGAATGAATGCGCCCAGCAACCCCTCAGCCCCCAGGGGCTGAGAGTTCATTTTGCAATTCAACTATTTATCTTAGGCACAGCCAGCCTCCTCCCCAGGCCTAAGGACACGTTGCAATCTAGAAGCTGGAAGGAAGCTGACCACTTTGATTCCAAGGTGTGGGCCCAGCTGTTGCTGTGGGCGGAGGACAAGAGACAATGAGCTCTGGAGCTGTAGATGCGTCCAGAAAGCTCTGTGAGGCACCGTGTGTGGGTGCTCTCAGTGCTGTTCCACAGCATCATAGCAGCTGCGGCAGGGTGGACAGGGGAGGGGGGCATAGCTGTAAAGGTGGGCCATGGGCCAAGGGATGAGCTCCTTAGGGGTTATGTCGACCGTCCAGCCTGTGTGGTATTTCCAAATACTAGAAGGGTGGGGTGGGGGCGTAGATATAAAATAATATGTAATCTATGCATGTGTATTTCTATACATGCCTATATAATTTAAAAAATATATACACGGCCCCTGTGTTCTGCATGCTGTATCCTACCCCCAAAATTCATACGTTGAAATCTTTAAAAAAAATTTTTTTTAAACAGGTACGTTTATTTATTTTGAGAGAAAGTGACAGCAGGGGAGAAGGAGAGAGAAAGGGAAAGAGAATCACAAGCAGGCTCTGCACTGTCAGCACAGAGCCCGATTTGGGGCCCGAACCCACGAACCACGAGGTCACGACCTGAGCCGAAATCGAGAGTCAGATGCTTAACCGACTGAGCCAACCAGGTGTCCCTTTTTAATATATTTAATGTTTATTCGTTTTTGAGAGAGAGCGAGAGAGCGAGCAGGGGAGGGGCAGGGAGAGAGGGAGACACAGAATCCAAAGCAGGCTCCAGGCTCTGAGCCGTCAGCACGGAGCCCAGCGTGGGGCTGGAACTCACGAACCACCAGATCATGACCTGAGTCAGAGCTGGCCACTGAACCGACTGAGCCACCCAGGCGCCCCACATATGTTGAAATCTTAATCCCTGATGTCGTGGTGTTAGGAGGTGGGGCCTTTGGGAGGTGCTTGGGTCATAAGGAAGGAGCTCTTGTGACTGGGATTTGTGCCTTTCTAAAAGAGATCCCAGAGCGCTCCCTGGCCCCTTCTTCCCTGGGAGGAGGCTGTAACCCGGAAGAAGGCCTTCACCCAACCATACTGGCACCAGCCTCCCAGCCTCTAGAACTGTGAGAAGTAAAGTTCTGTTGTTTGTAAGACAGGCCGTGACACTTTTGTTAGGACAGCCCGAAGGGATGGAAACAATGACCATTTTCTCAATTACCAATAGATGTGGCCCCTCAAGGGGTCAGAGTCCCAGCAGGAAATTGATTCCAGTTTAGATGGCTTAAGGGTCTTTAAAAAGGACCTGCTCCCAGAGACACGAAGGGCAGATCAGGGCAGGACAAGCAGCCCCGGAGACTAGCCATTTGATTTCAGCCTAGCGCCTGGTGTAGAGAAGATGCTCAATAAAACATTTCTTAAATCACGAGTGAATGCATAAACTATTAATAAGTAAACCGACGAGAGGCGACGCGTCCCCTTTGGAGTGGATACTCTGAAGCCCTTTTGAGAGCTTGGGTTCTGAGAGGGTAATTGACCGGCGAGGGCACTCGGCCACTCAGTGCATTCCGCAAATATTTATTGAGTACTTATTATGTACCAGACGTGTTTACATTTGATGGGGGGAAGACGAGCATGTCAACATATGTCTGCTGTGTAATATCTAAGTGCTACAGAGAGCAATACAGCAGAATGGGGAACGGAAGCTCTGGGGACAGGGTGTACTTTTACGGATCATGTGGTCAGAGATGGCCTCTCTGATACGGAGAGACATGGGAGGCAAGACCCGAAGGAAGCGAGGACAAGTCATGTGGTTCCTTCGGACAAGAGGATCCCTGGAGGAGGAAAGTGTGTGCAAAGCCTCGGGGGCAGGAGCGCGTCCGGGGCATTTGGGAAAAAGCAAGGAGGCCGCGGTGGCTGGGCCAGGGTCGACCCACCACCTGCCGCCCCAGCTGGACATTCGAAAAGGTCCCTCCGACCTTAACCTCCCCCGGCCAGAGCCCTCCAACGCCTCTGCACTGTCTGGGAAATACCTTGGCCGGCTCCCTCTGAAATCCCTTCCCTCTCTGCACTCTAGCCACACTCGCAGCCTGGCCTTTGCCCCTGTCAATTCCCTCTTCCGGGAGCACTTGCCCCGTCACTCCTCCGGATGGCCTCCTCTGACTGCCATTCCCAAGAAAGCTATCCCAGGTACCGTATCATGCCACCTTTCTCATTTCCTTCACAGGCGACACGTTATCTCCTATTACCTGGTTTATGTGTGCCAACCTCTTTTGTCACCCTTGTCCCACCAGGAGCTTTCCGAAGGCGTGACCCTCATCACTTTGCTCCTCGTGAGATCCCTTGGACCTAGAACAATGCCTAGCACATAGTGGGTCCTCAGCATATATTTGTTGAACAATGAATGAATGAGTGAGTGAGTAAATTTTTTTTGAGACCCCGGAGTGGGACTGAGGAGAACATACTCTTTCTTTCCTCAGTCTTTTGTGCCTGAAGGTTTTCCTTCTAGACTTTGGCTTCTCTAGGGAGCGTTTCGAGCAACCATCCATACCGGTGTCATTGACCGGAAGAGCAGAGCTCTGGGGATCCTCGTGAGGGTTTTGGGAAAGATTTCTCTTGTACCTGCTCCCCTTTTCCGTCAAAAAATACTTTCCATGATGGGGCACCTGGGTGGCTCAGTCGGTTAAGCGTCGGATCTTGGCTCAGGTCCCCATCTCGTGGTTTGTGAGCTCGAGCCCCACACTGGGCTCTGTGCTGGCAGCTTGGAGCCTGGAACCTGCTCCGGATTCTGGGTCTCCCTCTCTCTCTCTCTCTCTCTGCCCCTCCCCTGCTCACGCTCTGTCTCTCTCTTTCTCTTGCTCACTCAAAAATAAATAAACATTAAAAAATTAAAAGGGGCGCCTGCCTGGGTGGCTCAGTCGGTTAAGCGTCCGACTTCAGCTCAGTTCACGACCTCGTGGTCCGTGAGTTCGAGCCCCGCGTCGGGCTCTGGGCTGATGGCTCAGAGCCTGGAGCCTGCTTCCGATTCTGTGTCTCCCTCTCTCTCTGCCCCTCCCCTGTTCATGCTCTGTCTCTCTCTGTCTCAAAAATAAATAAACGTTAAACAAAAAAATTAAAAAAAAAAACCACCGCTTTTCATGCAAGTTCTCCTCAGCGCCAGGAGCTCCCACAATGCCGGGGGCCCAGGGTATCAGCCACACCACAGAATCTCACGCTAACAGCCCTCTTCTTGCTGAATAATTTTCCCTTTTGACAAATTAATAAGCAGAAAAGCATCATCTTATAGAGCCTGAAGTTGGCATCAACTTTCAACCCGGGAACTTTGAGAAATATGGGCTCAATCACCTCCACAGTGGAGTGTTGGGATTCCAATATCTGTGGACCCCTATTATGATTTTTTAATGACTTCTTATCCCCTCCCCCAAATCTAATTACTTAGGCCATTTTTATTTTTGTTTGTATTTTATCTTAGAAAGGGAGAGAGCGTACCCACATGCTGGGGAGAGGGGCAGAGGGAGAGAGAGAGAATCTTAAGCAGGTTCCATGCTCAGCATGGAGCCCAACTTGGGGCTCAGTCCCACCACCCGGGGATCATGACCTGAGCCAAAAGCAAGAGTCGGGCGTGCAACCCACTGAGCCACCCAGATGCCCCTACTTAGATAATTTTTGTAAACAACTCCTGTTCTTTCTTATATGCCTAGTGTTACATTTACCTACTCAGCGAAGAAATACGAGCTCATGCTGTCCCATGTGTTATCATACTCTTTAAAATACATAGACGGCTCTAAAAAAGGAAGCACATCCCCTCCTGCACTACTCAGGGCCGTCCTTTTATACCGCCAGTGACCGAAACACCTCATTTAGCAAACACTAAGCTGAACGTGTGGTTCTAGATCTAAGAGGGGCCTGGGAACTTGCATTACGAGCAAGTGTTTCCAGCGATTTTAGTGCATGTAGTCTGAGGAGTACATTCCGAGGAACTTCTCCTGGGCCCCAGACTTGGCTTTTAGTGTGAGGAGTGGTGTGTGTGTGTGTGCGTGTGCACATGTGTGTTTTCAGTCCATATCCAGGCAGGTTTTGAACGTCTGATAAAACAAGCACCGATCTGTAGAAATCGGCCATCGTCACCGTTACCTTATTGCTTTCTATCATGATGGCCTTTCTTTCCTTTAAATCTTCTAACTGGCCTGTGCTCGTAGATGGGGCGAGTACGGCTCCCGCCCTCGTTTTACGGAGGATGCTGAGAAAGAAGTTAATGGCTTCACTTCATGAGGACTCTGCCGTCCCTCAATTTCCCGTCTCCTTACAGTAGCCTAAGTAATGACGTGCGAGTGCTAGAGGGAGGCAGGGGCAAGAAGGAGTGACTCGGAAAATCTGCCCTGCAATGGAAGAGAAAGGAAGAGACGGCGAGGGTTGGGGGGAGAGACAGAGAAAAGAGAGATGTCACACATGGGGCTTCCGACCATGGGGAGTCCGGCCTGTGTTTTCCAGGGGAGATGAAATACCAAGACACCGCGTGTGCTCAGAAGGATCAAGAAGGGCTGGGGTCTGGGGCACCTGGGTGGCTCAGTCGGTTAAGCGTCCGACTTCGGCCCAGGTCGTGATCTCACGGTTGGTGAGTTCAAGCCCCGCGTCAGGCTCTGTGCTGAGAGCTCGGAGCCTGGAGCCTGCTTCGGATTCTGCGTCTCCCTCTCTCTCTGCCCCTCCCTAGCTCACGCTCGCTCTCGCTCTCTCTGTCAAAAATAAAAATAAACTTAAAAAAAATTTTTTTTAAATTCTAAAAACAAAGAAGGGCCTGGGTCAGCCTCCCGATGCTAGCCCCCAACTCTCTGCCTTTGGAAGCACATCTCAGTCCCGGGGCTGAGCATACCCCCTAGGAGGCTAGGCTGTGGAGAAGCCAGTATTTACCCACCCTCTCTGTTTTGGAAGTAATTAATCTTCCAATGTATGAGCCTCTTTGTGGTGGAAAGCGCGCGCTGACACTTCTGTGTAAACACCCAGCTTAGCATATTGACAAACTAGCGGCTGTTACTTTGATCCCAGGCTGCCAGCTCTGAAAAGGCACGCTGGCCAGGGTCTGCCCCACCGGGAACAAAGGTGACTCTAATCCCTTCCATACTTATCTCAGATCCATATTTAGCATTCGGCATCTTTATTTTCTACATCCACTTAAGCTCTGTTTGGAGTGCGTTCAGTAAACCTTCTTCCTCTTCACGCTCGCCGGTGACTCATACGTTGGTTTTCTTAGCAAAGCACGCAGCAAAATTCCAAAGTAGCAAATGACCTGAATGAAAACCCTTAAACTCACATAGACTTAATCACTGCGGCAAATTGGAACCATTTGTGGTCAGGTTTTGATGGCCATTTATAAAGATTTCCCCCCATGCCCCCCTCCACTTTCTTTTTTAAGTGGCTTAGTTAAGGTTAGTGAGAAAAGGAGGCATCATTGCCAAGGTCCTCGGGGTGGGGGAAGGGACTTAAATTGTTTCAGCTCTCAGGGACATCTGCGGTCACCTGAGTATCTTTCCAAAGGCAAGGAGCAGACTTTGCGGGGAGCCAGTGCTCCCACACATCTCCAAGGGTCAGGGCTCTGCAATCCAGAAAACGGGGAAGCCCAGCCACTTTCAGGGCTGCGAGTTTCCATGGGAAGTTTGGGGCCTCTTAGGAAAATACTCTGTTCTGTGACTTTTGTCGCCTCCGCTTATCCTAATAAGGCAAAGGAAAGGTTGGTATGTTTTTTCACGCACAGCAAGGCAATCAAATCCGATCTGTTATGATTTCTCCCTAAGCAAAGCGAACAGATGAGCTTTAATGAAGACGCCGACCCAGAATTGAGACTGACCCAGGCAATATCGCGGAGGGCGTCAGATCTGGTTCTGATAAAATCGACATTGAGGTTTTCAAGAATGAATCAGAAAGGAAGTTCAACTCCATTTCACGACGGGGCTGAGCTAAATAGAAAGCTCGTCTGTAATTAAGGGGAAGCTTTTTAAAAAAAAAAAATTTCTTGTTGTTGCTCTGCAACGTGTTTTTAGAAATTTCTAGAACTGGGGCTGCCTTCACCAATCAGTTCGTGGGGTTCTGGTTGATTTCTCGCCAGCAGATGGGAAAGTAAATTTGCAAAAACCTGCAGCAACAAATTTTACTGCACAAATTATGGAAAAAGTTACCCCGGAGGGTCCCCCCCCACCTCTCTTTTTCTTTCCCCCTCTATCTCTAGTTTCTGTGATTATAGTCGGAGAGAAAATTCAGGCTGAAAGAAATTCGATATTTATTTTCTGTGAACTTTAATAAAGAACGTGGTGGGTTTGGGACTTTTTTTTTTTTTTTTTAAGGCCCTTTGGACAAGTCCATTTTTAATTTTTTTTAATAGCACCTTTTGGCATAAAGCTGCGGTGGATGATTTATGAAGCTGTCACGTCAAGAGTCATTCCCGGCAGGTTGGGGAGAGACTCTGAAGTGAAGAGGTTTTGGACTCCGGGAGCCCACTCTTCACGGGACCCGTGTTCACCCAGGCAGGCCTTTTAAAATGCTTAGCGCCCGAGCCTGCGCTTGAAGTCCTGTTTGTTTGGGTTGGAGGAATCTCTTTCCTTTTTTCAACATTCTCAGATGTCCCCGGTTTAGGCCGAGTGATCAGCCGTAATCCACTCCAGGCCTGACCAGGAATAGTCCACTTTGCTCATAAGCACATAACATAACTCCGGCCCCTGGGGCCTCCGTCGTGAAACGGAATCCCAGACACCGCAAGATATCCTGGAAGATAAGCACGGCCCTAATCCCAGGGTCACGGGGGCCCTGGACGAGCGGGAGCTCACCTATACATCATGACATCGTTATCAGCGGGGCCGTGCAGCCACGACCCGCCACATTTTCCACAGGGCTCGGTGGTGTTAAGAAAATACCCTCCGGCGCGGTGTTATTTTAGGCTGAAACAAAAGCCGACATGAATGGCTGGGGGGAACAGAGGGGGCATTGTTCTCCCTGTGGCCGGGTGCTCAGAACTGGCCTGCAACTGGAACCCAGCAAGCAGAGAATTAAATGCCATCGCGTACAAATGGGCTATCGTGTGTCCGGCCGGATCAGCGGAGCACAGAGGGCGGCCGGGCCGGCGATTCTGCCCGTCCCCGGGTCATGGGAAGTTTGGTTTCCAGAGCAGAGGCCGAAAGCGCCACCTGACTTGTGGTGGTGGGATGGTGGGCTTGGGGAAGGAGCCACCTGCCTGGGAGAGACACACGGGAGAGCGCAAATACCACGGTGAGCCGGCTTTGGGGAGCAGGGGAGCAGGTGGGCCAGGCGCTGCTCTAAGCCCCTCTAAGGAGTTGTCCCGTCTACTCCTCCCGGCCTCCCCCACAAAGCAGGGGCGCTGTTGTTCGCCCCTTTTACAGACGAGGCAGCTGAGGCAGAGAGCCAGTGACTTGCCCGAGGTCACACTGCTGCCAGGTGCAGGAGCCGGGGTTGGCAGCCATGACCTCTGGTTCCAGAACCCACCACCCCTCCAGCTGTGCCCGACGATCTCGTTCTCGTCTTCATTTCCCCTGTCTTCCTCTTCCTGGTGCCAGGGTCATGAGGTCCGGCCCAGAGCCCTCAGTCCCTATCATGTCAAGCGTCAGCTGGGGGCGCATCTTCCCCGGCGTCTCTGCCAGGGGCGTCTGCTCTGTTCCTTCGTGCGACAGGCCGGAGGGGCCGGGAAATTAGCATCCCCGGGTCGGATGGCAGTCGGTGTATCAATGCCCCGGCTCCCGGGCGCCTCTGGCGGGAACCCTCGGAGGTGCGCGTTCTCAGTCGCCTAGAGCAACCTGCTTCCTTCCCTCCTCGACTCACCTCCTCACTCTCCTCCTGGTGTTTCCTGGGATCGCCGTCCTCCTAACAAACCCTTGTCTCTAGAGCCGCTTCCGGAGGAACCCAAACCAACACAGGTGATCACACCTCTGTGCCGTGATTTGACTCGTGTCTCATGAAACTGTGGGCTCCGTGCCAGCCGAACATTGTGTTCCTGGGGGACTAGACGAAGGCCCGAGCAAATATGCAGGAAGGAAAGAAAGGATTTTGAGATGAAAAATCCCTTTCCATCTAAAATAAGTTTACATTTGGACAGTTTGCTCTTTCCCTAAGTCAATGTGTTACGTTGAAAGCAGTTTTTAGCCTTCTTCTTCTTTTTTTTTTAAGTGAAGAGTTACTTTTTCCGGATACTTTGCAGGAGGTTCAAGACCTAGCCCCCTCCCCTCATCTGCCTGGAGTTGGGGATGGACCAGCCCCTCCATCGGGCTCAGGTTGAGATCTTTGGAGTTTGTTCCAGATCCCAGCCAGCTGCTTAGCAAGGCTCTGTGTCCTTTTCCTGGACTTGGTTTCCCAGTCTCCCTCAAAATGAGGTGCACCGCGTGCCTGAGTTTTCACCAGTGGCATTTGAGCAGGTGCCTACCGCTTTAAGCCCGGCCCACAAGCGCCACCTGTATGCAGACCTCCATGTTTTCCCTTCTGCAGCCTGATATCAACGAGCACGGTAACCGTGGGAGCCACACGTTGGATCTCGCAGAGCGCACCATTCAAAAGGGGGGGAACGGCCACACGCTGACCAGAAGCGCGCATTTCAGGCTTTACCGGTGAAAAATAATTCTCTATTGTGTTTGCACCATCGTACATTTTGGGGGCTATTTTTGTTTTCTCAGCAGGTCATATTTCCCTAACTCATACGGAGGGCTTAGGCACTGACCAGAGAGTTCGATTCCTCTGCCATCTGTAAAGTTAGTATGACACATGTCCAACAAAGGTTCGATTTTCTGCAGGAGAGCTACTTTCATTTAAAAAAAATGCTAATAGCAGAGCCTGAATTTTTAGGGGTTGGGAGGTGGAGGGTGCCTTGCTTTACTGGTGCCCTGAGTACATGTGTATTCTGCTGCTTCAGTGACGCCATAGACCCTCTTTCTAAAAAGGATTTGTCTCAGAGGCTGGAACATGGACACCTGCTCCATCCGGGAACCTTGAGAAGAGACGTTCAAGAGCATTACCGCTTTCTCCAGAGCTGCAGACAGCCACTTCTGCCCTTCTGTAGGCTATTGTAGCGATGCATATGGGACCTCGAGTTAAGAGCAGAGACTACATCGATCTCTAGGACCTGCCTGTTAGCTTTAAACCTTTGGAAATGTTCTTCCAAGCTTCCTTAAAACCCAAGGGAGATACAAGCAAGCAACCAGCAAAGGTTCCTTGGTTACCCTCTCTTCCTTTCTTGAGAGGATCTTGGAGTGTTGGAATCATGGTTTCTGAAACCAAGCAGATCAGGGTTTGACTCCTGGGTTTGTCTTCTCCTTGTTATTATTCCCATTTTACAGATGATAGTTCAAGACTGATTCTTGAACCTGCATCTCCCTTCCTTCCTTTCTTCCTTCCATCCTCTTTCCTTCCCTTTCTTTCTTTTCTCCCTTCCTCTTTCTTTCTTTCTTTCTTTCTTTCTTTCTTTCTTTCTTTCTTTCTTCTTCTGACGCTGGGCTCAATTCCATGGCTCTGAGATCATGACCTTGAGCAGAAACCAAGAGTCGGATGCTCAACCAACTGAGTTACCCAGGTGCCCTACCTTTTTATAAAATGTTATTTTATTTTAATTCCAGTTGGTTACCATATAGTGTTGTACTGATTTCAGGTGGACAATGTGGTGATTCAGCAATTCCACACCTCACCCAGTGCTCATCATGACAAGTGCACTCCTTAATCCCCATTGCCTATTTCAATCATCCCCTGCCCACCTCCCTTCTGGTAACCACCGGTTTGTTCTCTAGAGTTAAGAGTCTGCTTCTTGGTTTGCCTCTCTCTTTTTCCCTTCCTCGTTTGCTCTGTTTCCTAAATTCCATATATGAGTGAAATTATATGGTATTTGTCTTTCTCTGACTTATTTCACTTAGTATTATACTCTCTAGCTCCATCCATGCTGTTGCAAATGGCAAGATTCCATTCTTTAATGGCTGAATAATATTCCATTATATATAAATATAGATATGGATATATAGATATATAGAGACATAGAGATATATACATATAGAAATAGAAATAGATATAGATATATCACAACATTTTTATCCATTCATCTATCGATGGACATGGGCTGCTTCCATAATTTGGCTATTATAAACAACACTGCTGTAAGCATAGGGGTGCCTGTATCCCTTTGAATGAGCATTTTTGTATTCTTTGCGTAAATACCCAATAGCACGATTACTAGATTGTAGGGCAGTTCGATTTTTCACTTTGTGAGGAACCGCCATACTGTTTCCCCCAATGGCTGCACCAGTTTGTATTCCCACCACCAGTGCAAGACGGTTCCTTCTCCTCCACATCGTTGCCAACACTTGTGGTTTCTTGTGTTTTTTATTTCAGCCATTCTGACAGGTGTGAGGTGGTGTCTCATGGCCGTCTTCATCTGTAAAATGGGACTGTTGGTGGCCCTTACCTCGTGGGATTGTTGTAAGGACTGAGTAGGGTAATAATGTACATATAAACACTTTTCATAGTGGAAGCACTCAACCTGTTTCTGAAAACGTTTTTGTCCCCCCAAATAAAACAGGCACAGGACTTAAAAGATTCTAGCAGCCTAAACGTTTATGCGCGGAACAGCAACTCTCTCTCCCACTCATGACCCCCTAGTCCCATGGGGTGTCTCCAGAGGAAACCCTGGTCACCCGCGTCTTGTATAACCTGCCAAGGGTGTTCTCCACATGTACCAGAATGCAAATTACATATACTGGCTTCTGTGTGACCTGTCCACATATATATTTCGATTTACAAAAACAGAAATACCATACGGTTCAACCTAAATGGTACGTCTAAACAGAGGTGGCCGATCATACACACAGCCTCACAGTTTGTTCATCTTCGTGTTTGAAACTAATCATTTTTGGTGGGAAACCACCTGGGTCGGTTCTTACCGACGCCATCACATTCTTTTTAACAGTTGTATAGTATCCCAGCCTGAAAATACCCCTCATGCCTTCATTTATTTAACTAGCTGTCCTTTGCTGGAGAGTGCCTGGTTTTTGGTACCATTTGTGGAGATGACAGAAAAAGCCCTGCCCTTCTGCGCTCTCCATCCCCAGACCCCCAGGCCAGCCTCCCCCGCCTCCAGCACCTGTTATTTCCTTTCTGTTCCGTAACTCCCAGGAGTGCACATTTTTCTCACCGCGATGGTGCTAGACCGAGTTTTGGGCTCCTGCTCTCAGTCTAAACATGCCTTAGATCTCTTCGTAACTCAGCTTGTAAGTCAAGGCCCCTTAATTTGGCCCACAGGACTCTTTAACGCCTTTTAAACCCCGTTAAACCCATGTAATGAGTTTCCCCTTGCTGTGCTCCTGGCCGTGAAAGCTGAGAGCCGGGACCCAGGCCTCCCACCTGTTCCAGAGATTAGGCTGTGCTGGAGAAGCTGAGGGGCCTCAAGGAGGGGCAGGGGCAGGGGCGGGGGCGGGGGGTGGGGGGTCAGTGGGAGCTCTGTGGTCAGCCACATAGCAGGACTCTGGGCCGAGTGGGCATGTGGGTGCTCTTGACTCATCTGCAGGCATTCTTCCAGGGGTGTCGCGGCACTGGAGTGGCTTGAGTAGTGTTAGCTCCCATAGCTCCCACAAGGGGTGGTGGGCGTTTCGCATTGGGCCAGGGAAGTGGGCTGAAGCTGGCGGCCGCTGGGCTCGCTGAGAAGCGAGTCAGTGCTCCGGGTGGGACAGCGGGGGCTTCCTCTCTTTGGGCAGCCAGGGGGCACAGGGCCGGCCGGCCACTGAGACGTCCAAAAATGCTGTCTCCAGCAGGTTAGCGCCGGCTTCACAATCTCGTTTCCACGGCTGTCCGTTGTGCAAGGGTTTGTATGCTTCCTTCTGGAGAGGTCTGCCCCCGCCCCACTCTCCACGACCGCCAATAAAGCTGAGTCTGCACTTCCTACCGCCCGCTGTGAGCATGTGATCAGAACTTGCCAATCAGAGTGTTCAAAGCCACTGCCTATAATGATCTGTGGTAGCCCTCGTTCAGTTCCAGTGATTGGTTAAGGGGTGGACATGTGATCCAGGCCTGGCGAATCAGAATATTCGTTCTTTGGGCGCGGCAAATCTTTTAGGGATGGACACATGACCCAATGGTTATCCTCTGAGATTCAATCCTGGAACCTTCAGTGGGAATGACCAGGAAAGAGGGACTCTCTTTTCATGAAGGTTACTGGAGGAGAGAGTGACAGCTTGGAGTCCAGGGGTCGCCTGTCACCGTGAGGGAAAAGCCTGCTTGAGATGTCTGAAATAGAGGAAAACAGGGCCGAGAGGGAGATAGGGCAAGGTTGAGAGCTGTTGACATCAGTTAGCTTCTGGATCTAGCCGTACCTGAAGGTGTCATAGTTACACACACAAATAAATTCTCTTTTTTACTTAAGCCATCTTGAGTTGAGTTGGAGTTTCTTGCAACCCAGAGTCCCAACGCAAACACTTCACCTGCTACCCATATGGTATGACCCTCGGCATTGCCTCAGCCTACCTTTCCTTGTTCTTTTCTAGCCAACGTTTCCTCATGCAGCCCTAGAATTTGCCCCAACACATCTACTTTCACTTCATTGCCCGGTCCTTTCTCTCTGTGTAGCAAGCCATGTCTCATTCCCTTTCAACATGTCATTGTTAGCTAACGTTTGACTCTATACATAGAGCTCCCGGTTCTGGGAGGGTGGTATGCTCCTGTTAACACATAGCTTTCCACATCCAAGGAGCTTGTAATCCAGTTGTGGGTTGCTTAGCTCGAGTGAACTGAATGAATTAAAGTGTGACGGACTGAATGGAAGAGGAGGCAGGGCTCAGACCAATGGTGTTCATATCCACTCAAGGCAGCATTAGGCGGTTGCCAAATGGGAGATGTGGACAATCCAGGGTTCCTAGAAGGATCGGGAATATGTATAGCAGGCACAAGAAAAATTTGGGAGGAAGGTCTGGTTTGAAAGCCAGGCTAGAGGCTTTACATGCTTTCTTATGGGCCATGGAGAGCCACAGAAGGTTTTAGAATAGGCATACGGCAGGCAAAGCTGTGCTTCCGAGATGCTGAACAGCGATGTGAGGACTGGGTGGGACAGGAAAGGGCCAGTGGCTGTTGAATTTAACTATGAGGATTTTTATTTATTTATTTTTATTATTTTTTAATGTTTATTTTAATTTTGAGGCAGAGAAAGAGGGAGACACAGAATCCGAAGCAGGCTCCAGGCTCTGAGCTGTCAGCACAGAGCCCGATGTGGGGCTCGAAATCACCAACTTCGAGATCATGCCCTGAGCCGAAGTCAGATGCCTAACCGGCTGAGCCACAAAGGTGGCCCCACGAAGTGGCTATTTTAAAGACAACATCCCGTGGGGTGATGTGAGCCTGGCCTATGGGGTGGGTAGGTAGGGGATAGATCAAAGATGGCTTAAAAAATCTTTTTCAGCAGGGCTGAAATGGGGTATGCCCATGTCTGTTTCTAAAATGGCCCCCAGACAATTCCAGTGGAATTTGCAAGTCGGGTGGTAGGGTTTGAGTCCACGGGCTCTAGGAGGAGGATGGCAGAAGTAGGGGCATGTGGAAGAGCTATTCGTTTGGCAAGTAAAAGGCAAACCCTCCCTCCTTTTAGAAACCAACATGTAAGGAACTGGTAGGCTGTCCATGTGTAGGTCCCCTGCACACCAAGGTTAGAGACCTGTAGCTGGAAGTCAACACTACCAACAAATAGACTGGGGAGCTGTTCCCATAGAGCTTGTGAACGAATCTGAATTCGCTGCCAACAGACTGAAATAAGAACATATCACACAAAATGGTGGATATCTGGATTCTCATAAAAGGTTAGACAATCCATCATGGCGGACTTGCCACCTCTCTCCCCGCCCCCACCTTGGAGCTTCTGTAAGCAGATGGCCCATGCTCTTGGATGGCCAGTTTCCATGACTCCCTAATGCCTCACGCCCAACCCCCCTCAGCCTGTTTCTATTCCTGCCAGATGTTGGCAGGCATTTGTATTAGTTTCCCTCAGGGTCCCCACATGTAGGGATAAGCATGTGAAGGGGGAAGGCAGCAAAGGAGATGAAAAATACGTGGCCCTAAGAGGTAGGACGAGACAGAAAAACGAACGTCAAGATGTTGAGGGAGCCATTCTGACTGAGGATTGGTCGCTTACCTTCACGGGTCTTGATTTCTTTAAAAAAAAAAAAAACTGGGAGGCGGGGGGCAGCGCCTGGGTGGCTCAGTCGGTTAAGCGTCCAACTTTGGCTCAGGTCATGGTCTCTCGGTTGGTGAGTTCAAGCTCTGCATCGGGCTCTGTGCTGACAGCTCAGAGCCTGGAGCCTCCTTCGGATTCTGTGCCTCCTCCTCTCTCAGCCCCTCCCATGCTCATGCTCTGTCTCACTCTGTCTCTCAATAATAAAATAAACGTAAAAAAAAAAATTTTTTTTAAAAATATATTTTTTTAATGTTTATTTGGAGAGACAGAGCGTGAGCATGGGAGGGGCTGAGAGACGGGGAGACGCAGAATCCGAAGCAGGTTCCAGGCTCTGAGCTGTTCAGCACAGAGCCCGATGCAGAGCTTGAACTCACCAACCGAGAGACCATGACCTGAGCCAAAGTTGGACGCTTAACCGACTGAGCCACCCAGATGCCCCTTGTTTTCTTATTTCTACAGAGGAATTAATGATATCTGTCAGCAAGTGCTTCAGAATCTTAATGCACATGAGACTATTTGTGGCCAAGAATGGGCCACAGAGCAGTAAGGTGCTCCCGAGAGGCAGGGAGGAGTACCCTACAGAGGGAGAGCCTGCAATCTCACTTCCCAGTGTACCAGCTCGAACCCAGTGCTTGATCTCCCTGGGACTAAGGGTTCCCTGGCATAAACTGTGATAGCGATGCCCACACACCCTGGGGCTGCGGGAAAGATAAAATGAGACAGCCGACTTCATCTTAATGGGAATTAGGTTCCGAACACCAGCAAAAAGTCCATCCACTGAAAATGACCCTTGCAAAGCCTTTTAAGTAACCGTAGGCCGTGAGCCCGGAGTACAGATGAAAATGCATACAGTGATGTATACTATAGAAAGCATATGCACGTCCAATCCTCTGCATGCTGTCTCCAGGGGACGGTTTTAGGAGGCTGTTAGCAGGCTGCAAACAATATCTTTGAAAGCAATTGTTCCGGTCGCGTACTGCTATTTAATAGTTTACAAATTCGGGGAGCGTCGATTTAATTGCCGATGATGTTTCCTTTTGGAGAATGTCATTGTAAATGCATAGTGAAAGAGAGTGCTTTTACCGTAGGCCAGGCACTTTCTAAATGCCTGTGTTACTTTAGTTCATCTCTACAGTGATCCTGTGAAGTAGAGACTTTAATCATCCCCATGGTGTAAGGCCGTGCACCTAGGAGAGAGGAGGGATGATTTAAGTGCGTGAAGAATCTGGAGCGAGTTGGGTGGAAAGTGTGCATGTGAAGTTAGGTAAAGGGATTGCTCCCTCTGTAAGATCCCGGGTATGTCGTGTGTCACCAGGGGATAGACAAAGACCTGGTTGATATACCAAAGCCTCTGTGCACAAGAGGGGTTCTTTTTTTGGCCACGAATTCAGGTACTACCTACAAAAGCTAGTTATAGGGGCCCAAAGAGAAATCCCAGGGGGCTACAAGTCTTCTCGGAAGTGCAGATCTCCGGACAGATGGGTCTCTAAGAGGACAGTGACCCTGAGGGACGCCTTCATTGGCTGCTTCCCAGTCTCGAGCCATGGGCGTCACAGCCTCATGGTGGCCCTGGGGAGACGTGCCTAGTGCTTAAGGGGACATGCATGAAACCTTCCTGGTCGAGGCCAGGAGACAGCAGGAGAGCTGTATGGTCTATCTTTGTGAGCACACAGAAGCCTCCGGGGAGCAAGGTTACAGAGACCTCTGACTGGTGGCTCATCATCAGAGAATATGGGGATTTTAATAAGCAACGGATGACCCTCTGCTCCCTCCTGCCACCCCCAATGTCTACACTGAAAACTTTTGGTGTATCGGAGGTTGCTAAATCCCAAATGGACCCACCTTTCCTGAAGTCAAAGGTCACATTGTCTTTCATCTAAATGATTGGAGGTGGATTACCCTCCTCACCCCCAACCACCTCCTAGGATCGATTCTATTCCACCCCGGGCTCTCTTATCTAAAAGTTCAAGGAGGCCCCTGTTGCTAGTTTGGACCACGAAGAGGCAATCTGGTCGGGACCTGGACTCAAAAAGTATATAGCGTGAAGAAAGGGTTTGGAATCGTGTCTTGGCTCACCTGAGGCCTTTTACCTCTCTAGGGAGGGCCTTCTGCAGGGAAACACGGTGTTCAAGACTGCCAGACCATTCTGTTCCTTCTTCTGGACACATCCCCCTGCCCCCAGCTTGTGAGGACCTAGGTTACCTTTCTCAGTCACCTACGCCAATCGTGTTTGGAGGATCCCCATTCTCTGGGGATCTCTTGGACGTCTCCACGTCTTGCAAGGGAGTTAGTTGCTAACAGACCTTTGCTCTCTTTGCAAGGATGTTTGTACAGCAAGCAGCTTGGGAAGATGGATCTCGAGGGGACACGGGTAGCTTTTTAGGTCGTGGAAATGTTCTGTATCTTGATTGTGCTCGTTATATAACTGTATGTGCTTGTCCAAACCCACAGAACCCAAACCGGTGAATTTTACCACCGGTAAATTTTGCCTCGATAGACTTGACTTTGTAAGGAAACGCAACAGCCAGCATCATTAAATTCTGGCCAGATATCCTTGCTGGCCCAAGACTTGAACCCAAGATCTGTTCTTTCTTTGCCAAAATGAGAGAGAGAGATGACCGCAGGCTGAAGCCGTGTGAAAGATCTCTGAGCACAGGGGTGCCTGGGGGGCCAGCTGGTTAAGCGTCCAAACTTCGGCTCAGATCATGACCTCACAGTCCGTGGGTTTGAGCCCTGCGTCAGGCTCTGTGCTGACAGTTCGGAGCCTGGAGCCTGCTTCGAGTTCTGTGTCTCCCTCTCTCTCTGCCCCCCCCCCCAATAATTAAACATTTTAAAAATTTTCTTTTAAAAAGATCTCTGAGCCAAGGCTTCCACCTGTCCTTCTCAGAAGGGCTAAAAGAGGTGCAAAGGAAGCCCTCTCTCCCTGCATGATTCAGTGTTAGGGAAAGCTGTGTCCTCAGATCACCCCGAATCAACTCTGTACCACCTGGGATACTCATGCCATGTTCTGGGCACTGTGCCTCGAAGCTGACTTGCCCCTTCTTAGCTCTCCACTCATTACATTTCAATCACTACCTAGGTCCATCTGCTTGAAATTACTCCCAGGCAACCCTGATGAGGGGGTTAGGTGTTCCCACATTCTCCTGCCCCAGGGCACACTGGCAGACCCCGGTGGCTCCAGAGAGACCCTTGCTTACCCACGGTCTATATATGGTACTGCGTCAATCTCTGGGGGACCCAGAGTGCACCTCACCAGTGCCAAGTTCCTGGGGCCATTTTGTCATCACTTGAATGAACCCTTAACGCAATGAAACAACCCGTGGTTGACCCTCCGTCTGGCCTTCCATGTCAGCCCACCCCTCGCCTTCCACAAGTGCCTGGGCCACCCCCTTCCCATCTCAAATCTGTCTGCAACAGGGCACCGGGCCCACCAGTCTGTCTCCGAGACCACAGTGAGGGACAATGGTGGCTGCCTTTCACGAGAGGGCGTGATAAATGTTACTGTGCTATCCTTGACTGCTTCTTTATTTCACGAAGAGCTAAAAACAAGTATTTCTAAGGCCTTCCTTTGGGAAGAGTTTCTCAAGTGCTCACCCACCCCTTCTCTCTTAATGAAATAGCCTGAGCTCACCCTGCTCTCGCCTCGTGTTGGAAAACCGAACCCCGGAACCTGGGTCATGGAGAAGGAACTAAGAGTCTGGCGCTCCCTTCTCTGGACACAGATGCCTGGGGCCACGGACGCTCCTGCTTTTCTGACCACGTCTAATGCCAGCAGAGCACCCTAACAGATAGTAGACCTTCGAGAAATGTTGTGTGTGTGGTTTTTTTTCTCTAAATCGATGAACTTCTCTTCCCAATTACAGCTGTCCAAATGGGTAGAAGCTTAGAAAAGTGGGTTTCAGCCTGGGGTGATTTTGCCCCCTCCCCCACCCGGGGACCCTGGGCTATGCCTGGGGACACTTTTGGTACCATAAATAGGGGAGTGTTATTGGCGTATGGTGGGTAGAGGCCAGAGATGCTGCTGGAAACATGCTACCATGCACAGGATGGTCCCCCTGTCCCCACAGCCCCAAAAGAATTCTCCGGCCCCAAATGGCAATAGCACCAAGGAGCAGAACCCTTGGCTCACAAGAGGCCCCACCAAGCTCGTCTTGCCCTGGATGTCTTCGTGTTGGTGTTAGCTGGGCTCGAGGAAGCCTGGAGAAGTTTTTTGGGTTTTTTTGTTTTGTTTTGTTTTGTTTTGTTTGAAGGCCTGGAGTGATTGACACATTACTGCCTGGGTTTTATGTGAACGGCCGCTAATGAACACAGTCTGCCTCGATGACTCTGCGGAGGGCACCATTCAAACGAACCAATTAGGAAGGATTTTTTAATGTAAACTTTTAACCAGGTAGCCTGGGGGCTTGCTGAGAATAAAAGCACAATCTAGAAAACACGAGGTGTCCTGAGGTTCCGAGAGACCCTGGCAGGATCCACGCAGGCGCCCAAGCCCCAGGGCTGAGAACGCAGGCTTCTGAAGTCAGTGGGCATCGTGGGCTGTCATGGTACCCCATGCAAAGAGCAGCAGAGGGCTGCTTCTTCAGGAGTGCTGGCCACCAGGGGCAGGCGGGGGTGGGGGTCCCTGGCACACTCCCCAGGCGGCCCTGCTGGCTGCCTGCTGCCCAAACCCACTGCCTTTGGCCAGATCGCGGAGGGTTTATGTAACGTCGTGATTCATTCGCCCCTTCCCTTGGCCGCGCGCCTTGTACGTGACCCTTCAGACGCTGGAGCTCGGTGCCAGGAGGGTGACACAAAGGCCCAAGCAAGGACTTCCTTTGATTTTTCTTGTTCCTCTTCTCTCCCCAGCCCCAACTCTCTCTGAAACAAGGTGAGCTGAGTAGGGACGTGCCTCCTCTTGGGGTTTGCTAAAGGCCCCCTCACCGCTGTGCTCTGCGGCATTCTTTCTTCCACTACACACTTCTGGGCCTTTCCTGTACGGCCACCCGCTGCTGTCTTCCTCACTTTCCCCCTGCCGCTTGGTGCTCTGCAGTGCTCCCCCAGGCCCTTTGCTCAGCGAACCGAGGTCAACACAAAGCGGACGGGGCTCTGGCGATGGCCTAACGGGACCGCAGACCCAGCACTCAGCTCATGGCCTCGGGTATTTTTTTTCCCCTCGATCGGGGGCCTTTAAACGTCTTTTTGTGTTATTTGTTTCCTTTTAGCAGAAGAACCATCCATTCGCTCAGCAAATATTTACTGAACATCTGTGATGTCAAGGACTGTTCTAGCCACAAGATAGAGCGGTGGACAAAATGGGCCAGATTCCTGCTCTTCTGGACCTGGCATTTTAACGCGGGAAAACCCATTATAAGCAAATAAAACAGGACATAATATGTCGGGTGGCGATAATTGCATTAAAAAGAAGCAGGACAAGGATTATGGAGTTGACAGTGGTGAGGGTATTATTCAGATAGGGTGCACGGCATGGCCTTCCTGGCAAGGTGAGCAGGGGTCTTTTTTTGAATGAAATCTCCCTGGGAACCCCAGTATTTAAAGTAGTTAAAAGCTGAGCCGCTCTAGTGGGAGAGGAGGCAAAATCGAGGGGACCCGCACAGAGAGGGTGGTCCAGGAAGGGCTTGCTGAACAGGTGGCATTTCGGCTGAGAACAGAAAGGAGAGGGGGACTCAGGATATGAAAAGGAACTTTGTTTTAAAATTGGAAATGAAATAACTAAACACGTTAAAAAAAAAAAAGAATTCAAGTGTAAAAAGAATACACTTCAAGTATCCGAATCCCTTCGATACTGGCCCAAAGGCCATCCTTGTAACCAGTTTCTTGCGTGTGTCCCCTTCCCGTGGAAGATTTTGTATTTATTTTTTTTTTAATTTTTTTTTTAACGTTTATTTATTTTTGAGACAGAGACAGAGCATGAATGGGGGAGGGACAGAGAGAGAGGGAGACACAGAATCGGAAGCAGGCTCCAGGCTCTGAGCCATCAGCCCAGAGCCCGACACGGGGCTCGAACTCACGGACCGCAAGATCGTGACCTGAGCTGAAGTCGGACGCTTAACCGACTGAGCCATCCAGGCGCCCCAAGATTTTGTATTTATGTAAGCCGGAGTGTAAGGATCTGTCTCTATCACCCTTTTGAAAAACGCCAGTAACCGAATTTGTACCCAACGTTCAGCATCTCCATTTTTACAGATGTGTGACTCTATCCATTGGAAAAATACACATGAAAATACATACACTTATTATATATGTTATACAGACTGTGTATATTGGGTATATTCATTGTAATTTATATGACGTACCTACCGCATTGTGGTAGGGTCCCCTCCCTAAGGAAAGAAAAAAACACCCTCAAGGCAACCTTGCTCTTTGCATATTTGACAACATTCCTCGCCACCTTGTAACGTGAGATCGCTTAATCAGACTACAGGTTTGTGTGTTATCATACGTGGGAGACAAAGAATTAAAAAATATATATGTAAAAAAAGAACTACACCACGTGGCGTTTGGGGCTCAGTTCTTTGGGTACGAACCCCACTGAGCGGGGCCGGCAAAAATAAAGTTGCTTCCTGAAAAGAAAGCCTCCGTATCATGACTCCGCGTGCGAGAATCCTGCTACGTTACAAACTTCTCAAAGTAGAATTCCTAGATCAAAGGGCACGGGTATTGTTCATCTTGAGACATATTGACGATTTGCCCTAAGAGGGATGATACCAATTTATATTCCCTTCCAATTTACAAAGGCACACTTTTCCTCGAATCTCTGTCAACAGTGTGTTTCCAAATGTGTTGATCACTCTTTGCCAAACGGGTGAAAAACATCTCGGTTTGCTTTAATTTGCATTTTATTAAATCTCAGTGACCTTGGACGTCTTCGACATGTCTAAAAAGCCCATCGTGTTTCTCGTTTGGTAAACTGCCTAGTCATGGAAATGTCAAGGCGAGGCACCGATTAGATGTCCAGGTGGAGATGTCAAGGAGGCATCCAGAAAGTCAGAGCTTAGGGAGCCTTCTGGGCTGGGGCTCTAATTTCGAAAGTCAGCGGTACATAGATGGTGTTTAAATACCTGGAAATGAATGGGCTCCCCTGAAGAGGAAGGAAGAAAACAGAGAGAAGGCAGAGGACTGAACCCAGGACCGCCCCTACTTTTAGAGGTTAGATGCCGAAGGAGGGCCAAGGAAAGACTGAAGGACGGCAGCCAGTGAGAGGAGAGGGCTGAGAGGCAGAAACTACCGAGAGAAGCGTGTGCTTCCAGGGGACCCGAGGAAGTCAAGTGAGAGACGAAGAGATGTCTGCATGTGACAACATGGAATCGTTGGTAGACTTGAGGTCAGTTGCGGTCAAGGGTAGTGGAGTCAAGTTGGACCTGGTTGAAGAAGCAGAGGCAGGGCTTGGAGATGTTGCCAAGTTGGGAATACCGGGATGCAGGTGGTTGGGTGAAGCAGAAGGATTGAGGTAGATGATTTGGTTTGGTGTTTGGGGCTACGAGCTACTGAGTCCCTGTGATTCCAGGTGAGAAGGAACTCGGAGAGGGGGTTGTTGATGTGCGCCAGTGCGTGTGGCTGGAAAGGCAGCCTCTCAGGAAGGGAGAGGATTCGGGACCCAAGGAGAAGGTGGCCCCTGGTGGGAAGAAGGGCATGTCTTCCAATATATCTGGCAGCATGGAGGAGAGTGGGGTTCAAGTGTGTGGGCTGGATGGTGGGAAATGAGAAGGCATGAATCTGATGGCTTCCATTTCCTCCATCAAGAATGAGGCTGGGCCATCAGCCTCGGAGCCAGGAGAAAGCATGACATGGGCATCTCTCTGAACGGGACAGGGGCCTCTTCAGGGAACCACAGTAGAGGTACCTGGCTCGTCTTATTTTATTTTATTTTATTAAAAAAATTTTTAATGCTTATTTATTTTTTAGAGAGAGAGACAGAGCTCAAGTGGAGGGAGGGGGAGAGAGAGAGGGAGACCCAGAATCCGAAGCAGACCCCCAGGCTGTCAGCACAGAGCCCGACGCGGGGCTCGAACTCACGCACCGTGAGATCATGAGCTGAGCTGAAGTCAGACACTTAACCGACAGAGCCACCCAGGCGCCCCCAGGCTCGTTTGAACACTCCTTGGAACCTTGGCTGCCATCAGGTTGCTCTGCAACTGAGAAGTAAATCCAGCCCAGCTGAAGGTTTTGTGCCGCACCGAGTGGTTAATTTTGAGGTGTTTGATCGCCACACAGTTCGTGGAGTTATTTATGTCTGAAATGATGAAAATTCCCTCCCCCCACGTCGGGCCCATAAAATCGTGGGGAAGTGGCCCAAATACCAGCCTGCGTTCCTGGGTCGTGTGGATTACCGCTGTCACGGGCGCGTTTGGCTCCCCCCATTCATCTTCAGCCCAGACGCCCCAGCTCACGCCTGTCAGGACGGGGCACTGACCCCTGCTGAGGCCGGGTTCCCAGGTCCGGGCACCATGGGGGCTCGAACACAGCTTGCGAGCAAGTGCTTTTAATAAGCGTCCCGCTCCCCAGTCTCTTCTCTTTCCTGACCTCCTCCTTATCGTCTAAAGACAGCAGGGCCTGGTTCCCACTGAGCGTGGGATATGGTTTCCCACGAAGCACACACTTGCCACGGGATGGGGTATGTCCTGGGTCCGCAGGGGTCGTGTGCACGTGGTTTTGTGTTACTCTCTTCTACGTCAACTAGATTCAAGATCATATTTTCTGGAAAATCTAACTCAAGGAAATGGGGGGGGTGGTGGTGGAGGCCTGTCTCTGATGCTCCTACCGTGCATGGCTCACTTCACCTTGGTCGTTTGCCCAAGTCCCCTAACCTTGCCGGATCCATCTTCCCATCTGTAGAACGGGAGTGATTCTGTCTGCCCTAAATATCTGCCATGGGTGTGTGTGTGTGTGTGTGTGTGTGTGTGTGTGTGATTCAAATGCCTCTTCATCCTCTGCAGTCTCCCCTCTCACAGAGTGTCTAGCATAAAACTTGGCACGTTGCAGGTGGTCAATAAATGTTTGGGGAGAATTCGAGAATGAATAGAAGGGGTGAATGTGTCTGCAGGTGAGCCTACGTATGCAACAATCATTACGATGAATTAGCACTTAATATGTGCCAGGCGCTCTGCTAAGCAGGGAGGTGGTCATGTTCCCATTCTACAGATGAGAAAACAGGCACTCGGCAAGGCTGAATTCCTTAAGGGAAGTCTCCTACCCTATAGGTGCTGGAGCAGGGATTTGAACCTGAGACTTTCCGGTTCCAGAGGCCATGCTCTTGACTGTTATGGTGTCATACTGTGTAGGACAACAAAGGACCCGACTTGGAAAATGACACTGGGGTCCTGTGCTGAACATTTGCACCCCTCGTGGGGCTAAAAGAGCATTATTTCCATGAGTCATAAGGCTGGCTTATGAGAACATTAATAAGCATGGGCAGAGAGAATAAACGAACAGCTTTCTGTCCAGAGGAAGAGGAAATGGAGGTATGCGTGGACGTACCTGGGGCCATCGTACTGGTTTGGCCGTCCCATGTCCTGAGCTGTCCCAGTTCAACCGGCTGGGTTGGTGAATGAAGCGGGTCAGGCCACCAGAATTGATTCTCTGCCGCCTTCCCGGATCCGGCAGAATTTGGACTGAGTCAGGCTTGTTGACTTTCATATTATTATTCCCCCCCCCCCGTCTTGCTTGGGAATGGAATTGGCTGTGGTAAGAGCGGCCTTTGCATCTCCTGTCCTTCTGAGTCTTGGCTCATCGGGACCATCTGTTGCCCAAGGTGGCCCATCAGACTAGGCTCTGGGAGACGAACGGCTCACCGAGGCCCTTTGCCAAGCTTTAGGGCATTGGTCCCAACAGGGTAAGCCGTCTCTCCAGAGGATTGGCCTGCCTTCCTCAACCTTCCTGTGGCCTTTAGAGAATGACTTTCTCCACGAAGGTGGGGCGTTTGCTCCAGAGAAAGCCCAGGGAACTGAGATCCAAACTTGGGTGTGCGGTGGTAAGGTGGGGTGGGATTGGTGAGGCGACAGGCCGGGCTTTCTCCACCTGGGAGTGACAGTCCCATGCAGCTGGCGGGCGTGCCCTCTTGTGCACTCTGCTATCTGGCTGCTGTCTCGTTCTAATAAATTAAATCTGTTATATCATCACTGTTATATTCCTGAGACGAGCACTTCCCAGGCAGATTAGAATGGAACTTAAGGGGATTAAAAGCTTCTCTTAGTGAAAAACAATGTTTCAGACGGGAAAAATCCATTTACCAATGTGAATTGCAACAGCAGTGCATGTTTTCTTTAATGCGTTGCTACTGCTCAAAGAAAAGCGGGATTTCCCCCCACGCCTCCCGTCCTCTGTTTTGCATAAGTTATAATGTGGGTTCTGTTGAGCGTAGCCAGGCTCTCGGGGAGATTGATGGCTTCCATAAAGTTGCACAAAAACATTTCTCCTTTGTTCATGAGGGAAAAGAAAAGGGTCTAATGGATTTGGAATATTAAAAGAGTGTTGGTCTGTGTACTGTAAACCAGGAGAAGTCTAGGAGTAACTGCCAAACACCAGAGGAAATGGTTTAATTGGAAATGCAAACAGTCAATCCTTGGTTATCTGCGTGTGGCTTATCTGCAAGAAGTTACGGGGTGGGGGGGGGGGGGAAGAAAAAGAAAAAGAAAAAGAAAGAAAGGAAAAGCATCTCGGTGCCTCAGCTTCTCTGCCCGGCTGTCTATCACCGTGTTCTCAGGGAATTAAAAGTCATTTTAATAACCTGGACCCAATAAAATTTGGACGGTAATTCTGCAGCAGCTATAAAAAAAATCACAGAAGGCCGTCCAAAGGATATGCAATGAATTTTTTTTTTTTCTATTACTCACAGGTTGGGATTCTCTATGCCATTAGAAAGTTGACAACTTAAAATCATGAGCTAGTAGTTCCCCCAAAGCCAGCGTGGATGGAGCTCCTGCCTCAAGGGGCCATAAAACTTCAGGAAACTGCTGAGTCAGGACCCAGCCCTCAGTATGCAGGGAGTGGGGTGGAGAGATGGCCTCTCCAGGAGGCTGTTGGGATCCGGAACACCACTGTCTGGATCCACGAGAAGTCGGAGCCTGGACAGAGAGAAAGGATGTTGCTGCCTGTTGGGTTTGGCCATTAGTGACTGTTGATCTGTTCTAGGTGGTTCTCAGGCATCCCGGGGTGGATGGGCGGGGGGGGGGGGGGGGGGGGCATGGGCAAACCCTGCTCACCCTGTGCCCGTGGAGCTGGGTGTCTGTGACCATGGCTTCTCCTTGGGCATGCTATGGAAAACCCTTCCGTGACATTTAATGTGGCTTCTCAGAGTGGTAGAGAGAGCTCTTGGATGGCCAAGGAAGAGAAATCAGAGAGACGTTTGGCAGGGAGACTGCTCTCATGGGATCTAAGGCCATGAAGCCAAGTTGGGGCCAGAGAGTGTCATAGACCAAAGCTCCCTCCTTCCTTCCTTCCGTCCCCTTCCCCATCCCTTTCTTTTTTGCTTCCTTCCCTTCCCCTCCCTCCCTCCCTCCCTCCCCACCCAGGTCTCCGTAAGAGGTGAGCCCCAGCTCTCCTCTCCTGGATCCACAGTGTCTTCTGTACAAAGGTCCTCCCAGGCCCCCATTTCTCTTCTGTTTTGTCTGTGCCGTGCTCGTGCTGGGGCCACATCTGGTGGAAGGCTTTGCCTTTTAAAAGGAGAGGCTGGATTTCTGGAGTCAACTTTTCTGATTTTCGGCCCCAGTAAATAACAATAGTCGCTCACAGTTATTGGGTGCTAACTAGGTGCCGGGCACGGCGTTAAGCTAAGCGCTTGACATGAAATGTCTTGTTAAAGCCTCTCAACAGCAATGAGAGCTCAGTGCTGTCACCATCCCATTTCACAGCTGGGAAAATGAGGCTTGGGGAGGTTCAGTAACGTGGCCAAGGTCGCACAGCACGTACAAGGAGAAGTAAGATTCGAACCCAGGCACTCGGGCTTTGGAGGCTATGCTTGTAACGACATCATGGCGTGGCCTTAATGATCTGACTGTTGTCCTTGTGTTTGACTTGCCGAAAGGCTGTTTGCAGATTGAAAGCCCCAGTCTCCAACCCAAGAAGCCAGTTTTCTACAATCATGTGGATAGAGGTGAAAACAGCGGGTGGAAAATCACACACTCTTAGCTGATGCCTGGGATTCGGGCATCTGTGGGATTTCTTACCTGTGATGCCTGGCACCCTCGCCCCTCCTCACGGACCCCCTCACCCCCACTGCCCTCCTCCCCTGGGCTACCGCGCCTTTTTAGGATCTGGCTAGAAAACCTGGTGCTAAAATATTGCTCAATTTTAATTATACTTCCAAGCCCCTTGCTGTCAGCTGCCCTTCTGAAATTGTTTTAATTGAAGTTCCATGAATCCTGGGGAGTTCAGACGGAGTTCATCTCCAAGCCCATCCTGATTTCATTAAAGATTTGATCTTTCTTTTTTTTCACCAATAAAACATTTATTATCGTTATCTGTTTCCTAACCATTCTCTGCCTCCAAAGCGGGGGGAGATCAACCTCATCTTCATGCCAGTAAAGCTAAGGAATCATCTGTTGATTTTTCCGGCACACGATAGCAGTGACATTAAAACAAAATAATTAATTGACTAATTATTTTCCTTTTAAATGAAGGCAATCCTCATTCGGGAGGAGTTTTAAGCCTGCAGGTGACGGTATTTAGGAAGTAACTGTGCCCAGGGCTGAGGAAAATCATCTTCCTTGAATATAGGTGCCGTTTCTTCTTTTCTTTTCTTTTCTTTTCTTTTCTTTTCTTTTCTTTTCTTTTCTTTTCTTTTCTTTTCTTTTCTTTTCCTTTCCTTTCCTTTCCTTTCCTTTCCTTTCCTTTCCTTTCCTTTCCTTTCCTTTCCTTTCTCTCCTCTCCTCTCCTCTCCTCTCCATTTTCTTCTTCCCTTGCCTTTCCTTTGCTCTTTCTTCCCAGTTGAGGACAGCTCAGAGCTGTTTTAATAGCTGGACCAGAGATGGTCCCCAAAGGCCCTCCCCGCCTCCTACCAACAGGAGGTAAATTATGGGAAACAAAGTTATAGATGAACCAAATAATGTAAAGTAAAACCGGACCGTGGAGTAGCTTGCTGACCCCTGAGTGTTAATAATTAACAGTTAATTACTATTAAATCATCGTTGCCCAGCCTTGGCCAGGATCACAATTTACGCCCGGGGAGTCCCTTCACAGTCTGTGTTTGTGATTATCTGCTCTGCAGCATTCTTAGCAAACCCAATACCTGCTTCCTGCTTGGTGATCGGAGCCACAATGTTTTTGTTAAGCTTTCAGCTGTGGCTCCTTCTAGACCTTTGTTTCATGTATGTAATATACTTAAAATGCACTAAATGACAGTTTATAATATCATTATCTACAGTTAAAGATATTATAACTTCAAAAATGAAAAGAAAGTGCAGCCATATGTGGAAATGGTCTATTTTGTGCCCTTTTAACCTCTCCCTTCTAGTTTCTGCCGGACCAGACAGGCAACGTTACAAAAATCATAGGTCTGCAAAATCATTTGCTATTTCAGCCTGCATTTGTCATGAAAGGAAACTGGGTTATTTAGATAGTAAATAACAACTGTGGACTCATTCATTTTTCTTTCTCTCTCTCTCTCTCTCTCTCTCTCTCTCTCTCTTTTTATTTTTTCCTTTTATTTTGGTCCCGGGTTCCAATATGTTCTTCATTACATGGTTTGATAATTCAAGGATGGCTCAGCAAACCCTTGCCGCCCTGCCACAGCCCTTCAACCCCCCGCAACCCCCAATAACATGAGAGTTGATTTAAAACTTCACTCTGTACGGCCCTGGGGTTATTAGGAACAGTGTGGACCGAGTATGGATTAGGTTTAAAAGTAATAAAAAAGTAGACCTGTTGGTTAGGTGAAAAATTCACTATCAGATTCCTGAGTTCAGTATTCCTTTTCATGTGCAAACGGTACTAAATGAGGCATTTAATTCAACAAATCCAGAGTTCTGATCCGCCAGAAATAGAGACTGGGTTAGTTCAATTTGTAACAAACGATCTCCTTATGATCAAAGTCCTGAGCGCTGATTTCAACATGCTGCTTAAATTAGTCTAACACCAAAGTCTTTGGCTCGGAGACAGTATTTGGAATGTCTTACCAGAGGAGAAATTCCTTCTCACACATGGTTCTAATATCATGCCATGCCAGCTCTGCTTTTTAATGGGCTGACAGGAGGCGCGGTGCTAACTTTCTGACTCCAGAAAGTTCTTGTGCTGTCACCCGCAAACCAGCTAGGATAATTTTTCCTTGGCTTCCTTATTAAAGACTGAATGAAGGGATTGTGTGGCTTTCTTAATGTCACTTGGTCTGTTTGCCATAAATTCAGGCGCTCACGATGAAAGCTGCACTTATATTTCGCTGGAAAATGGAATCAAGGAGAATGCACACAGGTTCACAATAAATAACGAAGCGTGAGTTATTAAGTGAATTTCATCTACCAGGGCCTTATTACATCAATAGTTTAGATAATGGCTCCTGACTACATCGACGTATTTGGCGGCCAAAGAGTGGAGGGAGGGGCGGGGTGCCCAGAGGGCGCCGAGGTGGACAGGCGGAGCCAGCTGGGGTGAGAATGGAATAGGTGGTATTTGAAAAATAATATAATATTTACATTTTTGCATGCTGTTTGCCTTTTTAGCTCAGCGGGGAGACCGGCAGGCCTGTTGGCCAATGCAACACACATCGCTGCAGGCTTCCTGCCTGGGATTGTTTGTTTTCTTGCAGAAGGAAGACTTGGGGTTGTTTAGACTATGAGCCTAATTTTAGAGGATCATAATTATGTTGCTTCTAAACCACATATTTTCCAGAATTTGCTGCCCCATGAAAATAACTTGCATGTGTGTCCAGCCTGGCTGGCGGCCAACCGGATGCCCAGAGCCTCCGTTCTCTGTGTCATCCTGGGGGACTCCCGGTGACCAGGACAGGGTGGCACAGGGGTGGTGGACAGGGCTTGGCCTGGAGAAGCAGGAGAGCCACACTGGGTCTCCCGCTCCAGCATGCTGTTGGGTCCCGGGTTGGTCGCATGACGTCCAGGGCAGCATTTCGCAGAACGTCGGTCCCCGGAAATGCCCCGCGGGATGCCTACCTCCAGAAAGTTCGGGGTCCTTGTCGGCTTCATTCTCTTCCTTGTGGTCCTCAGCGTCTGTGTTGCCTTCACCCCAGCCCAATCCCAGCCCAACCTTTCAGGTCTCCGATCCTCAAATACACTCTTTCTTTACGGCGTAAGTCACAGTCGTAGTTCGACAGCCAATTACTCGTACGGCAGTTTGAGGATGTGAGTGTCCTTGAGAGCCGGTGCTATCCGTTCTGTGATGGATGCTCAGTGCTTCGGGCGGTGCCTGCCACACAGGAGCTGCTCAGAACTGATTTGATAAATTACCGCCTGAAGTCCGTGTTCCTAAACTTTGACGAACATCTCCATCGACTTGGGGAGATCTTGCGAAAATGTACGTTCTGAACCGCTTGCTGGGCTTGGAGCGTGCGCCCGTGTGACGCTGATGTTGTTGCATTTTGAGTAGCAAGGAATTAAGAAGTTTAGCTGTGTTTAGTCCCGAGTGTATCACACCCTGTTTAACCCTTTCCTGGTGGAACACCTAGTGACGCCTGTGATCTGAACCTCATCGACTCACGTGTAAAATGAACCAAAGGCTCTTCAAGGATCCTTGCAGCTGAGAACATTAGCGTTTGGACGGGTTGCTCTGAAATTGTCCTAATTCAGCTCTGGAGTGGGGGAGGAGGGAGGTCCCCCCATACCTGATCTTCTGAGGTACATGCAGCGTTTGCTGGGGGGGCCCAGGGACATCAACAAGTGGGTGGACTCAGCCCTGGCTGAGCTCTTTGAGACCCAGTCATGGCTCCTGGAGAGGCTGCTAAGTATCTTCCGGTCACAACCGGGGGACTGTCCTGCCCTGCTTCTCTGAACCCACGTGTGTGAGGTTGGGGCGTTGGAACTCTATCCACGTTGCCCCAGAAAGTATGCCAAGACACACAAAAGATATACAAAAACTCTGAAAATCCAAGAAGAAAACACACATCACCCCATTGACACGTGAGCAAAAGATTCGAACAGCCACTTCCCCAAAAAGATGGGCAAAGATGCTCAACGTCATCTGTTATTGAGGAATCACAAATTAAAATGATGATGAGATACCACCCTCCTCTGCGTAACTAAAGTCCAAAAACCATGGGCAATACCAACAGCCAGATGGATGCGCGGCGACCGGAAGTCGCGTTCTTGGCCGCTGGGCATGCGAAATGCCACCGTCGCTTTAGAAGGTGGATAGTTTCTTACAAAACCAGATGTGTTTTCACCACACAGTGCATCAGCAGAACCACCAGGTATCTGCCCAACTGATGTGGAAGCACATCTACATGGAAACCTGCAGCTTTGTTTCCGGCAGCTTTGGTCATGGTCAGCAAACACTGGAAGCCGCAAGACGTCCATCACCAAGTGAATGAATAAACAGTGGTATCTCCACACAATGGAATAGTATTCAGCAGTAAAAAGAAATAAGCCCCAGGGGCGCCTGGGTGGCTCGGTCGGTTGAGCGTCCGATTTCGGCTCAGGTCATGGTCTCACGTTTAGTGGGTTCGAGCCCCACGTCGGGGCCCATGCTGACAGCTCGGGGCCCGGAGCCTGCTTCGGATTCTATGTCTCCCTCTCTCTCTCTGCCCCTCCCCCGCTCGTGCTTTGTCTTGTTCTCTCTCTCAAAAATGAATAAATGTTAAAAAAAAAAAATTATGGGGCACCTGGATGGCTCATTCAGTTAAGTGGCAGACTCGGGCTCGGGTCATGATCTTGCCATTTGTGAGTTCAAACCCCGTGTCAGGCTCTGGGCTGACAGCCTGCTTCATATTCTGTGTCTTCCTCTCTCTCTGCCCCTCCCCTGCTCAATTTCTCTCTCTCTCTCTTTCTCTGTCTCTCAAAAATAAACATTCAAAACTAAAAAAGAGAAATACACATGCCTTTGAAAATGAATAAACATTTATTTAAAAAAATAGATCAGTGATTGCCAAGGGTTCGAGGCAGGGTCAGGGGGAGGGTTGAACAGTGGAGTACAGTCGATTTTTTAGGTGAGTGAAAACTACTCTGTTTGCTACCGTGATAGTGAATACAAGATGTTATGCATTTGTCAAAACCCACAGAACTTTATAGCACAGAGATGAAACCGTAAAGTACACGAATTTTAAAAAGTACTTTAGGAGGTTGAGGGATCCCAAGACACAAGACTCTTACGAATGTATTTACAAATATTACCACCGTATTAGATATGTACAAAACGATCTCATTGAAAGGATTGGGGGAGTAAGGTGGCTGACCTAAGCAACCTTGGGAATGAATGAAATCACAAGACCACTGGTCATGGAAGCATCCATCAGCATTCTACTCTGGCTGATAGAGTTGTTTCCTGCAAAGGCATGGGTTAACGATTCTGAAACCACTATGGACCTACACTGTCATACGGAATGATTAAGTATATGGATGGCAGGAGGCATGAGTCAGGTCTCCCACAGTTGGAGCGGGCTGTGGATAAGCAAGGCGAGGAGGCTGGAACGAGTCGGGGGGTAACGGGTTGGGGTTGGAGATATTGAAGGAACTCAGTTGCAGCTCAACATAGATGTAGTTACATGTAGATGTCTTAATGCATATATGGATATGCATGGGTTAGTACACACACACATGCGTCTCCTGGTTCCACCAGCTGAGAGCACAGAGACATGTCCCAGTTGTAACATCCATAGGTAGTGTCCAGATCTTGGTTTCTCATGTTATTCCCCAGTGAAAGGAACCAGGCTGAGAGAAATGGCTGACTCTAACACTCCAGGACTGGGGCGTCGGATACATGAGACGAGCCTGGAGCCATTGCAGTGCCAGAAAGCAAGAAAGTGCTGAAAACAAAAACAAAAGCGCAACCAGAAAAACCAAACCCATAATGATAGGACTATGCCAAAGTGATATGGGATCCAACAGAGAGAATTTCCAGCGGCCGGCGCTAGGGCCATTTGAGCAACCAAATAACGTTGCATTGGATTCTAACCTAAAGTGGGAGACAGATAGCCATGCGTCCGTGCAGGTGCAGATCAATGGCGGAATAAGTAAATCCACCGGGGAGAAGAGACCAATCTTCTGTGCAGAAGAATTCAAAATAATTTATGGAGATACTCTGTCCTCAAGGAGAAGGGGCATAATTCTCCATTCCTTAAGTGTGGCTGCCCATAGTAACTTTCTTCCAAAGAGGACAGTGTGGAAAAGGAAACAAGAAACAAGAGCTTGACAGTGGAAAAACCTGACAAACACTACCTCAAGCCAGGTGGCCAACGCCGACATCGATAGTGAGAAGTCATGTCAACAGCATGTACCTTTGTTCTGACGGGATTAGAAGGTCTCTCTCCCTCTGTGGTCTTCCTTTCCCAAACACGTTACTTCAGTCTAAGGATGAGGAACACACCAGCAAAATCGCAGCTGAGGGACGTCCTGCAAAAATACCGGATCGGTACTGCTCGACCCTACCCGTATCTTCAAAAATAAAGAAATTCTGGCTACCTGTCCCAGCCAAGAAGAGACTAAGGAGACCTCACTGTTAAATGTAAGGTGGTACCGGCTGGGATCCTGGAACAGAACAAGGACATTAGGGAAACAGTGAGAAAATCCGAACAAAACGAACTCGGTGATAACATATCGATGTTGGTTCGTTACGCCAAATGAACGACGCTCACGTTGAGATGTTAGTAACGGCGGAAAGTGGGTGCAGAGTACACAAGCACTCCATACTACCTTCGGTGTAACTAAATAAATCTAAAATTAAAAATCTAGAATGAAAGTCTACTTAGCAGTTCATCGTTATAAACAAACTCGTCATCACAAAACGATCCCATACGTACCAGTTGGATGGGCTTTGGAAGAATCTGGGTTAGCTTAACTTGAGCTTGTATGCAAACAGTGTGCCAGGCTCCCTTTGTGCCAGGAGCTCTTTTAACCTTTACAAGAGCCCCGTAGAAACGCGGTAAAGTTCAAAATCTCTAGATGTGGACAGGAGTGTGCAGGCAAGTAGGTACATGGCCCAAGGTCAGATCGTCAGTTACTCTGGGGAAGGGTAGAATTCTAAAATTCACCAATCATGTCGTGTACGGGGATTGGAGGTTATTTCTGCTCAAGGTCTTGAAGTTTCAGCCATGACCTTGAGCTGAGCACCTTCCACGTGAGGCGTTTGCAGTTGGATGAAGGAGTGTGGGGCCGTGGGCTTAATGGGAACAGCCAAGGCTGGGGAGATTCCTGGACACACGGGAAGGGCCTTTCCGGATCTGTGTCCCCGTCTGGTCCGCACGTGGGGCACTGCGTAGACAGAGATCTTTGCAGGGAGGCCATTTGAGTGCCCCCTGCAGAGAGGTATGGAGTCAAGGTCTTGGACTCCTCTTGCTCTGGCCCTCTGGCACTCGTGAACGTTCACAGGCTCTTTGACGTTCGGGTTCAAGGCCTTCTTGAATGGAACTCCTACCTCTGCCATCTCTCGTCCTAAGGGTTGTGACCCTGCAGAGATCTGGGGGGAGGGGGGGGGCTCCTAGGCTCGGTTTACTGCAGGGGCCTCCTCACATTGGCTGCTGCTAATACAGTGCTCACACCCCTCTCTAGCCCCGTTGGCACTTAGGCAGCAGGAATCCTATGCAAGTCGGACTGGGTTCATGTTCTGCTCCAACAGTTTGTGAGCTGGGTGACCTAGGAACAGCCAGGCGGTCACTCAGAACCTAGATCTGCTCCTCAGCGAAATGGGGCTCAGGTTGTGGGGACGGTGAGGTGACGTAGCACATTAGTGCTTGGGCAGAACAGGTGTTAGGCAAATGCAAACACTACTATATTATCTTTATTGTACCTAAATGTTTCCGCCTCCCGTGTCCCACTCACTTGGCAACGGAAGTGCCATATCCTTTCGTTTTCACTCCACCAAATATGCCCCTAAGTTGTGCTTTTTTCTTACTCTGTCGGGACTTGGCAGGGGCTTCAGGGACCATGAGTGGCCGCCCTGAGAATGAAGATGTAAGATGTAAGATGTAAATGAGTTGGTGGGGGATATGTTCCTTGAGGGCTTGAGGGAAGGGTGGAGGTGAACTTTCCACTGCTGAGTGGGAGAGCTGCCTCGTCCCCGATTTCCAGGTTGCTCCCCCACGGGGCTGTCTCAGCGGTAGACCTGGCGTTTCCCATTCCTGGCAGCTGGTACAACCCGTTCCTGCAGGCCATGCCCCCACGCACCATAACTAAGAGCCTGGGAGCCTCCTGCCCAGACAGGGCCACATTCATGGCTTTCCTGCCCCAGCTCTCTCTCCCGCTTTGCCTGTCTTCTTATCGGGGTAGAGGGTTACCTGTAGAATATTCTAGAACTCGACTAGGAACAGCCCTTGAGCCCCCTGTCTGACAATGGGCCGCAACCACTCTAAAGGGGCTGTCCTGCTCCACCCAGACTTTGCTAACTCACCTGAGCCGGAACTTGAACCTCATCTCCCTACCGTGATCCTGCGCTCTGACAATGGCATCACTTCTCATAAGAGAATAGCGACAATTTTCTTTTAAAAACGTTCTTCCTTCAAAAAGGAGAGAATGGCAACATAGGGTAGTCACCTGAGGGAGGGCATGAACATTTTTAATGACCAGTGAAATTTAAAATGCTTGGCCCCATTCTACCGGGTCACCCAGATCTTGACTCCCATGGAATGCGTTGGGTTGAGCTAAATTCAGAAATTCAGGAGCCTGGTCAAGTGTGATGCATGTGTGCCTTTATCTACCTGAATTGAAGACTATGTCCAGCTCTTGTAGAGGTGAACAGGGCAGATAAATAAAAACTCCATCGCACATAAATCTCTGCTCCCAACATCAAAGAAGCAGGATCCTGCTAAGTGTATTTGTATAATGCAGTAATTTATGCAAAAAGCAGCTTTGATAAATGTCCCCTAATTTATTGTCATGTATCTCAAATCAAAGTCAAACATTTACAGCCTGAGCCTGAAGGAAGCCAGACCTCCGAGCGCCAAAGGGTTTGAAGTGGGTAAAACGATGTTGGACGAAAGGTTAAATGGGGTCTGGTTTGAATGTTAAGAACTTTCCACGAATGATGGCGAAAGAAAGAAAGGACTAGCTTGGCTTCTCAAAACACAGCCAGGCAGAATTTTCCCAGAGATCTTTCTTCTGAGGACATGCATGGTGCGTGCCCTGAAATGGTCTTAAGGGAACAGGACCGGGGCCCCCGTGGACCCTCCACGTTATAATCACAATAAGACAGAGAAGGAGAGGGGCGCCTGGGTGGCTCAGTCGGTTGAGTGTCTAACTTCGGCTCAGGTCATGATCTTGCGGTCCGTGAGTTCGAGCCCCGCGTCGGGCTCTGTGCTGACAGCTCAGAGACTGGAGCCTGTTTCAGATTCTGTGTCTCCCTCTCTCTTTGGCCCTCCCCCATTCATGCTATCTCTCTCTGTCTCAAAAATAAATAAACGTTAAAAAAAAAAAAGAGAGAGAAGGAGAATAGCCAGCATTTATTGGATACTTACTATCCCCCACGCGCTACATTGAGCATTCCGCATTTATCTTGTTACTTTTCAACACCGTGCCATCAAGGGAGACTCTTGCCATTCTTGCCGTACGGCTGGGGAAACTGAGGCAGCACACTGACTGCGGAGGAAGAGGCCGCGGGTAGCCCCGGGCTCTTTCTTCCCCCTGAGGTTGCTCATTTCCACATGATCGTTTGTTCCAGAGGCGGAGGGGAGTCACTCCGTAGGAAGGGGAGGGGAGGGGAGGGGAGTCACTCCGTAGGAAGGCTATCCCCACGAGTGAAGGCCTAGTCTTTACCGTGAAGGGGGACCTTGGTCTGAATCCCATCTCTACCGCTTTCCAGCTGTGTCCTTCTGGGCAAATCCTTAACCTCTCTGCCTCAAAGTACCCATCTATGGAAAGGCTCAAATAGGAGTGCCTCACTTTTTTTAAATTTTTATTTCTTTTCATGTTGATTTTTGAGAGAGAGAGCGAGCGAGACAGAGCGCAAGCAGGGGAGGGGCAGAGAGAGAGGGAGGCGCAGAATCCGAAACAAACTCCAGGCTCCGAACTGTCCGCACAGAGCCCGATGCGGCACTTGAACTCGAGAACCGTGAGATCACGACCCGAGCCGAAGTCGGACGCTCAACCGACTGAGCCACCCAGGCGCCCCAGGAGTGCCTTACTTAATGGGGCTGCCATGAGGATTAAAAGAGATAATGCCCGAAAAATACGTGGCAAGTGTCCAATCAGTGGATGTGATCATTGTTATTTCATTCTCTCTTGCTGGTAAGGGTTCCACGTTCTGGGCCTGGACTGTAGAAGAGCCTAGGGTCCCCCAGACTAAGCTCCGAGAAGCAGTCACCACCCCAAGACGCTGGAACGATGAACCACACTTCGTAACATGGTGTTTTCCGTCTTCTGTCCGAAGGGCTCGGCGTGCCCACGATCCCTATGAAATAAACATACAATTCCAGTAGTAAGTAGCATCACCGTAGACGGCAGCTGCTTAAAAGATTTTACTGCCCATCTGGTGGCTTGGTGTGGTCTTCAGGCTGGTTCCAGGAGACAGGGCTTTGCTCTGTGATACCACCAGCTGGTAACTGGAATTGTAAGCCCGTATTCAGATCTCAGCCTTCTGGTTAATAAAAACCGAGAGGAGGAACGGCCTTGTAAAGGGCAGGATGTTTTCCCCATCTGAGGGTTTAGCTTTTGAGGCCTGGATCACGACGCTGGGCTGGTTTCTGTCCAAGGCGAAGCCCCTGGCAGCTATAAATCTCATGGCTCGGGGTGTGTGTGGGTTCAGACCGAGCGGGGAGTGCATCTGCCATTGACTTAGTGGCTCCGTCCAGTTCCCGTCGCCGTGGATGGCGCGGCGGGGGGTGGGGGGAGCTCTTCCCACCCAGATGGTAGCTGCGATGTTCCTCCACTTGACTTTGGAGACATGCAAACGAAGAACCTCCTTTCCACTTCCACTCCTATCCAGAGCAGGGGGAAGGGTCCCTATGCTTCAGCACGGACCCTGGACCTCAGTGGATTAGCCCAGAACGTCCACTTGAGGACACCCTCACGTGGAGGGGGAGGCGGATACGATAGAATCCGGTCCTTGGGTTGGGATCCCAGGAAGCACCACTTCTCGGTTATACGCACGGGCCACTCAGCATGCCAGCTTCCTCGTCCGTAAGATGGGAATCAATCACCCTCCCCTCCCAAGGCTGTTTAACGCACGCGACGAGCAACCGATTATATTGCCCACCAGAGAGCGGGCACCTGATACGTGTTCCCTTTCTGGGCCTCCGTTTCCATATCTGTGAAAAAGAGGGGTTCGCTTCCCACCCAGCCATGCCGCATGCAAGGTACCTACCCAAGCACGGGCACCCGCCCCCGTTCCCACATCACCTCTGCGCCCACCTGTAAGCTGAGTAGAACCAGACGCATCAAAATCAGATCAACTACAAAAGTCCACATGGCTTCTGCCACAGCTCTGGCCATCTGAGTAGTCACGTTAAAAAACCAGGGATTTATTTTTTTCAAGGCAGTTAAAGAAAGAGTGGTGGTAGTATTTCTCAAGAGCACTGAATGGGAGTCACCGAGGCCCCCCCGTGGGGGGTCAGACATGCCCTTTCGGTGCCTGGGATCCCGCAAGTCCCTGAGAAGTGCCCCCCGCCCCTCCAGGCACCAGCAGCCATACTGACTGCAGGGTCCCCGAGCCAGGCTTCCAGAAGGGATAGAGCGAGGACCTCTTTCGCTTTGCGCCTAGTCCCAGGAGGGTCCCGGGCAAGACGAGAGCACAGATTTCTTCCAGCAAGCGCTCTGGGGCTTAAAGAATCCTTCGAAGCCACATAGAGGCAAGTGCCAGTCGGAACCGAGTCCTGGCTCCCGCCTTGCCGACAGCCCAGCAAGTCGGCCCTCCATCTCAATCGGTACCAAGCTTTCTCTCTCTCCTTCTTCCTCCTAACCCCGCCTCCAAGCACACCCCAGCAAATCGCCACCCCTGGGGCCCGGGCCAGCTCCCAGGGAACACGCGCTGTGTCTCGTGGGCCAGCAGGGGGAAGGTCTCTTGTCCACTCCTTTACCAACTGCGCTTCTATGCCGATGGTCAACATATGCTCATTTTGCTGATGACCTCCATATTTATGCCTCCACTCGCCTCTGGGCACTATGCAGGCCACTCTAATTAGGAGTAGAAGAGGATGTAGTTGGGGAGGGGCGGTTGTTTTGTTTTTGGTTACACTCTTAAATTCTTTCAGCTGCTCCAAAAGCTTTCTTTGTCTAGTCTTGGGCAGGGATGTTGCTCAACTTTACGGTTTTGAGCAAATGAGAAAAGGACACCCCCTCTAGGCAGGCATGCGGCTCAAGTGGACGGGGTCTTTATGCAAAGACAACGGTGCCCTTCCCTCTGGGTGGGGGTAGCCCCGCACAAGGTACCCTGCTGGGCAAGGCTGGGTTTTAGTTCTTACCGCCCTGCCTCCTCGGAAGGGCCTTGTGCAGTGAGCAACCTGCACAGCTGTACGTGGCAGCCCTGCTCCCGGGCTTCCCTCATTCTCCGCCAGGCCAGTGATTTCAGAGCTGTTCTCTTGGTGCGAGGATTCTCTCAACTTGTTGCCCTTCCCAGGTTCCTCATTATGTGACTCTGCGCTGAAGTAAAACCCCCCAAAGAGTTGGCCTGGGAGCGGGAGTGAGACCCACTGAGAACTGGCCTTCCAGAATAAGGAGGAATAGCCAGCAGAGGAATCACTGGAGAAAGAAGCCAAGCCTGGACTTTGTCTGCAGGGCCGGCTGCATGGTGTGATCTGAGAACTCTCCAGAGGCCTTGCCCATCAGTAAAGAGCCTCTCCAGCTGTTTACCATGGCCTTCTGGGCAGGGCCAGCGTCTCGGGTGTGCGGCCTGTGCAGTTGTCCAGGAGAGTTCTGGGCTCGGCGTAACGCTCCGCTGTCCCTGTTTGAAATTCTTAATACTTTTAAATAAGAGATGTGGCATTTCACTTTTCACTGGACTCTGCAAACCATATAGGTGGACCCGCTCTCGGATCTTATTGGCCTTTCGGGGGGGGACAGGGTTTCAGCAAGCATTTATTGGGCACCTACTATGTGTCGGGTGCTTGCGAGGCAGCAGTGAGAAAAGAACGTGGGGTCCCGCCCCTCAGGGCATTCACAGACTGTAGGTGCCGGTGGGGAGTAAATAAATAGGACAATCTCAGAGGATGGGGAGTGTGTAAAGAATGTGAAATGGGCATTGAATGGAAAGGACCCGGCGTGGGGTTCCTTCTGACCGGGCTGTCAGGGAGACCTCTCTGAGAAGTGGCATTTGAGTCGACATGTTGAGATGACAAACGAAGAACCAGTCATGCCACAGGCTTTGGGGGGTGGGAGTAGGGTTCCAAGTAGAAGCGTAGCAGGTGCAAAAGCCCTGAGGTCGGACGGAACTCTGGCCGTACGGGGCCTGTAGGCAGAGAGGCAGGCTTGGGTCTTAGATACAAGGGACAGTGAAGAGAAGTAATAGCAGTGGCAAGAGTAGTAACAACGATCTTTTGCCAAGCGGCTACTTTGTTCGAGGCACTTCGTAGATATTTACCCATTTGATCAACCATGCAAGTGATGCATTATTCCCATTTATCGATGAGGAAACTGAGGGCCCGTGGCCCAAGGATATCTGGCCTATGAATAAGAGAGCTATGATTGGAACTCAGGTCTGCGTGATGACAAAGATACGCTCACCGCTCTCCACCGGCCATCAGGGTCAACACTGTGTCCGGGCTGCTGCAGGGTGGGGCTCTCCACTGGGTGAGAGGGTCCCTCCACTGGGTGGTGGGTCCCTCAATGTCTTATGTCCCTCCTTGGACTAAGGGACCTCTGAGCGCCCGCCCCGAGATAATAGATGAAGCGATCTCTCATCACGTTCACTGAAGATCGTGATGAAATTTTATCCTACTTAAATAAAGCCAGCTGGGAGTAGCTGTTCAGGAGACACAAACAAGAACTTGGCCCAAGATAGCTTCGTTCCACACAGTGTTTTGGCTGTGCCCAAGTTCAAGTCCAGGAAAAAAAAAAAAAAAAGGAGCGACCAAAATATATTAACTAGTTGCAGTGCAAACTCTTTCTTTAAACGCATGCCTGGGTTGACTTTTATTTTTGGATGGGCTCCAAAATCTCTTGATCTTTGTGCCTGTCTCAATTAAATTTTAGAACCAGCATGGGTAAGATACGCTCCTAAGCACGGCTGAAGATATAAATACATCTGTCTTCAAAGGCCTTCCAGTCTGGTAGAGGGGAGTCGCTAGGGTGGGGGGTGGCTTGCACAGCAGAATACATACGTACAGATGAACTAATAAGATAATTTCAGCGAAAGAAACAAGGAGTCTGATAGAAAGAGGAGACTGAGAAGGGCAGAGGTTAGGCAAGCTGGGATTGGGTGGCTGGAAAGTCTTTATGACTGGCCACCTTCAAACTAAGACCCTCCAAAATGAGCAAAATAAAGAGAAAAGACTTCAAAATGGAGGCAGCAAATCACATGCTGGGTAACCCCATATAATACATATTTTTTAAGTTTTTATTCATTGATGTTGAGAGAGAACGTGTGCACGTGTGAGTGGGGGAGGGGCAGAGAGAGAGAGAGAGAATCCCAAGCAGGCTCCACAAAGTCAAGGCAGAGCCCATTGTGGGGCTTGAACTCACAAACGGCGAGATCATGACCCGAGCCGAAACCAAGAATCGGATGCTTAACTGACTGAGCCAGTCAGTCGGGGTATAAAAACAACATATTGTTTTTCTACGTGTTCTTGGTTGATTGAGCCGTGCTTTGACACACGAAACTGTCATAACAATCTCCCAGAATCAAAATGGTACCCAAACCGAGTATGTGTGGCCCATCTTATTTCTTTGGCAACACGGAGCACAAAGCAGTTCTTGGTATCTGGGTCCTGATCTTGGTTCTGCTATGGATTCACTGTGTGACCTTGGGCAGGTCACTTAACCTCTCTGGGATACTCCTCTAAACAAAGGGCCAGGCAAAGCATGAAGATCTCAGAACTTTAAGGGCCAATGATTCCATGATCTGATAGAACAAAACAAAGCTTCCTGAGGTGTCGTTGGTAACACAAGGATTCTCCCACTTGGCAGAAAATTACATTACTGTCTTCTGACCGGGGATCGCAGCAAAGGTTGTGAGCTGGGGTTGAGTTCTCCGTTTTGATCCCCAGTTTGGGCTGCCCAGGAGCTCTGGGGATGCGTCCCGGCAAGCACCCACATGTGTCTTGTATTAGTGTTATTTTCTTAATGTCAGCGGCCCTAAAACCTGCCCATTTTACTATTGAGTTACCCAGCTTAGACTTGTAAGTATCGCTTACACATAAATACCATCTCCAGACGATGAATCCACTGTTTGGGTTGCACTTTCTCCACCCCCCCCTTCTTTGCGAAGGTGTTTATTGCGGCCATCAGAAATAAAGTGGATCGATCATCGTGCTGTCTGTAGACAAACTGAGACACAGTCTCGAGCCTTTGCTTTAAGAGAGAAGAGAGAGAGAGAAACGCTGGTTGTAGGCTGTATGGCTCCGGTAATCCGGCGTCTCGTCCACGCTGGGATTCGCGACGAAATAAGGGAGACTCGATGACAGTGTTTGGAATGAATGTAGAGAAATGGAAAACAAACGGGCAGAGGAAATGTCTGTCTTGGGTTTGCCGCTGCTTGGTCCGCAGCTGGAGTTCGGAAAGATCCTTAATTTCCACCACTGTGACGTTGGCAAGCACCCCCTCTCGGAGACGGGCAACAGGGGCCCACGCCGCCCTGGAGGGTGGCAAGGACAATTTGCCTTCTGGTTGAGAGAGAGCCCTCATGATCCAAATATTTGATTGGAATCGAAGGTAACGAGAAAACAGATACCCCCTGAGCATCTCTCCCATTAGCGCCTTGCTTTGGTTTCTTGAATCTTTTACCTTGGAAATACTGTTTTTAGAGTCAGGCATCCTGTCAGGCGATCTCTTTCCGGTTTCTTTTGGGCTGTGTCTACCCAACTGCAAGCCGACCGGTCACGGTAACGTCCAGTGCGTCTGCGAGTTCGGCACCGAACGCCGAACACGCTGACCCTTTGGTGAGAGATTTTGCCCATTTTTGACAGAAAATATTCCGTATGGTCATAACAACCCCCAAAGGTCAATTGAGCAACCCAAGCCAGTGAGATTTTTTTGTTACTGTTTTTAAATGTTCTGAGATTCGTTTTTTGACACGGCTCAAAAATCCAGCAATATATTCGGTGGAAAGTCTCGCTCCAAACTCTTGGTTAATTACCATACGACCCCAAAAGGTTTCCTTTGCGCAGATGTAAATACAAACACGGGGTCCGGTGTCTTCCCTTTGTTACACAAAGGGAGCAGCTTACACACGCCATTCACCTTTCTGCCACATCCTGAGAAGAATGGCTTTCGTTTAAAATTTTATCTGCCAGTCCGCCACGGTTGTTTCTAGGGTCAAATAATAGAGTCAGTAGGAAAAGACTTTGAAAAAGGATAAAGGAAGCCATATACGTTTAGGAGAAGGAGTTAGAGGATGGCCCTACCCATTTGGGAATTATTAACATGGAATCTTTATTTAAGAATTTCCAAAATAGAACATTCGAGAATCATAGCAATTCAAACTCAGAGGAACCCTTAGACCTCAGTCGGCGTTAGATTAAGTACTCTCAGAAGATGATTATGAAATTTGAAGCCAATGGGTAGGTAAGGATGAAATATTTTTCCATTTTTATTTTTCAAAGAGAGAGAGAGAGTGGGTCAGGGAACCGGCGGAAGAGAGAAAGAATGAGAAGGAGGTACATCCAGGCTTTGCTCATGTAGAGAGGCCTGTTTAGGTGAAGTTGAACAGCTGTTTGGTCTCTTTGACTCTGTATAGACATAACCATAGTTTCTATCAGAGGCTGAATAGAGAATCCGTAGAATATATAGTTCTATGTCACGTATGTTGCAGTCCTTTAGATGAAACGCACACATCTATCCACAACTGTGTATAAAGTGGTGCGAATAGAGATCGTGCAGCTTAAGATGCTTGAATACTCTGTGTGTGTGTGTGTGTGTGTGTGTGTGTGTGTGCGCGCATGTATATACTCACTCAGCTAAAGCTGTATAGAAACTCGCAGATCCAAACACTCAGCCTCAGACATCAGAACACGCAGGCATGCTGGCCGGGGGACAAATCATCCTGTAAGCAAGGACCCCAAATACAGCCGTGCTAGCTTGCAAAGGACGTTCCTTCCCTCATAGTGTATGTGGTAGTTCAATGTACAGATTCCCTTTGCCTATGAAACTTGCTATTTATTACGTTACTAATTAAATGATGACAGCGCTAAACAGTAGCACACCAAGGTAAATTACTACCAAAATATTTACGGACAACCTCCTCACGCGGACTCAGGCTGTCATACATTCAAGAGGCACACACCGTGCAAAGATGGAACTCACGGTCTCCTGGTTCCAAAATGAAAGGGTGCTCCTAACAAGGAAGTAAAGGAGAGTGGGCCACGTTCCTTACATGATGAACACAAGAGTGAGGGAGTTAGAATGAACGTGATTTTCCAGATCGAGACGTGGGCCTGTTAATTAGTCCATAGCACCTCTCCCGTCGCCGGAATTTCCTTCCAGTGGTTTTGGTTTTGTGGTGAAATGTGACATCCTGGGGCTTTCCGTCCTGGGATTTTACACTGTGACAGCTCCTCTCAGAATTGGGCTGTTGACCCCGTGCTTATTTCGTGGACACATGAACATCAACCGCAGACATCCAGGCCGCATGCTATTGGCAATGTGTTTCTTTATTTTATTTTTTTAATTTCTACGATGTATTTATTTACCCTGAGAGAGGGAGAAAGACTGAGAGAAAACTCGAGCGGGGAGGTGCAGAGAAAGAGGGAGAAAGAGAATCCCAAGTAGGCTCTGCCATAGGCACAGAGACCAATGGGGGACTCGAACTCACAAACTGCGAGATCACGACCTGAACAGAAACCAAGAGTCAGACGCTTCATCGACTGAGCCATCCAGGCCGCCCCTATTGGCAACGTGTTTCTAATGAGTGTAGCTCACCTCTTCTTCATGGAAAAGTCTGAGCTCTGGTTTTCATATGTTAGGAGAGTCAAGCAGACCTCACAACCCTGGGCTCCTTTGGAACTCGTGACCCAAGCTCAGGGCAAAGAGCTAACCTACTTCGGGGGTGACAATTGGTACAAGCTAAGTTCCACTAACGGGCCTCTTAATGTGAATGGAGACTGCTTTCTAATTCATTCTCTCTCCTTTCAAAAAATCAATGGGAATATAGTTTCTCTTCGCCTACCCGTTGGGTGTCTCTCCAATTCCATAATCGCTTTCTGAGATTGCTTAACACAACATTGATTCGGGTTGTTCAATCGGCAATCGGGAGTTCTGGGACTGGGAAGTGTAGAATATTTGCAACCTCATATTTCATGTCGCATTAGTCGACAACATATTTTTAAGATGTATATTATTAATGACACAATAAAATCTCATTAGCGGATGGGGTGGATAGATGTGGTTTATCTAACATCAAGCAGAAATTGGCATCTTGAGGGAAGTATCAAGATTCTGTGATCCCAGACACTGATATTGAACAAGCAGGGGCCAGGAGCAATCTGCTATTGATTAGATGCTGCAAGTAATTATATTTACCGAGCCGTTTTATTGGGTGGGGCAGAAGGTGAGGTGGTTCTTCTTTGGAGTAGAGAGAGAGCAATCAACAAAGACGTTGTCGGGGAAAGCCCCGGAGCCGGTGTGATTTTCTCGGGCTTTACTCTCGGTCTTGCCCTGGTCCTAATCATTATTTAGGAATGCAGCGGATGCTGGAAGGTTCTCAGCAGCTTCCCTTGTTCCAATGCTCCTCTTTCCTGCCAGCTTCCTCGTAGGTCCAGCAGCAGGGCTAAGCCTTTGCGTTTTATTCTACCCCAACCTCTACCCTTGTCCGTCACCAACATCACCAGGACCACCACGACCACGATTGCCGTCACCATTACTGACACCAACGACTCCGGCAGCACGAACATGGCCGCTGTCACCATCACGAAGAGTATCATCACCATCACCACCATTATAATTAGAATGCCTACCACCACCGCCATTATCTGTCCGTACCACACCGGTACCCCCACTACGACCACTAATAACCCCACTGCTCACACCATCACGACCGCCACGACCACCAGGATCATCATGCTCCACCCTGCTCAGTTTGGCGGACACGAGTTTGAAGTCCTGCTCTGCCGTCGCGTCCTCCTCATTGGTATTATCACCCGACTCAGATAGGTTGTGACGAGGCACAAGTAAGTTACAAAGAGCTAATGTCTGTAAATCCCTTAGCACACAGCGGGCGGGGGATAAATAGAAGGGCCAGACCACGTCTTCGATCAAATATTATGAGTTCTTAGCTTTTTTGTTCCTGAAGCCTTTTTCTAACTCAAGGGAGATTACGGGCTATGGCGTTTCTTCCTTCCTTCTTCTGGACACTTCGGTTCTGTGGTCGAATCCTTTGTAAAAACCGTTCATGCATCGGAAATACGATGAATCGTTCCAATCTTACCTTCATCCTTAGCCCCTGGCGTGCCTCGGTCCTGTCCCACCTTGCCACATACAACAGGTATGCACCTGACCTCCAAGCATTAAAACCATGGAAGCGACTGTTTGCTGAAATGTCCGTGTCTCACAGGTGCTCGGGGTTCCAGAGGAAGTCCATCCTTCTTTCCTGTTCTCTCCTCCATGACCATGTCCACCTCCCAAGTGCAAGCCACTGCCTTCTCTTGACTGGGTGTCTACAGTGTGTTCCTAGCTGACCTCCTTCCTGCCCCCCACCCCCAGTCTCGCCCGGTGTGGTCCCAATTCTTTCCTTCTGCCTGTGTTTGCCTACTTGTCATGGGACTTTGCAGCTCCTCTCAACAAAAGGTGGAGTCTGTTCCCCCAGTGTGACCAAAGCAATGCCGTGGAGCTCTGATGCCAAGTCTCAAGAAGCTTTACCTATATCTGCACCTCCTCTGGAATCACATGGGGGTGAAGATAATTCGGTGCAGCGCAAGCCGTCCTGGACCAGCCAGGCCCAGCCAGCCTACTGGTGGGCTAAGGATGCATGGACAAGCCCAAGCAGGATCAGCCCAGCCCCGTCACCCCACAAGCTTATAAAAAATGAGAACTCAAATGTTGTCCCTGACAAAAATGATGTTGCAAACCACTGAGTTGGAGGGTTGTTTGTTACGCAGCTACATGCCAGCACTAGATAGCTGGTACACCTCCTCCAATGTCTTGCCTACCCAGCATTCAGCACAATCTTCCCAAAACCTAAGTCTGATCTGCCCTGCTTGATATCATCCTCAACACTCTTGGGGTGGAACCCAAAACAGAACGTGGCATGTGGCCCTGTGTGTCTGACCTCTGCCTGGGTCACAGGTCTTGGGTCATACCTCTTCCTGCTGACTTTTTCTTCCCAGTCACGCTGGCCTTTCTCACTCCTTGAACAACCAAAGTGAATGTCCTGCCTCTGGGTGATTGTAGATGTCGTTCTTCTGCCTGATGTTCTTTCCACCTTCTGTCAACCTCACTCTCTGCGCAACTCACGCCCTCCCTTCCTTTGGGTCTCCACTCAAACGCCCACTCTTCAGAGAGGCCCTCCTGACCTCGTCACTCAAGTAGGCACCTCTTGTTTGCCACAACCCCTTGTTCGTTTCCTTTATGACAACTATCCCAGCTCAGAATGAGTGAGTCTTTTCCTCCCTGTTTGGGGGTCCACCTCTCCCACCAGAATATAAACCCCATGAAGGCAGGGGCTTTATACACGTGCCTCATGGGTGTGTCGGTGTTTAACTTAGAATCGGAATCAGAATAGGGACTCGATAACCCATTTTTCTATCCCTGAAAAAGCAATGACCATATCAGGCACCATTCCTAAGTGATTTACGTGGATTGATCTAGTGTATCTTTACAACAACCCCGAGGTAGTACCATCGTGATCCCATCATGTAACTAAGAATATGGAAGCATAAAGAGGTTAAGCAAACTGTCCAAAGACACAGCTAGAGGTCAGCATTATCAGGATATGATCTCACAGCCTGGCACCAACATCTGAGTCCTTAGCCACTCTGCTCCTCTGTCCTTATGAGGTGGGACCACTGAACGTCCACTGAACACAGGGGGAAACCTAAGCTTTGGAAGCTCAGACTCCTTGTGTCAGGGTCTCCCAGGTATTGATTATGAAGAGGTATCAAAGCATAAGTGATCTGACTCTTCACCACTAGGGTTTTGTCACCATCCATGCTGTCGCGTCGGGACCCCACGTCTGGCCAATGCGGTTTCCTCTTCCTAGAATTTCCTTTCCCTCCTCCTCTCCAATTCACTTGGCCCACTCCTACTGATCCCTCAGGATCTGGCTCCATTATATCCTTCCCCATGGAGCAAGATGGATGTGGCCTCTCCTCTCAGTGCCTACACCAGTTATTCCCAGTACTGACCACACTGTACCGTGTTTACCCTTTCTACCCAACTACAGGGTGAGCTCTTAAAAGCAAGACTCACGTCCACTTTACCACCATATCCTTATCACAGTGCCTGGCACCTGGTAGGGGGCTTAATTCACAAAATCTGACTGATCAAAGGAGATGTACACTTACGACTTACATTGGGTGTTTATTTCCATCCCTGGGAGCCGATTTCAGTTTTTCCAATTAAAAGTCAATTCCAGGGCCACCTGGGGGGCTCAGTTAAGCGTCTGACTTCCGCTCAGGTTATGATCCCACAGTTTGTGAGTTCGAGCCCTGCATCCGGCTTGCTGCTGTCCCCACAGAGCCCACTTCGGGTCTTCTGTCTCCCTTTCTCCCTGCCTTCCCCCACACTCTTGCGCAGAGCTCTATCTCTCACTCAGAAACACATATACATTAAAAAAGAGTCAGTTCCATAATCAAGCAAATGCTCAAAAATAGGTGTATAAATAATTTCATCACAGCATTGTGTGTAATAAAAAAAAATAGGAAAAAAAATGGGGTGCCTGGGTGGCTCAGTCGGTTGAGTGTCCGACTTCGGCTCAGGTCATGATCTCGCGGTCTGTGGGTTCAAGCCCCATGTCGGGCCCTGTCCCGACAGCTCGGAGCCTGGAGCCTGCTTCGGATTCTGTGTCTCCCTCTCTCTCTGCCCCTCCCCTGCTCACGGTCTGTCTCTTTCTTTCTCTCTCTCTTTCTCTCTCTCTCTCTCTCTCAAAGATAAACATTAAAAATTTTTTTTAATTTAAAAAAAAGCAAAAAAAGAAAAAACCTGCCTTAGTCTGTTCAAGCTGCTATAACAAAAATACCGCTGCATACCATACACCGGGCAGCCTAAACCACAAACATTTATCTTCAAAACCCTGGGCGCTGAAAAGTCTGAGATCAAGGTGTGGGCAGGTTCAGTGACTGGTGAGGGTCCACTTTGTGATACATAGATGGCCATCTTTTCGCCATGTCCTCGTAGGGTGGAAGGGACAATTGAGGCCCTTGGGGTCACTTTTATAAGGGCACTAATCTCGTCCACGGGCGCCCCCCCCCATGACCTAATCACCTCTCAAAGGTGATCCCAACGCCATCGTGTGGGCTAAAATTGGAACATGTGAATTGGAGCAGAGGGAATGAACATTCAGTCTAGTCAATAACTTCAGTGGCCATCCATCAAGGTTGGTCAACTGCATTACTGTTTATCCACATACCTAAAACATATTCAGGAATTTTAAAAGATAAGGGTAGAAGATATATTTATTGAAAGAAACTTGTGTACAGTATATGATTACATGTATTTTATTACTTTTTTAAGTGTTTATTTTATTTTTGAGAGAGGTTGGGAGAGCACGCACCAGCCGGGTAGGGGCAGGTGGAGAGGGAGGGAGTGGTCCCGAAGCGGGTTCGGCACCGAGAACAGAGAGCCCAGTGCGGGGCTTGAACCCACAAACCGCGAGATGATGACCTGAGTCAAAGTCAGATGCTCAGCCGACTGAGCCACCTAGGCGCCCTATATTACTGAATTTAAAAAGCAGATTACAAAAACAGTATACAGTATGATTCCCCCCCAGTTTTTGTTGGTATCCCCCTTTTTTTTATCCCCCCCTTTTTTTGGTATATTAATGGGTAATGGGTAATGGGTAATGGGTAATGCATAAGGGAAGAGAGGCATCTACAGACAAATTTCACAGAAACAGTGTGAAGGGACATCGACCAACTCGTCCATGTGTCAATCTTCGGTAAGGCAAGGTGAAATTGCAGGTAATTTTCTTCTTTACAGTGTTCGGATTTCTTCTGAATTAGTTTTAACAGTGATCCACCAATAGCCATAATATACCAGCCCAAATAAAACAGTAATTATGTTTTAACATTATCCAATTATTGTATTTCTATGGCAGACTCCATGGCCATGACCACACATATTCCTGACCCCACGAGAAATGCAGTGGAGTGCCCCCAAGTGTTTCCCAGGGGCATCCAAAGTGAAAGGGAGTGCCTGGTGGTTGCAGGACTTGGGACAAGCAGGGGTTGGTGTTAGGAATTCAATGCCAGCTATCTGAGGAGAGGTGGTGTTAAGATCTTCAGTGTAGAGGGGTGCCTTGGTGGCTCAGTTGGTTAAGCATCGGACTTTGGCTCAGGTCATGATCTCATGGTTCGTGGTTTTGAGCCCCGCATCAGGCTTTCTGCTGTCACCATGGAGCCCTCTTGGGATCCTCTGTCCTGCTCTCTCTGTCCCTCACCCACTCACACGCTCTTTCTTTCTCTCCTCTCTCTCTCTCTCTCTCTCAACTAAATAAACATTAAAAAAATTCCTGGGGCGCCTGGGTGGCTCGGTCGGTTAAGCGTCCGACTTCAGCTCAGGTCACGATCTCGCGGTCCGTGAGTTCGAGCCCCGCGTCGGGCTCTGGGCTGATGGCTCAGAGCCTGGAGCCTGCTTCCCATTCTGTGTCTCCCTCTCTCTCTGCCCCTCCCCCGTTCATGCTCTGTCTCTCTCTGTCTCAAAAATAAATAAAAAAAAAAAAAACGTTAAAAAAAATTTTTTTTTAAATAAAAAAATTCCTCAGTGTGGAGTTTTAGCAGAGTCACTGGGTTTACCACTTACAAAGTATGTCATGTCTACTCCCCTAACGCACTTCCCGTAGTTTAAGAAAATGTGTGCCGATATTGCAAGACGGCCATAGGAAAGGCGTGTTCTCCCCCAGTCTGCCACCACCATCCCAGTGAGAGGTGTCCATGTCATCCTGATTGTGGCTGTCTCCTTCCACCCGCCCCCATCCCCTGAAAACGGAGTGAAACATGTCGTCCTTTGGATCGATGTTCTTAGCATCAGATCGTAAGGGAAAAGTAAAAATGCTCCCACATTTTTATACCCTCCTGTTCTATTTGGCAAATAGGTTTCCAACCATAGGTGGAATGAGCTCAGTTCAACAGCACTGTTGTTGTTGTTTTACGCTGTGATGTGGTCCACACTGGAGTGTGGGTTGAAGGATATGGCGCTTCATTCGTTCATTTGCTTGTGCTTTCAACAGACAAGTGTTAGGCACCTTCACGAGCCAGGTTGTGAGCCGAGGATACAGAGATTGACAGGGCATCCCAATGGGGAGAGGGAGATGGACCCACGGACAGATTATCTTATTATAAGAAACTTCCTCCCCGACATGTAGAAGGGAGCCACGAAATAAGCGGCCATGTGGGCTTCAGGGATAAGAAGTGAGTCCCTTGATGCAGGACTGCCATTAGCCCACATGGTGCCTTTGTGCCAATTAAGGAAAGACTCCTTTTCTCGAGATACTTCACTTCCATCTGTCAAAAACTTGTCCTGATTTTGTTTGGACAAACCACATTATTTTCTTCTGCCAGGAAATTGTCATAACAACGGTAGAACTCTACAGAGGATATGTGAATGGCATCCTCTTAGATATGAGCTCACGTGCAGTACACAACTTGCACAGCTGTACATATGGGGCTCTGTCTAAGTGGGCCCAGGGGTCCAGGTTGGAGGTGGGAGCATGTCCTGGCCCAACCAAAAAGTCACGAATGACATTGCACACTCTGGCTCGCTTCCCTCTATGAACCCACATTGCGTAGCTTCTTATGAAGGGAATCATATTTTTATGTTGCCCTGAAGCCTGGTCTAATTAAACAGATTCCATTTATGATGTGTAGCCCTGAATTTCGTAGCTCAAATGGACTATGTGAGCCCAAGGCTGGTACACCAGCCTCACGAGGGGACCAGAAGGGGGGATCATCTACATAAGGAAGATGGCGGGTATTGGACAAAGCATGGAATGAATAGGGAGACAGTAACACACCTCACATGCTTCTGGCTGAAGGAGAAAACCAAAGACATCTAGTTCTTAACAAGTCCACAACTCATGGTTTCCCCGAGCTGTTCTAGAAATTACCTTGGCATCGGTAAACCCTAACATGCCGGGTCGGTAAATCTCCATGTTGGGAGCTGGCTTTGAAAACCACCTGCCAGGCAGGATAGAGGATCCAAGCCATGATGGGACACAGCAGCGAACCGAAAGCCCTGCCTTCCAGTGGACCCGCCCCGTGTCCTCCCAGAGAACCTTCACCCCGCATCCAGCCAGGACTGGGAGGGAAATATTCCTCCTTTTCAGTCTATGGACGCATCGCAACCAAAAACACGTCCCCCTACCATTGCCCCTGTTGGGAAGAGGAACTCAGATAAAGGAAACAGATACATATCTGTTGTTGGAGAGCTTTGTTTCCACACATGATATATGGTTCCGGAGGAGGAGGTAGAAAACAAATAATTGTGTCTCCTCACCACCGACAGGTCTTTAGTGGGGCCACCGGGGAGAGTAGATGCTGGAGATTAGCGGTGACCTCACAATAGATCCTCGGTACAGGAAAAGTGTCTGAAGTTTATCTATTGTTAAGTGAGATAATTTATCGTCGCCAAGGGTTAAGGAGCAATCCCAGTCCCTTCCTACTTCGGGAACAGAGATTTATAAGATGGTGACCAAATTTAGACGTTGAGGCGCTGCAGGCAGAGACGTCCCCAAAGGCTGATGTGGCTTCTGTGCGTTTGAAGCCAAGTCATTCACGGAGCTAATTTGAGGCTCTCCTCGGAAACTATATTTGCTTTCTGAGTGCATGGTGAGTTTTCATTTGGGCTCTGACCAGCTGACAGCTATGCAAGTTTGTAGATACCGGTAATTGAATACAGATAACCTTGATGGGTGACCTCGTCAAAGCCAGGCCTGACTGCTTCCCATTGTTCCTGGTTTTGCCAGTTGATACTAAACTGCTGCCGGATGAATTTATATATTAAGAATTCGCTGCCCTGGGAATTGCTTATCGTTCCCCGGTCTACCCTGTAAGCTTCTATTTACTTGACGTGGTGGGCTGGGAATAAAAGCCGTGATTTGACTGTTCACTATTAGTGACAGAGAACAGCGTGTTGGAAAAGCTTTATTAATTTCTGAAAACAAAGCGGGGGGGGGGGTCATGCTTTTGCTTGACGCAAGTCACGGGGAGAGGCTCTTGTCTCGCTAAGCTGCTTACGGCTGTCTGAAGTTGGTCCGCGGCCATCTTTTTTAGGTTCCATTTAGCTTAAAGGCAGAGTTTGAAGCCAGCTCAGCCCTGTCTGAGCGACACAGCGTGGCGCTCCTGCGTTTTAAGGGAAGCGTTGGAAGAGGTTCAGGATTTATGGTTAATTCAGGGAGATGCTGTAAGAAGTCTGTAAGAGGGAAAGGTGGCTATGATCCCGGGGACAGGGGAGGGCAGGTCACCGGGGCCACATGACGAGAGGGGTACAAATTAGGCCAAGTGCTTGCGTTCGGCTGCCTGGATATTTAAGCAGACGACTGTCCGGCAGAATGCAACCGTGGGACTCTCCACGGTAGGCCCCACAGCCATCCGACTTTCTTCTTGAGACTTCTCTGACTTGTTGAAATGTCAACCGCGAACACGGATCTCGCTTTTGGCCATCAGAAAACAACAACAACAAAAAGATGAAACCGTTGAGGAAAATCTTCTCGAGTAACCATGTTTTCCAGCCTTCTGGAAGCTGATCTGTATTTCTCCAGGCTTCCTTCCCCGGCTTTGAACTTTGCAGCGGGCGTGGAGGGCGGTTAGGCAAAGGCCAGAGCCCGGGTCCCCGTCAGAGGGGTAGGGGTCAGAGGGTGGCACCACGGACAGAGGAGGGGGAGGAGGGACAGGTGCAGGTGGCAGGGTAGCCTAGACATCTGGCTAATGGCATGTTGGAAGCTAATAACGCGGGTGCGTTCGGGGAGGTCTGGGCCGGAAGCGGTGCGGGCTGGAGCTCGCGGGGCCCTCGCTGCCAGGCAACTATGTGTCATCGCTCAGCTGAGGGGATCAGCCTTTGATGCTTCCAACATCAGAACATCAGAGCTCTTCATCATCCTGAGAAGGAAGGTTCGGGTTAGTCAGCCAGGGCAAATAGCTCAAGGGAAATTTCATTTTCCCTTTGTCGGGCCCTCTGCTTTTATGTGCTGGGCCGTCCACTGCAGCTACCCTTCGGGGAGAAAGAAGGCTGGCCGGGCCCAGGCGCAGGCAGCCAATTTGGGGCCTGGCTGGGGAGGAGGTGAGCAGCTCAGCGTTGGAGGCCCTTCCGGGGAGCCCGGAGCAGGGGCTGCTGGAGGCCTGAAGTGACCTCCCCGTCGCGCCCTGTGCTTGGCGGACCGGCCGGGGCGGTTCTCAACCTCGGCCAGTCCGACTGGTCCGGCCTCTCTTTCCCGACAAGGCCGGCCCTGTGTGGGTCTCTGCCGCCCTGGGCACGTTTCCCGTGTAAAGAAAGGAACGAAGGGCCTGCGAGATGCCGGCCCCCAGCGCCTCCCACCGACACCCGTGGAGCGTGCAGCCGGATGTCCTGGGTTCGAATCCAGCCCCGCCGCCTCTCCGCTATCCAGCCCTGAGCAATTACCGCGTCATTCTCTTGCCTTAGTTTCCTCGTCTGTAAAATAGACACGGTATTGGGACCGACCCTGTGGCGTCGTGGAGATCCAGGGGAACTAAAACGCTTACGGTGGCCCCCTCTCTGCCCGGTACGAGAAAGGGCTCCATCAACACCAGCCATCACTCGAAACACCCGTATGAGATTCATCCGCACACCATCCAGAAACCCTCAATATTTGATTTCTTTATTTTTATTAAAAAATTTTTTTTAGTTCATTTATTTATTTTGAGAGAGAGAGAGAGAGAGAGAGAGCAGGGGAGGGGCCGAGAGAGAGGGAGAGAGAATCCCCAGCAGGTTCCTCGCTGTCAGCACAGAGCCTGACGTGGGCCTCGAACCCACGAGCCATGCGATCACGACCTGAGCCGAAATCAAGAGTTGGACGCCTAACCCATTGAGCCCCCTAGGTGCCCCAGAACCCCTCAATATTTTAAAAGCAACGTCAAGAGATGGTTGCTTTTTCCAACAGTGGAAACAATGCTGGGTAACCAAAACTGTGATTTCAAAAAAAAAAAAAGTGAATACAGCCTGGCCAAGCTTACCTCCACTCTGTAGTTCTGTTATTGGAATGAGCTACACCAGGACCCGGTTCTTGGGAATTCAGATGCCCCCGGGTAGGGCAGGGGCTGGGAGCAGCTGGCAGCGGTAGTGTGGGCTGGGCAGGAGAGGCGGGAAAGCAGGGCTTGTATCAGGGATGGAAGTCAAGCCGGGGAGCAGGGGTCCTTCAGCCTAAGGAAAGGGATGGTCAGACGGAGGGCCTTGGCAAGGAAAGAAGGGCCACCAGACTGTGAGGTCCAGGCGGGCCATTGTATAAGATGCCTGGTGAGCTAGGTTGGGCGTTGGGGCAGCTGCTGAGGTGAGCTTGAACTTGGGCTCCAAACGATTTGCCCTCCGGCATGCTTCATGATATCTGTGACATTTGGAGGCCCCAGGTGTTTGCAGGAAGGCATTTCAGAGTGTCGGGTGACAGCAAATGACTTGAGGCTGGCTAAGGAGCAGTACGAGAAGATTGTCACAGGGACCTCGGCCTCTTTGTCCTGTGAGCCCCGCATGGCATCGGGATATGGGTTCTGAGATCCACACTGCAGGACTGTGGCTGGAAGGATCTGAAAAGCTTCCACATCTTAGGGCCATGTAAGTGTGGAAATCCTATATACGTACCACCTGAGATGATTCATTCATTCGATCAACAATATTTAGTGAATACCAACTATGTGTGAGAAACTAGGCCAGGGGCCAGAAATAAATTCTCTCTAGGACAGAACGTTTTCCCCAGATTATCTATAGTCTCACACCCAATGCTTTATGCCAAAACTCACGGGGGGGGGGGGGGGAAGCTATTCAAAATGCAGACTTCAGGGTTTTACCCAAGGGATTCTGGTCCAGTGAGTTGAACATGGGCCCTGGGCATCCGCATGTTGAGTGAGTACAAATTTGCCTACTGAGACCAAGGAGCCATGGCAATGTCTGTTTGCCTGTCCATCCACCTAGCTATTATTTACTGAGTACCCACTAGGTGCTAAGCACTGGGTTGGTTTCTGGAAATGGGAAGAAGGGCACGCCCTTGCCAGCAAGTTGCTCGTGGCTGTCGGAAAGAGCTGACCTCAAGAGCCACAATGCTTCCTATAGTTTCATATTCTACAATCTCTAAAAGGGTGCTCTAAAAAAGAAAAGTCTAAAACAAGAGATAAGAACACATTCTTTGTTCCCTAGCCTGTTAGGTCCAGCCGTACGGTTTATAAAGAACAGAACGGCACTTACTAAGGGCCAGGCAGTTTTGCAAGCTGTATGCATGCTTCCTGTAACATGTTAGTCTTTGCAACCACTTTATGAGGCTAGGATTATGAGCATTTCCATTTTACAGATGGGGAAACTGAGACATAGGAAGGTCTTGCAGCTAGGAAGTGGTGAGCCAGAGGTTGAACCCGGGCAGTCGTAACCCCAGAGCTTACACAATTAACGAGGACAAGATTTCCCAACCCAGCGTGCCATTGCTGCCGTTTTGAGGCTGAAAAATGCTGACTTAGAACAAGTTATTCTGATCGTTATTCTGATACTAGATCTACACAACCAGAAGAGAAAAGATCTTATGTTTTGGCTTGTGCTTTAAGGAACTTAGAGCAGCTTCCTTTTCTTGAGTGCCAAGGTGGGGGTGAGAGCGTGGGCCTGGGAGACAGAAGGCTTTACCTCACAAATGGCCGGTCCAAACATTTCGTTTCCCAAATAGCTGCAAATCTCAGCTTCAAAAAGTGCATCTGAATTGGCAAAACTCGCACAGTTTGATAATGTCAACACGCCCGCGAGGACGTGGGGATTTCGCTACTCCTATCCACAGCCGATAGGCGTGGAAGGCGGCTGAGCCACCTTGGAGGGCAATTTGGCAACATCTAGTCAAATTTCGGTAGGTGTCCAGGGAGTGCACAAGCCCACTTCTAAACACGCCCAGGTGTGCCCAGGGAGAGGGGCAAAAGTATGTGATTGTAGCATCGGACAAACTGGGAACAACCTAAATGCCTACCAGTGAGAGAGGTGAGTGAAAAGAAGAAGGTCGTGACGCACGGAGCCCTTCCAGAAAGATTTTGGCTTGCTGCTTCGAACCCATAGCTTGAGAAACCCTTCCCGATGTCAAAGAGTCCAATGGTTAGAAACATAGGATTGGACCTAGACCGCCTGCCACGAAATCTTGGCTCCTTCCTTTACTCACGGTGTGATGTTGGGCAATCACAAGGGCTTTGTTTCGTCTGCATGTTTAGCTGCCTCGTCTATGAAATGAGAGCGATGTTAATAGCACCTTGCCCATAGGGTTGTTACGAAGATGGAAGGCACTAATTCAGGCCAGTCTTCTAGAATGGTGTGTGTTCTCCAGGAATGCTGTAACACGCAGCGTTTGCTGCGTGCTGTTGCTATCTAGCCCCAGTAAATGTGAAATGGGATGAGACTGATGATGATGATGATGGTTAGCTATGGCTTGAGCGTGTCTCAGATATTTACTGGAAAGGTAAAAAGCAACAACAGCAACAACAACAACGATAACAAGGTTCAGAGAAATCAACCTGGCTGGTATGAACCACGTCGAAGATCTGATCCTTATTCGCTGGCAAACTAGATCAACTCATCTTGCAGCCAGGAGAGTGGTTAGTGAAAAGACTGGTTGTAGCCCCCTGATGGAGGGGAAAGGGCAACGAAGAAACCAGGTTTCAAGGATCGGGCACAGAGGCACGGGTGCTCATCAGGGGTAAGTATGGCGTCCGTACATTGACTTGGCCACGGCGAAACTAACGGAAGCCTCATCCCTCGGGGGCAGAGATGGTGGCACGGCAAGGACTTCCATTCGGGATGCAGTGCCAACGTCTTTTGTCATCCTGAGAGTCTGAAACGTTGTTCAGGATTTTCCCACAGCGAGGGGAGTGTTTTCATTCCAGTCCCCAGTGCGTCTGTTGGGTCCAACAGAAACGTTACTGCTTCCGCACACGTCCCTCCCAGAACTCCGATGTCCAAGTGTGAGCTTTTTCTCAGTGAACTGGCTGCTGCTTTCTGCAGCCTCGCCTACTGACCCTTGGGGGCTCCCGAAGACCGACAGAGGAGAGTCCTATTTATTTAGCAATTAGCAATTTCTCTCAGAAAACACACGGGCGCTTAGCGGCGAGGAGGTTGCGTTCTATTTCGCCAAAACGTGCCCGGGCTTCGTCCTCCATGATAAATGACAGGTTCTTTGGAGGATTCAAGTAATCCCGCACCTCCAGGTCTGGCACTGAGGCCTCTGCTCGGCCATGAAGCGATTTTCATTTCAGCGGAAGATATAAGAGTCACGTTCCAAACCGAGGCGGAATAATTCCCAGGCATCTGTAGAGATTCCAGAGCAGTCACTGTGCTCTGTTTACCAACACAATTAAACCTCGACCATTCCCAGCTGCAGTACAAATATAATCTTATCTACTTAATGTCAGCCGATTAAGTCATCGGGGCTGCAGAACGGCAAACAGATATTAATAACCAACCTAGAAGGGAGCCATTTCAGCGAGGTGGCTTACGGTGGCAGGTTCTTGGGCCTTAAGGCGGAGACGTTCACACCTTCCCGACCCTGCTATAAAACACTGCAACATTACAACTTTTCAACCATGTCTAAAAGGCCAATTTAGGTTTATTCCCATCCGAGTTTATGGCCATGGTTCAGCAGGTGGAAACCGGTATTCGCTGCGGTCCGGCTCTGGGTTCATGCCAGCACAGATGTGTTCAGTCAAATGACTAATTGAAAACCTTAGACAAAATCAGCAGCCCGGCCATTCTGCCTGCATAATAAAACAGTGCTGATAAAGGCAGCGGAGAAAAAAAAAATCTAGCCATCTCATCATCAGTGCCATTAACAATCATGAGTAAAGATGAAAACAACGCATGGTTTATTCTGCAAATGAAGGCATAGATGGTTTCCCAGGGGCCCATTACCCTTTTTAATAATACATCAAGGAGCCTGAGCAAACAGTTTGTATGTGCAAACCAAACAGAGCAAACTATTTACAGTTACCGCATACAGAGACAACTCCCAGCACTCTGGATTTAACAAATTTATAAAGGTACATAACATGATAGCTATTAGCAAAATTAAAAGAGAACCATTATAGACTTACATTCTGCCACGCTCATTCGCCAGTCAAGAAGCAATTGCCAATGCCAACTTTCAATTCAGGATTCCACCCCCCCACCTTTCCCCCCCCTTCTTTCCTCCAAGAGAGGAGCCCGACTTGGACTCAAATTATGTGCATGAATAATAAAATACCATCTAATTAAACACTGTAGTTAAATATGCAAAAATTAATGGTAATGAGATTGTGTAATACCTTCGAGTATAGGCACTCCGTGAATTACTCACAAAAGCTCCTTTGCTTGACCTAAACAGGGGATAACAGGAGCGGCTTTGAACACACTTGGTCCTGGCACCCCACGGTGTTCTATGATGTTTCATACATGCTCACAGCCAGGGCATCAAATGGCCAAACCGGGCCATGTGTGGCCGGGCCAAAGCGTTCCTTTCCAGTTCTGGCGTGGAGCAAGAACGGGCAGGCTTTTAGTGGGCTTTGTGCGAAGGGCTTGGTGGAGGAGGGGGGAACGAGGCAGGCTCTTGTCATCCCAAAGCAATAAGGGCCCTCTCGCGAGATGATGGTGGCCGAACAAACAGACTCCTGGTAGTAAGGAGCAGGTGGAAAGGTCTATTTTGGGACTCATTTAAGGTAGTTTCCCTACAAGCTCCCCAGTTACCGATGCAAAGTTCTTTCCCATCTTGGATTTACCAAATCATTCTAGGAGAGCACCTAAATGCCAGCACTGTGGCCTGGGACAAGGGAAGCTACCAGAAACTTCTCCCAACTCAGCTACCAACTTTTCTCCCATGCAGTCTCAGAAGACTTTGCTATATTGTCCACACAAGCTACTGACCACTCCGTTTCAAGGAGCTACTCGTCTGCTTTTTTTTTTTTTTCTTTTAGGCCCTCTTGGCACTTGACCGCGTCTTTGGGACTGAATCCACTTCCTGAGCCCACGCCCTGACATTTGTTTTAGACACTGGAGACTAGATGTCACCCATCACTTCGGCTTAGAGCTTCTGAATCTCAACTCTCCCAGCCTCTGTCCTCTGATTTCTTCACGGCTGGTGATTCTTCTTGAGGATGGTTGATAGCAAACCAAAGGACAGTGTCCTTCAAGAGGAGAATGGGATCTTGGTGTGGTGGACAATTTCAGACTCACTCGATATGACTGCTTTTGCCTTTTCATCTGTTGGAATGGAGTCTGACATGCTGAGAAGTAAGCATTTCTTTGGAGGAGGGATTTCTCATTCAGATGAACCTGATGGAAAACTTCCCTATCAGCACCTTCTTGAACATGCCCATGCCATCCTGTTTCTGATAAGTGTTCTTGCCCAGTGAGTAGGTATTTCAGCTAAGTGATACCTTCTCGACAACTCTTTCCACCGGCGGGTTCATCTGCTATGCAAGTGAACAATTATTGTGATGTCGGCACGGGACGTTTCATTTGGGAATTTCATTCACTGTCAGCTGATCTTAACCGCTTCTGAGATTTGTATTGTAGCATTTGGGGCATGTGAGAAAATGGTGACCTTGATTTTCCTTTTTTTTTTTTTTTCTTTCTCCTGTCGAAAAAGTCTGGATTTCTTCCCTCCTGTCTTGTGGATGCTACCTGACTTTCTCAGTCAGCAGCCACATTTTAATGGTGGAAGCACAGTGGTAAGAATTTCTGATGTTTGACCTGGCGAAGGTACAAAGTGAGCCTTCTTAAGATCCTTGGACAAATCAGACTTAGGTTTGGTGTCCGAAGAAGGCTTGGTGCCTAATATATAGGTTCCCTGTTGATAGATTGATCGACTGATTGGTCATGTACATGTCCCAAATGAGTGGGATCTGAGGATTTAGTTGAGGGTACAGTCTCTAAGGTCATTCAGACTGGTGTTCATGTTTCAGCTTTGCTGTTTGCTAGTTCCCTCACCAACCTGAGCTTCAATTTACTCACCTATAAATAGAGATCATGTAATGTCTCTGCCACAGAGTTCATGTGTTGATTAAATAAGAGAGTATTCAGAAAGCATAAGTCTAAGCTCATAGTAAATAGTGAATAGTAGCTATACTATATAACAGCAACATCCACACCGATAATAGCTACGAGAGCTGATTTTCCATAAAATCACTTAAAACGGTGTATGAAAAACAGAGATAAAAAGTTAGGAATAAACAGATGTACTGAGAATGAACATAATAAGGATCACAACGTAGATAGTTTTTCAAGTATTTTAATGTACATTACTCAAAGTAACTCACAGTTAAGATACTTTTGACAACAAGAATTAGAATATTGAATTATCAATGGCTTAAAAATTTAGGACATCAGTTGCCCTATATGGCAAGAAGCCCAGAGGTTTCCAGGCAAGAGCGTTCAGGAGATCCTTGATTCCAGAGTTGGCTTCCTGCAAATCTTTTGGCTTCCCCTCATGGTTTCACGATGGCTGCCCAGCTCCAGCTCTCACATCCTCACAAAGCTTTGTCCAAAATAAGACAGTCTCAGGGGCAGGGGAAGGGGTTGATTTTCTCCTTACTCATCTCTGATGGAGGAAATCTTTTCCCGGGCTTCCCAGCAGACTTCTCATGATAACTCATTCAGCAAGGTTGGGTCACAAGCCCATCCGTAAAGCAATCTCAGGGAAAGGAAAATGGGATCATTATATTTGGCATTGACCAACAATGACTCACTCACCAAGGTTGGGCCCATCTTTCCTGAGCACACTGCCATCGGGAACCTGAATATTACAGGACTTCTGCTATCAAGAGCATAAAGTGGAGGGTGATGGGTAAGTGAGCTACCAAGAAGGTCTGCCCAACACTATGGCGGCACATGTTATTGCTAGCGTTTGTCAGATACAGAAACTGTGTCTCAGATAGGTTAAGTACAATTTTCAAGGCACATAGATTGTGAGACAACTAGACCTAGAAGTCAGGGATTTTGGATCCTGATTTGGTGTTCATTTCAATACATTCAACTGTAAGATGGGATCAAGTTTGAAACTCTGAGCTCCCTGACAGATAGAGTAAAAAGGCCAAGAAAACGAACTTTACAGTTCCCCTCAGGATCTGGTCAAAAGAGCGGTATAAGTTTATCTGGAGTGGACCATTTTCCTAGCACTAAGTTCTTGGAGGAATTTACTGGGTGAAATCTTACACAAGGGACGTAGCAACATAAAGGATAATGTAAAAAAAAAAAAAAAAAAAAAGGAAAGAGAGAGAAAGAGAGGGAACTAGCAGAGGCTCCGCTACCTACGTACAAATGGAGTGTTTTTCAACATTTTTTTCTGTTAAGATATATGTAAACGTCATGCTGTCATGGGTGAACCCAGGTTTCAACTAACCGTACAAAATTTGGCAGGGAAGTTAATCTCTACTGTCACGGAACAAGTCAAAACTAATAACAGTACACGGGGAACAATTACTCAGAACATTTTTTTTTTTTTGGCATAGATAAGCTGAGCTTTGGGTTACGTGCCATTCCTGGTGCCTCCATGACCCCGTCCTTTCTTCTCCTTCTCAAAAAAGGCAAAAAAGTGAGGGAGGCTGTTCTATGCATGACTCCGAACTGATTCTTCTTTGTGTTTCAAAGCCAATCACTTGCCAGACTTCACTGCTCTCATTAGTTTAATTGTTATGCCTTATTGCATATACTACAATCGCAAAATAGACACGGGCCTCCCTGATTTCAGAAGAACCGTGAGCAAATTCACCTCCCCGAGGAGGTGTTTAATTAAGGAGAAAACTCTCACATTTCGGGAGGCTTGCCAAGCCCTCGTTCTTCAAAATTACCTTAAATAAATTTGCACACCATCCCAACAGGTGGACTTCCTTCTACCGAAGAAGGACGGAGGTTCACTGTCTTGCTAGCTAGTGTTCAAAAAAGGCCCATAACCACCTGCAATTATTCCTACTTACCGTATTGACCTTGTATTCATTCATTCAGAGAGAAGTTGGCCTGCATGGAGAGCATACACATGAAACTCGGAGCCACCTGCAGTCACTGTGGCAAGGCCATCCCTCAGCCAGCTGTCTTCATTGCCTGAGAGAGCTTCTGACCTCCAGTTGCAGCGTGATCTAGTGATTTGGTTTGTGGGTGAGCACAGACACCTTTTAAAGAAGTGCCTATGGTTGTGTATCAGGGAGGAAATAAAGTCCTTTCTACCATAGAAGGCTGGCATGTTACAGAGCAGAAGTGTCACTCTGCTTATGGAAATGCAGAGTAATCGTTTAAATATTTCTTTAAAAGAATGACGAGGGGCGCCTGGGTGACGCAGTTGGTTAAGTGTCTGACTTCGGCTCAGGTCACAATCTCACGGTTCATGAGTTCAACCCCACAGCGGGCTCTCTGCTGTCGGCACAGAGCCTGCTTCAGACCCTCTGTCCCCCTCTCTCCCTGCCCCTCCCCTGCTCGCACTCTCTCTCTCGCTTCCAAAAAAAAATTGAATGAACATTTAAAAAAAAAGATTAATGATTATTTTGTTCCTGGAAAAAGATATTTGTAAACAAGTATAGCAAGATATTGTATTGATTAAGGGGAACCTTGAAATGTAAAATATTCATAAAGGCACATAATGGCACAGATGCATGAAAGTCAAGAGATTGGTGACAAAGTGAGAAAACACAAGGAATTTTATCCAGCTATCTTATAATTATTTATTGAGCACCTGCTGTGTGTCCGGTACTTAGCTTAGTCCGGCAGGGGATGTGGTGAGGAGTAAGACCTAGCCCTTAGTACTTGCTCTGAAGATGGTTCACAAACTCCAGTGCTTATAAGGGCAGCATAAATGCATGATGCCTGTCAGGTGAGGACTGTGGCAAACTTGAGATTCTGTGCCCTGCTTAAAGGGGTGGACGCTACTTGGCTTCCATGACGATTTCCATCCGGGAATACTGGTCCAATGTAGCTAGATCATCCCACTATAAAATAAACCAGAACTTGAAAATTTTGTGTAAAACTCCCTCTACTTTGCATCGTTACTATCATTTAAGTAAAATAAAAAACTGTGAGGGGGAAAAGGAAAACATGTCAGTTTGCTGTTTTCCCTGAACTGATTCGTGGGTTTGGCAGTGTGAAAACTTGACTCTTAGTGGCATCCATTTCCTGGCCATTTTGTCTTGCGAAGAAATTAATTACACTTATGTCAGCCAAAAATACCTTTGGGTCTTTAAATCCTTTTTTTCCACTCTCTTTTTTAAGATGAAAGTATTTCTGCCTAATTGACCAGCATCTGCCATTGTGAGATTCTGACCCTCATGAGAGATGCTGAGAGGTGGTATGAGGGCTGTCAGCTTATTTCAACTTGATTTCAGCCACCAGTTCAGAATTCCTTTTTTTCTCATCGCATGGGAGTGAGCCTAGTGGTTGAAATTTGATGACAGAGGGGAAGGATGAGAGAAAACAAGAGAGAAACAGAGAGAAAGCAGGATGGCCGGAGGGCTGGGATAGTGCAAAAGATGAAACCAAATAGCAAACTAATTTCTTGGTTTTTTTCATCCACGTGTTTATTCATCCATAGATACATATTGAACATCTGCGATGTGCCGATCTTTACTTTAGGTATGGATGTATTGGTGGGGTGGGGCAGATGAAGTCTCCGCCCTCATGAAACTTACATTCCAGCCAGGGTGTGGAAAGGATGCGATATGAACAAAGGAACGAATAGAGTCACTGGAAATGGCAGTAAATGCTGATGAATTAAATAAGGCCGGGTAGTGAAGTGTGACTAAGCATCATTTTGGTGGGAATGGTCAGGCAGGCGTCTCTGAGAAGAAATTGGAGTCAAAACCAGAACAATGACAAGAAGCCAGTGAACTATAGGAAGATCTGCGGAAAAGTGATAAGGGATACAGGGCAAAATAGCCTGGGATTGAAGACGGGGTCAGTTATTCCCATTTTCGTGTGTTCTTCTGATCTTTTTGGTTAATAAAGGGGAAATGTCTCCATTTGGTGTTAGTATGTCTTCCTATTAGTAACATCTTTTTAAAAAAATTTTTTTAATGTTTATTTGTTTTTGAGAGAGAGAGAGAGAAGAGGGACAGAGAGAGAGAGAGAGAGAGGGAGACACATAATCCAAAGCAGGCTCCAGGCTCTGAGCTGTCAGCACAGAGCCTGACGCGGGGCTTGAACCCATGGACCACGAGAGCATGACCTGAGACAAAGTCAGACAGTCAACTGACTGAGCCACCCAATAACATCTTTTTAATACCTGCTAGCCTATCTCTTTAACAAGGAGAGAATAGACTCCAAGCCCAGAGCTTTCAGCAAGTCATAGTAGCAGACTAGCATTAATAATGCTATGTTATTTGTTCCTTGTTTTTGTAGTTTCTTTCCACTTTCAACGGTGATATAAAGTTGCCTTTTTGAATGAATGTAGTTCTGTAAAATGAATGAATCAGATACACAGGCAATCATCAATTACGCAGGAGCACAGGACTTTCCAGAAGTGAGATGACCAGGTATATTGTTTTACCCTTCTGTTCTTGGGAATCGCTCCCAAATACCCGGAAGAATGAGACACAAACACACAGCCTCCATCTCTGCTGAAACTAGAAGCCATCCGTGATCCTAAACCATGACATGTTAGGGTGGAAAGCCAATTGAGAAAAGATAACCAAGCCCAAACAAGGAAGAGCTACTGCAATGAAAATGTGTAGCCGAGTGAAAGTCTGTGTAACTGTACAGTCTAGCCCTCCCTGGGCCCTTTCTCTTCCTGAAGAGTCCCAGAATGCACCAGCAGGCTGATAGCCTGCTGGTAAGTGGGAAGATTCCAGCCAATTACTTCATTAGTGCTGCATTCGTAAACATACACTGGCTGCAAAGGACTCACAGATTTTAAACGGAAAGCCCCACCAAGAAAGCAAGAGACCCAACAAGAAATCGGAAGTAAAGAAATTCTGACGTATCAGAGATAACGAAAGGAATAGAGGAAACTGCCACAACGTTATAATTAATAATCGCAGAGAGATGAAAAAATATACTGCCTCCATTGCATCCAAACCAGGATGCTATTGCTTTTTAGGATTCAATCAAAGAACAAATAAGAAGGAACTCTATAAAATCAAAGTAGGGTTGAAGAAATAATAAATACAACTGGAGGGTTGGGAAGTATGGTTGCCAAAGTCTCTCAGTAATGAAATTAAAAGATTTAAAAAATGGAAAGATAAGATGAAAAAAATGACAAGACCTCCTCATGAGGTCTGACGTCTGACTATCCGGCCTTCTAGAAAGAACAGAGAGAACACGAAATGGAGGAGTGAAATGTATCAAGGAAATAAGGAAGAAAAATTCCAGGACTGAAGGACATGAGTTTTGTCATGTGGGTTGAGAGGATCCGCCAAGTGAATTCTGAAAGTTCCACCTAAGGCTAATCAGTACAGTATTTCAGAACACCAAATAGAGAGCCTGTAAAAACTTTCTGAGAGGAAAAAAGAAATATCACACACGAAGGACTGGGAAAAAGAATGGAATCAGACCGTTAACACTGGGAAAAAGGAGACAGAATCTTTAGCACATTGAATAACAATGAGCTTCCAACCGAGATTTCTATATCCAGCCAAAATATCAAGTGTTGGGGTAGAATCAAGACATCTTATGGACAGCATATCTACCTCCCATGAACTCCTTCTCAGGAAGTGACTAGAGAATGTATTTCATCAAAAAGAGAGTTTGGGATCCAGGAAATGAATCTAACAGTTGAAAGAAGCAAAAGAATTCCAGGATGAGGTAATATTTATAGGCATACACCAGTCCTCAAGGGCAACTGGTCCAGATTGAAGGACAGAGGGCTTCAGGAGGAAAGTCTTTAGGAAAAAATAAATTAAACTAGTAGACGATCTGATATTTTGAGCACACGGATAGTTCTATTAAGAAGTTATTGGAAGAAATGGGAAGAATTTTAAATAGATATTTAAAAAAAAAAACTAAGAAAATGAAAAAAAAGTGAGATAATTTACTCCAAAAAGAGATGCATTTTCCAGAAAAGAAACATAATTATGGCACTCCACTAGGTTCAACAGCAAATGATATTTGCACTGTCATAAAAATGAAAACATTGGATGCTGCTTTAATTAGAAAATTGTATATGGTCCTGCTGGCAAATCTGGAGGAGAGGATGCAGGGAAGATATGTGTGTTTGAGAGCAAAAAAGCCAAATTCTTGCTTACCGAAGTAGAAAGTCCATGTAAAAAGCCTAAAATTAATGAATCAAGAGATAGCTGTATCATCATTTATCTATTAGAATTGTGGAGGTTAATGCCTGAAGAAACCACTAAAAGAATTAAAATCGATGCTTCTGGAGAGGTGGATTGGGATGAGTAGCCAAAAATGTTATTTTTCCATTAAAAACTTTCAGCATTATTTGACTGTTGAAATTATGTGCCTGTATTACTTTGAAAACGTACCCTATGCTTCAAGTAAAAAAATACATATAATATAAATATTCCACAATGGGACAGAAGCTTCTCATTGTTTCCTAGTGCCCTTCTCCAAGAGACCCCCAATCTTTCACTGGACATTTGTCCACCTGGAATAAAGGATTAAGTTATCCAGGATTCGTTGCAGGTAAAAATGGCCACGGGACTAAGCTCAGCAGTTTATACAGCGTTGCGATGTGTCCTTAAAGGGGGTGGCCCTGCTTTTTGTGTCCTCCTACTTCCTGCTGGACCTCCAGGGGCCATGGTGACTTTGGAGGGGTGGCCACACATGACAGAGCCATAAGACAGAAGGGGCCTGGGTTTCTACTGCCACACCAGGCCCTGGATTGACTCCTTCCAGACTTCTGGAAAACGAGGGAGACGGTCGGTTTGTGTTTTTAAATACCATTTTTCTTTGGGGACTTCTGAATACCAACAAATATAAACCCAACTAACGCTCTTGCGTTATGTCACCAGCAGAAGCATGCAAGTGACTGGATCTTGGAAAGACTGGCTGAGAGGGTGTGAGTAAGGGCAAGGCAGCAGAGCAGAGGCCTTTCCTGGGGACTAAGAGGACGCATGCAAGCGGGAAGGGCCCACGCTTTACAGTTTGGTAAGCGCCACTCAGGAATAGAGGGTAGAATTGGAGGGAACAGTTCCTTTCTAAGAGTCTGGCAGGGTGGCCCATCTATGCGGTACATTAAGCTCAGTCCTTGCCTCGAAGTTGCCTGCGGCCCAGCGGGAATCCTGCCGGGTAGTCACGGAACTCTACTAATGGTCGTGGCCACCACGGGCATGACGCAAGACGTGCCATGTACATATTCTCATTGAGTCCTCAGACAACCCGCCATGTGACGTTAGCCCGTCTATGGACACGCCCACTGCAGAGGAGGAAACCAGGTCATTCAGGTCCCCAAGGTCATGCAGCTGGACTTACTGTCTGGCTTAACTACGAGACCCAAGGTCAATGATGAAGTGCTGCATCTGAGGTTCCAACCAAGGAAGGAGAGGGGAAATCCTAGCCTTCTGGGGAAGCAAGTATCGGAACCGGGCCCTGAAGGTTCTGAAAGGTGAAGTTGAAAATAAGAAGAACCCTAAGTGATTGGCGCAGGGTGAACAAAGAGTTGAAGCCTGGAAGACATCAGGAGGGCTGGGGAAACTGGGAGCGGACGAATCTAGCTGGAGGGACACAGTGTGGTGGGACTGTGGGAGATGAGGCCTGGGGACGAAGGGTGGGCGCCGGGGTCACAGAGGCCTCCCGTGCAGGCTACAGACACGCGCTGGATTCTGTAGGACACGTGTGGTGTGGACGGTTGCTTTGCTTGGTCGCTTTTTTGCTATTATCATTACATCCGTCACATACCTGCAATATATTTAGTTGAAAATGCTCTACCGTGAGCATGTAGGAAGGCCACCTTTCCCAGCTCCCACCTTGGCCCCAGTCCCATCACGGCCTCTATTCTTTATGCCACCCCCCGTGACAGCATGACAACGGGGGCCACTGCGATGTTTCCACACCCCTGCCTTAGTTTCCATTCCTCTAGGAAATATTGCCAGGCAGGTTTAGGCTCAGATGGTCCAAGGACTCGTCACATGCATATACATGACAACAATGCCTTCATGTGTCATCACCCTCTTGCTTGTCACAAGAGCCTCTTCCCGTGTATTTCCTGCCAGGCAGGAGGGGGACCATGTGAGAACCGGAGCCAGCTTTGCGGAGGGGCCTTTGTCGCCCCCCGATCGGGAGAGGGTGAATCTGGTCCACAGAGCACTTCACTCCGTGTGGCCAAGACCGACCGCAGAGCAATTTGACCGAAGTGTCTTTCCTCTTGGCTGCCAGCTTCTATCCCGGCAAAGGCTGCTGGTTGGACAGAGGCGTTCACTGCACTTAAAGAATTAAATAGAGGAGCCGGGCAGAACAGGATGGAAATGGCTCAGAGAGAGATTGGGGCAGTGCTGGGGGTGGGCGGTGAAGCCCTTGATTTTGTCCACGCCAGACTCGAAGGCTGGACCCACTGTCGGAGGAGCCTCAAACTGGGGCATCCTGAGAACGACAGAACGCCCCCTATGGTTCTGTGGGTCCAAGTCCTTCAATGGCCCCCTTTTCTTTAATATTCAAATAGAAAGGCTTAGGAGCCCGCCTCCGTGGGAAGGCCGACCTTGTTTCTTTCACTCCGAAGCCATCACCCTGTCTGTTCTTTGACACAGACCCTCCTGCGAGCCTCAGAATAACCCACTCCGAACATTCGCCCGCCAGGAGACACCAAGGGAGGCCCACTTACCAGAAGGCTATGGGCTTACAGGATTTAGATATTCAGAATAACGGCACGTTTTAAAATGTTCTACGCCTCTACCTGGACAAAGAGAACTTCACAGTCGTTTCAGAAGGCTTAGCTTTGAACTCAGCGTTCTTAGCTCCTCAGAGTTAAGCAGGCAGCTTATCTCCCTTCTCTCACTGCCCCAGTGCCCTTGCACGCCAGCAGGGGCCTCTCTCTCGGGTGTGTGCACCCTCACCTCCCGTCTCTGCCCCACACTCCCCACACACAGCCCGGGGTGGCCACACTGTGGCACAGTTAACCCTGAGAGACCCAGTCCTGGAAATGAACTTGGATGATGCGGAAGGGAAGTTTGTAGGGTGTGTGGGTCCAGGAGTAGTGTCCAGAGCAGCGGTCGGCAAACAACGGCAGCGGGCAAGTCTGGCCCCACCACCTGTGGTTCGTATGACCAGTCAAGCCAAGAACATCTTTACCTTTTTAAATGACTGGGGGGAAAAAATCACAGAAGACTGATTTGGGGGGCTCAGTCGGTTACACGTCCGACTCTCGATTTCATCTCCGGTCATTTGCGTCAGGCTCTGCGCTGAGTGTGGAGTCCGCTTGAGACGTTTTTCTCTCCCTCGGCCCCTCCCCCCATCCTCTCAAAAATAAGAATAAAAAAATAATAAAATAATAAAAAATAAGTAATAAAAAAATAAATAATAAAAAAATAAGAAAAAATAAGAAAATAAGAAAAAATAAGAAAAATAAAAAAATAAATAATAAAAACTAATAATAATAAAATAAGAAAAAATAAGAAAAAATAAGAAAAATAAAAAATAAATAATAAAAAATAATAAGAAGAAAATAAGAAAAAATAAGAAAAAAATAAGAAAAATAAAAAAATAAAAAATAATAATAAAAAAATAAAAAAATAAAATAATAAAAAATAAAAAAATAATAAAAAAAATAAGTCACAGAGCTTTCTGTGACTTGTGAAAATGATGTGGCATTCAAATTTCAGTGCCCACAGATGAAGTCTTCTTGGAATCCAACTAGGCGCATTGATTTCTCTATCATCCTTTGCGTGGAGTTGAGTATTTGAGACAGAGACCCTAGGGCCCCGCGGAGTCCCAACGATTTACTATCTGGCCCTTCTACGGAGACTAAAGTTTGTGTTACTTCTGTCAATTTACTCTGCACAGCAGCCCATACAGCCTTGCTTTAATGTTTTTTAAAGAAATTGAGGTAAAATACCCGTAAAATGTACCACGTTAACCAGTCGTTAAGCGTGTGGTTCAAAGGCCCCGAGTACACTCATGTTGTGCGGCCATTGCCACCGCCCATCTCCAGGATGCTTTCATTTTCCCAAACTGAAACTCTGTGTCCATTAAACACCAACTCTTGGGGCGCCTGGGTGGCTTAGTCGGCTGGGCATCTGACTCTTGATTTCAGTTCAGGTCATGATCTCATGGTTCGTGGGATCGAGACCCGCACTGGGCTCTGCACTGACAATGAGGAACCTGGTGGGGATTCTCTCTCCCTCTCTCTGTCCCTCCCCTGATCATGCTCCTTCTCTCTCAAAATAAATAAGTAAACATTTCAAAAACCACGAAAAACATCAACTCTCCATTTTTCCCTTCCCCAGTCCCCTGGCACCCACCATTCTACCTCCTGCCTCTATGAATCTGGGTGTCCTAGGTGCCTTAGATAAGTGGAATCACACAGTATTTGTCTTTTTGTGACCACTTTTTTCACTCAGCACAAGGTCCTCAGGTTTATTCATCTCGTAGCAGATGTCCGAACTTCCCTCCTTTGTAAGGCTGCATAATACTCTGCTGTATATAATATCACATTTTTGTTTATCCATGTGTCCATGGACAGACACGTGGGTAGCTTCCACGGTTGGCCGCCATGAATGATACTATGAACCTTCCCAGGACCCTGCTCTCAACTCTTTTACGCATAGACAGGCACGCTTCACTGTATTGTGCTTTGCGAATGTTGCATTTTTTTACAAACTGAAGGTTCAGGACTTCAGTGGAGGAAATTGCGGATGCGGCAGAAACAGTCAGGGAACCAGAATCAGGAGTGGAGCCTGGGGTGCCTGGGTGACTCAGCGGGTTAAGCGTCCAACTTCGGCCCAGGTCATGATCTCGCGGTCCGTGGGTTCGAGCCCCGCGTCAGGCTCTGTGCTGACAGCTCGGAGCCTGAGCCTGCTTCCGATTCTGTGTCTCCCTCTCTGTCTCTCTGCTCCTCCCCCACCTGCACTGTCTCCACCTCTCAAAAAATAAATAAACATTTAAAAAATTTAAAAAAAAAAAAAAAAGCAGCAGAGCCCGAAGACGGGACGGAATCACTGCCATCTCAGGATACAACTTCACCCGATGAGAAGTTGCTTAGAGGTGAGCAAAGAAAGTGGTTTCTTGAGAGGGAATCCGCTGCTGGTGAAATTGCCGTGAAGGTTGTTGGAATGACAGCAAAGGACTTGGCCCATCGCCTACACTCAGTTGATAAAGCATCGGCAGGGCTCAAGAGAACAAACTCCAATTCGGAAAGAAGTTCCGCTGGGCGTAGAATGCTCCCGAACAGCCCTGCACGCTACCGAGAAATCGGTGAAAAGAGCCAACTGACGCTGCGAACGTCATTGTTGTTTTACGGGAAGAAATGCCGCCGTCACTCCAGCCTTCAGGAACCACCACCCTCATCAGTCAGCAGCCATCCACCTCCAGGCGAGACCATCCACCAGCCAAAAAGATTAGGGCTCTCTGAAATCTCCGCTGACAGTTAGCATTTTTCAGCAATGAAGTATGTTAAAATCCAAATATATACGTTTTTAAGGCCTACTGCTGTTGCGCACTTAATGGCCTTCGGTACGGCATAAACACAATTTTTATATGCACTGGGAAACCCAAAACTTCATTTGACCGGCTTGATTGCAGTATTCGCTTTATTGAAGCGGTCTGGAGCTGAACGTGCCGTGTCTCCAAGGTGTTTCTGCACCTCGGGGCGGAATTACTGGCTTATATGGTAATTCTGTGTAATTTTTTGAGGAACCACCATATTGTCTTCCAAAGCGACAGCACCATTGCACATGCCCACCAACACAGGCGACTTCACTTTTTAAAAGCAAAAAAAAAAAAAAAAAAGCTCTTCGAGGTGTCTGCCTGACGAAAGGGTCGCCCGACTTTGAAAATATATATATAATCTCCCAACAGCAATAGTTTTCAACCCTGGTTGCATATGAGAATCATCTGGGGAGCTTATCAAAAAATAGTAGTGTGTGTGTGTGTGTGTGTGTGTGTGTGTGTGTGTTACAGGGCGTGGGCAGGTGGATGGACTCTGCAGACCAATGAGTCTAGAAGAGGTATTCTTTCCGTTGGCACAGGTCACTCCCCAAGCAGCCTGGGTCAAGAGCCACTGCCCTTGCACCACCAGCTGGTCCTACAGCCAGCTTTTAAAATAACTCGTCTTTCTCCTGCTACGTTTGCCTTTCTGAGGACCCAGCTCCAGGAAGCAATAGACATGTCCCTGGAATCATGAGTGGTGTTGGGCATGGAGGTGGTGACACACAGTTTCCTGGTGTGATAGCGGGTGTGTTGAAGACAGACGCCATCTGGAGTAGAGAGGGGCAAGGGCTGGGACTGGGCTGGTCACACCCTGTGCCTTCAGCACCTTTCCGTTTTCAGGGACATCTCTAGGGCCACCCTGTCCCAGGCTCTTGGCATCTCTCCCTCGGGGAGTGCACCTCCCTACCCCCACCAATCACATGCATTCTAAGCCTGCGGGGGCGGGGTCTTCTTTTCATGCCCAGCTCGGTCCAACTTCCTGATCTTCGTCCCTCAGCCAACATTAAAATAACCTTCCGGGTCAGAATCCGCCAAGAGACAGGCAGCAAGGACCTCCTTTTTTACACTTCTCCCCTTGAATCTAAATAGCCTTTTTATTCTGCAGGGGCGATTTCTGGAGTACCGCGCAGCTTGGTTATCTTCCTAGGGAGGCACAAACATCCAGGGGGATTTTAAACCTTGCTTTGGTCAAGCAGACTGAGGCAAGGCCACAGTATGTGCTTTAAATGATCTAGAACGATGAAGACTGGTTGGGATTTTATTTTTTTTTTCCAAGAGTGGCCCTTGTAGGTTTAATTGTAAAGTGTAATTACTTCAAGACATCATAATTTGTTGTGTACCGTATAAATCAGCCGAACTCCACGGAATCATGTTTTTAATGTAGACCCCAAATAAAATGTTCTTTTATGACATAGCAGATGTTTCTTAATTCACTAGCGCCATGCATTGGGGTATTAAGATTATTCCTTGGCATTTTATTATGAATAACATACTTGCTCCATCATTAAGTGGGCCATTAAAGACATAAACAAGCTTTTATGCCCTGGTTTTCAACAGCTGCTGGTGGTCTACCAAGTGATAATCCAGCTTTCAGCAAATATATTCTTCAGCTCTAAGAAATAAATACATTTAATAGGGCAACTCCAGGTCATTCCACAGCTTCTGGGATCCTGGCTTGGGAAAAATTCTTTACGCTGGAAAAATGGACTGAAGGGCTAGTTGTTTTGAAAGCACGTGTTTCCTTCCGAAAGCGTGTGTGTTTGTGAGTGTGAGTGTGTGTGTGTGTGTGTGTGTGTGTGTGTGTGTTTCTTTAAAATAGACTAAAAATGTAAACGGAAAGAAACAGAGGGACGCGTCCAAGAGAGACACAGCGTTTTGTAGACGGTGCGGGAGGCTGTTCTGTTCCTCAGCAAATGGGAAGACACGCTCACCAATCCTATAACCTGCACTTTGAAGGAAATCAGCTGAGTCGGTTATATGCAGCAAACAAAGAGAGGTGACGAACGGCGGAGGTCACAGGCCCTGTTCAGTCACCGGCATCGAATCTGAGCGGATGTGACCCCTGTGGGACAATGTTCCCAAGGTGTATGGGGAGGAGTCTCATGTCTCTAACTCGGATGGGAGCCAGATAAGCGTTCCCTCTCCCCCACCTTGGACTTCCTAAAGATAACAACTCCGGGCAGCCGAGGAGAAGAGCTGGGGGGGGGCGGTTAGATAGGAAATAGCGAGGCTGTATTATCGTTGGCGCGCCCGGTCCTTGCTTCCTGTGCAAAGGTAGCTCTGAAGGGTGCGAAACTTTACAGCGCTAAATGTACACAATGACATCCTACAAGCGACTGTTAGAGGGAGAAGGGGGGGGGGGTGGTTGGAAACCTGATGGAAATTTGCATGAACTCTCTGATACCCTAGCACCCTCCTCCATTCCCCCCCCCACCCCACCCCCACGGAAACTCGGGACGCCGAATGAAAGGAGGAGAAGGGGAAGGTGGAACTCATTTTCAAGTCCGTCCAATTCCAAATCTATTACAAGATCTGTCAGCAACAGGGGGTGGGACAAAGAGTTCCAATGTATATAGTGAATCGGGTAGCATGGACCTTCACCGGGGATGACTCTTCAGTACCTGGGAAAGACCGTCTCAGTGTTCCTGGTTCTAAGGTTATGGAGGAAAAGACACTGGGGTGAAATATGAAGCACCTTGTCCTAAAGGACAAGAGATATGGCAGAGAATGTCTGTAGGAAGGCCTTTTGTCTTTTGTTCCTTTTCCCTAAATAGGATTTAGTAATACATTTTCTTTTCCTTTTTTTTTTTTTTTTTTGGTTGCTGATGAGGGTTTATTTTCTTTCTGTGTTCTATTTCATTTTGCAGTTGGATGTACTATTGTTCTGGGGCCCGTGAAAACAGGGGCGGGGGGCAGGAGGCAGGAACCACATTGTGAGTGAACTTGGCAGAAGGAGAGGAGGAGGGTAACTTTCCCGTCCGGTTCGGTATCTGAGGTCTGCCGTGCTTCTGCCTCATCAATCCTTCCACGGCCACAACTGTGGCCACGGATGGACCCAGCGTGGCCTTGTAATTTTTTCTTTTCTTATTTATGCTCACCTTATTGGGAAAGCGACGTCTGATGTTACTTTTCCATTATGTTAATTACAACCGTAAGAGGATTTTATTGTGCCCTCAATGACATCACTTTGGAAACATCATTCAATTGGGTGGCCCGCTTTCCTCTGGATGATTGTACAAAATAAACAGTCGAGCCTTCTTTTTATAGCCACAGACCGTGTCTCTAAACGCGTGCGCGCATGCACACACACACACACACACACACACGTGCATTTTTAACCACGTCCGAAAGGAAACAGAGCTTCCAACCTCACAGCATTCTACATGACTTTGAATTAATATCGGTCTATTAAAAAGAGCTGTAATCAGAAGAAAAAACTTAGCCCGATTCGCACAGCAAATACATTTCACAGTTGTTTTGGACAAATGCCCTCAGTGAATATGTTTAAAGTCATGTACAACAGGAATATGTTATCACAAGTAACCATGCTTTAATAAACACTTCATCTTTTTGTATTGCTTTCTTTCCATCACAATAATAGAAATATAACACCATATATCACTGTAGAACACATTTCCACATAAATGCTGATAAGCACAAAATATTTTTCATCATTTACATTTTAACTGTAATAATATATGGCAGGATTAAAGCTGCATCCATCATGTGTCTAACTAACCTTGCCGTAATGAATTTTTAAATGTAATGGTTTCTGTCGCAAAGTAAAATCGTACATAATGTCTAGTGACACAGTACGCTGGTGGATAGGTGCTTTTTAAAATGTAAATGCAACTTCGTTTTTAATTAGATTTATAAACTTCGCCACCTCCACTCTCAGCCAGCACCCCCGCCCCCGCAGGATTATTTCAAGCAAGAAACACAGGAGGCATGAATATGTGAAGTACCACCAAAGAGCGCACTCCTTGAGTTATTTAAAAATCACTCGCTTGTTGGAAATTCTGTGAATTCAGGGTGGGTGCGTGTGTGTGTGTGTCCTCGTGCGCGAAGCGCGCGGCACCCAATGGAAACAAAAGCTTATGGACCATCAGAGTACGGAAAGCATTCTAAGGGTACCCCCTGTCCGCCAGCCCCCCGGATCAGGTTTGGGGGATGGGGGGCACGGGACGGGGGGGGGGGTGCTGTGTGCCGTGAGGATCTGGGTCAAGGACAAATACATTCCTCCCTCTCTGCTTGAAGTAACAAATAAGCCGACTCACCAGAGAAGAATCATTAAAAATAATTTGCACAAGCTTTCGGTGGTGGGAGCTCTTTTTTGATACAATATTTCCTTCCGTGATTATCACTGCGGACATGTTCCAGCCATATGGAAGCGAGCTGGGCTGGGAGCTCCCTCAATACCTGAGTGGTTAATTAAGAGCCGTTGCCCGGCCACAAGAAGCAGGTTTGAAATCCCTCTTCAGTCTCCGACAATGAGTAGCTTTTTTAGCAGCAGAAGTCACCAGGGACAGCCAGAAGCGAGGGTAATTATTTGAGATAACACACAGCTGAAAAGAGTGTGTGTGAGTGCAGAGGGGGGCGGGGGGCGGGGGGGGCGGGGGGGGGGGGAGCCGTGTGCAGTTGAAAGAAGGGCAACAGTAGAGAAAAGTCTATAATAAAAAGGTCAACATCTCCTATTTTTCTGTACAGTGTCGACAGTCTGTAATGCCTTTTTAGCATGAATGACAACGGATTCTGTCTTTTTTTTTTTTTTTTTGAAAAAAAAAAGGGGGGGAATATCTTATTTTGTATTCAAACTTTGCAATGGTGAGTTCAGGCCTGCCAGCTCAATCTGAATAAGCTATTCTCACTTTATCAGGGTTTGCTGAACTGACTTTGATTGCATTGTTGCAAAATAGCAGTAATTTTTCCATTAACCCATACAAACCCTCAGCGAGCCGGAGAACAAAGAAATATCAGAGGTATGAAAGCCACGAGCGCCGGGAGGGAAGCCAGGAGTTTTCCTAAATGGCTCCAAATACAACTGCACACACCAGCTCCTTAGGCTGGCTGGGGCTTGTCGGGGGTGCCATTTTAGGCTCCGTTTGGGGTCCCCTGGGGTTTGGGTCTCAGTGGACACCTCTCCTCCTCGCTGCAAATTTCTATTGTTTCCACTATGTTAGCAGGGCCTGGGAAACAGGGGGCTGGGTCTCCCTCCCTTCAGAGGGACCATGTTTCATCCTGCATCTTCCCTGTGCCAAGAGCCTCAGTCTCCCTGTAGAACCCGACCCAGGAATGCTCAGAGCCCGTCAGAACCCAGGACGACCTGAACACCGAGGGGCCTTCCCTTTCTCCCAGGAAGACCTCAGCAGGCAAGGCCGGGGGGTGGGGGGGGCGGGGTGGGGAAGCCAGCTCCTTTGGCGACTGGAAGGGAGCGAAGAACCCCAAAGCCCTCCTATTTGACATTGTGGCACGTTCCGCATCACCGCACGGGTTCTGGAGAGGCAGGTGCAGCTGCTAGGTTCTGGGTTTCAAGGTAGCTACGCGAGGCTGTTGTTTTGCATAAACGCGGCCGCCTTCGGCCATCGTGTTAATGATGGTAGGAAACCGAGGGCGAGCAGGGGCCCCGGCTCTCTCCTCCATTAGCAGGAGGTCCGCTTGGAACCATCAGACGCGCGGCGGAGAGGCTCTGTTTCTGCCGAGAATCCCAGAGCCAGGGTGTTGACGGTCGTTAAGTTGATCAAAATCGAAGCCTGACTTTCTGATTTGGTTCTTTAAATTCAAAGTGTCAAGTTCAGCCCATCTCTGGCACGTGGCTCTCTGCTAGGGGGCCCAGCGAAGAGCTGAGGTCTACGAGGGCTTTGATCTCCCGGAGCCACAAACCAACCCCGCTCAAGCAGTGGTGGCTTCGCCAGAAACCCATGCCTCAGCTTTGTTTAGGAACTGCCCAATATGTTAATTATCTCCTTTACCTCCGCCGCGTAGTACGGTCACACCGCACACCGGTCTTTAGAAAATAAAAGTGAACACGGTGAGCCCGTTGTACCCTGCTCCCATAATATCCAGGCCCTGACAACGCCTGGGCTGTCAGATGAGAAGAAGCGTCACTGGAATAAAGGTGGGCAGATGCGTGATAATGAGACAGAAGCGTGCAGATGCTAATAGAACTCACCAGAACAGGCCTGCCTTAGTTAGACGGATCTAGGTAGCAGGTGCAGGGTGTCAGGACGCCCGGATGTTACTTTCTCTTGATTCTCATTTAAGAACTGCTTTCGCCGTGCGGCTGTCAGTGAACTTTTCCCTCTCTCAGGAGCTCCAACCCCTAGGTGATCAGTCACATTTCGACATAACTAGATGTCAAAAGAAGTTTAAGTTGTATGACGCACCGTGATGCGGTGAGTTCCAGCCTCCGGCCTCCGAGGCGGCTTCTTAATGATCCGCCTGGAAACTCTGGCGCCTTTTCCTGCGTTTTGTTTTCTTATTAAAATACTGGCTAAGTCTTTGTCAATATCCATGTCAGCAACTGTGAGCTCAAGACAATATTATCCTAAGCATAATTTAATTTTAAATGTGGAACTCAGACCCACGCTGGCCCGAGAGCGGGAGGTTTGTGTTGAGCAAACAGGAGCTCCCTCCCACTGGCCCCTGGTAGCATCCTTGATTGAAATGAGGTTGTTGTTTGGAAATTTATTGTCAGCCCCAGTTGGGACGCTGGTGACCACAGAGGGGGGGAGCCCGGGCTGGGTCACTGCGGGCTGCTCCTGGACCAGAAGCGTGGCCGTGGGGCCGAGATGAACAGACTGGACCTATGAGCTAGTGGTTCTAACCCATGAAAAGGCAGGAAAACAGACGTAACCTAAGAACTGTCGTCTCTGATGCCCACAAAACCTTTGAACGGGAGTGTGAACATTATCGGGTCCTTATTGGTCTCCGTGAGCCCATGGGCTCCCTCGGAGCGGGGGGGGGGGGGGGGGGTGGCGGGGGGGGGAGTTAGGTATATGTGACACATGCCGTCACGTATGCGATGAAGCCCGCCAGCCCTTGCCCTCCTTTGTGAGGCAGGCGTTTCTTGGAGCGTTTAATTGGGTCAGATCAGTTTGTTCTCCAAATATATTCATTTTCTCCCACCACTGTTTACATTTCCATTGGGAAAATAAATACTACATGTCGCTTCTGCCTGCTATATTTTCTTAGAGTATTTAATCCCCATTCCTCATGAAAGGTTTACCCACACGCGCACACACGCACGCACACACACACATGCCCTCCAACCCTGGTGTGAAGGCATCACAGTTCGTAAAATGCTTTTTGTTTCTCCTCTTCAGACAGTGAAAGGATGTGCTATGGAAATCTAATGCTGCGTTGACATGAAGCGTTGGGAGGAATCTCACGTTTCTCAATCAGAGAACCAGCCAGTCTCATCCGGAATGTTCTAAGCCGTCTGCCACTCCCCACCCCCGCCCCCATCCACTGCCTCCCCCCCAGGATCGCTCTTCCTTAAACGTTTCACAGGCTGGCTGTTATGCGGCTCATATGCTCTCACGTAAAACAAGACTTCTCCCCCTAGATCCTGATATTTAGTAGCTGGAAGCTCATTAGGACCTCACTGCTTTGCCCTGGAGTTTTAAATTTTTAAGCAGCTAGGATTCGTCCAAGAGGTCTTAACCTTATAATTTGTAATAACTGAGAGATCACGCATCTGAAGCGCGAGTTATTTGAGATAATGTTCCTTGTCCTTTGCCAGCCATCGATTTGCTTCCACCCTCTCCTGAACCAGGTGATGGAAAACGCTCACTTATTCCTTCGTAGTAAAACACAAGCAATTATGAGACATTTCTTAACGTGGATTGATCTTGCCTTAAAAGAAGGCCCGGAGTGTCAGAGGCAACTTACAGGGGTGGCAGAGATGAACAGAGGCGGGGAGGAGGGGGGGCCAGGGAGCCAAGGTCCTGGATGGGCTAAGACCCGTCAGCTCGAAGCTTAGCCACCCACGGAAGTGGAGACAACAAGCGCGCCCTGATTTTTGACCGCGCCGGGCGCTAGGTTGAGCGAGGCAGTGTGGCGGAAAGCACATCACAGTCTGAAGTCAGGCATACGAGCTGTTCAACTCTGGTCAAGTTGCTTAACCTCTCTGGGCTTCAGATCATTTTCACCACGAAACGGTAGGAGACTCAGCCTCCTGAGCGTGATAGGAACATTAAAGGAGACACGGTAAGTAAATTATCCCGCACAGAGCTGGAGACGCCCTCCAGGCACGAGAGGGAAGGTACCAATGAGGTTATGACCTGGCCCCGGACCTCAAACCCAGAAAGTTCTCGGGGTGCCTGGGCGGCGGGGGGGGGGGGGGGGGACAGAGACCTCCACGAGTGGAGCTGGCGATCGTGTGCAAGGAGCCAACACGAGGCGCTGTTTTTCTTCTTCTTTCTGCCGCCTACGACAGACCCGGGCCCCTGTTACACTGACTAAACTTTGTCTAAAAATTATCTGAGGACCACCTAATGTGTGTCGATGCCACACATGAGATGTGTCAGCCTCTTCCAGTAATGACTCTCTGACATAAACAGTAAGGAAGAAATATTACAATTACCGAGGGGTGCCGGGGCCCGGCATGCATTTTCATGAGGGGTCCTGGTGAATGGCAGCGGGAGCTCTGTAATCAGCTCCCCCTGCCAACAGAGGCCGGCCGAAGGAAGCTCTCCTCCCCCCCAAAGACAATTAAAATGAGTTAAATGAATTAAAAAGGCCCTTCCCAGTTAAAGTACAGTCAGAGGTTAGAAACAGTAGTATTTGGATTTATGGTAAGCCCACGGCTGCCAAGCCTTAGGAATTGTGGCTCACGGGGGAGTCGTCTCAGTGGGAGCCTAAATAGCTTATGAAATTGGAGGCAATATGCATGATTTTACATTTCTGGGAGGCCGTTTTCATTCCCCTGTTTATTTTGGCTTCTTAGGTCAATAGGAATATCTTTTTGCCTGAAATCGAATTGAGAGGGGGAGAGAGAGAGAGAGAGAGATTGGAGAGGCGGGGGGATATGGGGGGGGGGGGAGAGACTACCTTGTTGTGATAAACACAATAGGACGACGGAACAGGAATTCTCCCAATTTCGAGGCCAGGCAAAGACCAGGCCAGGGGACAGCTTAGCGAAGGGAGGAAGCGTGTTCTAAGTCCCGTTTCACGGCTCACCAGCCGTGATCGGTTACAAGGGACTCGGCCCCTCGGTGCCTCGGTGTTGTCATCTGCGAAATGGGGTTGTTTCTACCTTGCAGAGGGGATAGGACGATTAAGTGCTCAGGTTGCCACGGTCGGCGGTCGATCTGCTCACCGCCGGCCCCCCCCAGCCCCCCTCAGTGAGAGAGTAAGTAAGAACCCTGAAGGTATGAGGGTCTCTGCGACCACTGCCCAAACTTTCCCGAGCACCAGATGCTGGCGAGCCACCGGGGTCACGGGAGACTATTACAGGCGTTCCTGCCGTTGTCCCAAACGTCCCGGTCACCTGCATGTCCAGATCCGGTCTCCCCGACCCTGGCCACATGCCATCGATTTCATAAGAAATTCTATCGAGGTTTCTGTCTGCTGCGTAAGAAGGAGGCCTCCTGCTTCCTCACCCCGCCCCCCTCCCATCCCGCCCCCCCCCCAGGTCCCCAAAGTCCCCAAGTGTGTGTACGCTCTTGCCCATTACATGCACAAACTCCATCAGAAAGCGTTTGTCTACACCCTCTTTATTCACTTTCAAAGGGTTAAACAGCCTATTTACTGGGCTGTCAACAATCCGAGGCCCAAGTCGTGAAGAAAGCCCCGTCCAGTTTTGTGCGGCCCGGAGCCTTGTCTTTGCTGGCCTGCTCTTGTTACTGTCATGTAATATCCATGACAATCGTGTTGGGCTTTTTTGGGGGGCTCCGTGGGGCTCAATCTGAGGGGCCACTTTCAGCCAGGAAAGGCCTTTATTTACGTGGATTTGAAAGAGCCTTGAGAAGGTCCTCCCCCCCCCAGCACCCGCTTCCACAGGTCACCGCGGTTTCAAAAGGATTTAAATGCGGAGGCCGCAATCAGTACGTCCATCACGTCCTAATAGACTGACACGAGCATTTGTGCCTGAAAGACAGGGGAAAAAGTGATGCAGATTTTCCCTAAATTGGACTGACGCACAAGGCAGGGAGAGCAGTTGAGTGACGAGGTAACCCCTCATACCCTTTTTTGCACTTCTAACCAGCGTCGCACAAAGGGAGCCGTGGGAAGCCGCCCGGGAGCCGGGCCGGGCCATTTCCATGGGCCACATGGAAATTTTGTTTTGTGTACAGAGAAAGTGTCTGATAACAGTGACCTTAACTGCCATATGTGGGCAGTGAATAGGCCAGAGGAAACCACTCCACAATCTGACCCTCAACATATGGACCGGCGGCCCAAGGAGACTCTCCGTGCCATCTTGCTGGCAACCCGGGGGGATTTCATTAGATTTGTTAATGAATTGTTCTATTGACTTATATCTGAGCTTGCCTCATTAGAGGAGAAGAACACAATTTTTATCTGTGTTTCCGTGAAGGGACCAGAGCGTTCCCTCCTTTGTGGGGCGGCGGGTAATCTGCGGTGCTGTCATCGGCTTTGAACTAATTTATTGTGTCAGTTACGAAGGCCCTTCCGTGCTCGTTGAGGCTCGAGCCCCACTCCGAGCCTCTTCAAATCAATGTTTTCCTTGTGAGCGGATGTCTCCCCAGCTCCTGCTTGGCTTACAAATAGCCGAACATGATGTTGTCCTGGTGTGGCGCGTCTTCACGGTGCCCGCGGCAAGCTGAGCCCGCGGGTCCCCACGGCATCACCTGTCAGCGAGGGGCGTCGCGGGGCAGCAACCCGCTTTGCGCCGAGGTTGCCCATTCACCTGCCCTACCCACCGCCGGCCCCTGTGCACTGTCTCTCCGTGCCGTCCAGGCGGTCTACACGCCGTCAAAAGCGCTTCGTGTTGGAACATCCCTGCACGAAGAAGAACACCCCCCTTCCCACTTCTGCCCTGCCAAGTTCGGAACCGGACAAATCCCCCCACACCCGAGCCTTACGAGGAACGGCTCGATTGTCTGGGCGTCTCGACGTGGGAAAGCTTGGGTCTTAAAGCAATAAGAGCTATCAATTAACATATTATTAGGGGTAAACCAATAAAGAACCCATTATGGCTAATGGCGAGTGTGGAATCACGAGGAATTAGCAAAATGAGATTCAATAAAATGGAAACCGTAAAGATAAGCTTCCGAAGATTGGATCTGGCTTTTTGAGCTTAAGTCTCAAATAAACAAATGAGGGATATGCACCCAAGCCTTCCACCCGGCCCTCTCTCCCGAGCTGGCCAAGGACAGGCAGAACTTTCCGACAAAGTTTCCCAACACCGCAACTCGGACGTGGTTTATCCCCCGGGGGAGGGAGGGAGGAAGAAAGCCAGTTCGTTCTTAAAATGCACGCACGTCGGGCTCAGTGCTTCCTGTGGGGGTCCCCCCTCGTAGGATGTGGCGCCGAGGTGCTCAAGCCCGTGCACCGGCCACTCTGGCACTGGCCTTGGCACGGGAAGAACCAAAAAGTTGGACGAAGCAGGAAACCTCCTCGCGATGTCACAGAGAAAACCCGGGACGCACATAGGTCCTGCAGCAGTGGCAGTGTGTGGGGTTAGAGACGCAGCGATTTTGCAAGTGAGAGGTACCTCGTCACAGAGGTGCTGTGAGAGGTGGCTGGGATCGCCGTCCATCCTTGCCTGAGTCTGAAGATAGAAGCTAGGTTCTCCAGCTTCGTGTTGCCTTCTTGTAACGCCTCAGAGGGGCACTGAGACACCAGCTCTGCGTGCAGGAGCAGCTCATTAGGACTGTTGGTACCCATGGAGGGGCCCGAGAAAGAAGATCTCCCACGTGGGGAGAGAGAGAGATTTCACAACCTTTGTTCTGGGCAACGAGAGTGTTCCTGGAACAAGGGGCCTGTAAGATCTAAAACGTTATATGAGAATTGGGTTCCAGGGGGATTATAACGGAGTTATATAAGCTATAAGTGTATAAGGACGTACGTGCCAAATTTTACCAAACATACTACTGTTTTTATCAAGACAGGTTCTTTAGGGCTCTGCCTGGCCGGCTCAGTGAGAAGAGCAGGCGAATCTCAATCTTGGGGTTGTGAGTTTGAGCCCCACGTTGGGTGTAGAGATGACCTAAATAAAAAAATAAACTTCAAAAAGAAAAAGACAAAGGATGCCTGGGTGACTCAGTCAGTGAAGTGCCCAACTCTTGATTTCGGCTCAGGTCATGATCTCACGGTTCGTGAGTTCAAGCCCTGTGTTGGGCTCTGTGCTGACAGTGTAGGTAGAGCCTGCTTGGGGTTCTCTCTCTCTCTCTCTCTCTCTCTCTGCCCCTTCCCCGCTCACACTGTCTCTGTCTGTCTCAAAATATAAATAAATAAATAAATAAATAAATAAATAAATAAATAAATAGAAAGAGACAGGTTCATTGAGTTGTCTGCCCTGAGTTCACACATCTTTGAGGTTGACTGTTGGCTTTATAATGGAAATACCACTTGGCTGGGTATAAAATTCATCCTTTCTCTCAGAACTTTTCAGGCATTGCTCGCGTGCCTTTTGGCACTGAATGTCATACTAATTTGTTACCATTTGCTTCTTGGTGGGCTACATTTCATCACTGAAATGTTTTATTTAAACATTTTTTTTTTCAAAGAGAGCTAGGGGTGCTGTATTTCATGATATGTTTCATGTTTGAAAAGTTTTCCCGATTGCTCTTATATGTGTGTGACAACTTAATTGTGTATAATTTCCTCGGGTCACACATTTTTGTCCTTGGAACTCTGCAGACACTCCCCGGTCCTTTTTGGCCGTCAATGTTTCTCACTGGGGCGACTTCCCAACTACCAATGCCTTGACGTGGTTCCTGTGTGCCTGAAGAAATATGTCTTCCTCCCTGGAGTCTAAGGACTTGACTAGGGACTGTCTCAGTGTCACCCATTCTCCATCAGTATTTCCTGGCACTCAGCATTTCCAAATGTACCCGTGCGGACTGGATTCTGTTCTTTCTTCGTTTCAAGGAGATCCTGTGCTATTGTATCTTTGACTTTTTTGGGGTCCCTTTGTGGGATTCTCTAATTCAGGGTCACTATCTTTATCTTGCGTAGATCCAGGAGACTTTTAATCCACTAATGGCCCACGTCAGCTATCAGTTTATTGTTGCCGCCGTACCCTCAGACCATACACACCTCAAAGGAAGAGAAAGAACATCTCACTTATCTTCCTTTCCTCCGATCCCACTACATGAGCAGCTCTGGAAGGAACCCACAAGTAACTCTGTCCGTTCGAGTTTAAGCTTTATGTTGAGAGAAGTCAACAGTCGTCGGAGGTTTTGGTTGAAGACGGCAGTGGTTGACGTGATGTCACATAGCTTCAAAGTGGGGTGGGCTCCAGGGTAAGGGAGATGTTCCTGATGAATGACGGTGATATCTGGTGGTGGCCAGAGACACTCGTTTTATAGGAAAAGATGGGGGGGGGGGGGATGTGGGAATGGACCTTGGCCTTTGGTTCCAGAAAAAATAACCCGAAGGTTCTTCAGGATCCTTTCCTTTTGTTTTTCTTTTCTTCTTTGAGGCGTACTTATCAGTTGATTCCCAACACCAAACTCCCTAAAAGGTTGGCATGTTAAATTAAAAAAATGTATTTTTTTGCACCCATCGGTACTGGCTGGAAAAAATGGCACATTCAAAGGGTCTGTGAGCAGCGTATAGGGGACCACAAGGGATGTGGAGGCACCAGCAGGAAAGGGCTAACTCTCCTAGGCCTAAAAGGGCAAGGCCAGAGAACGATGTTCCAGAGCCTAGCGAGTATTGTGACCGAGGAGAGGGTCTCCACTGAGATGCTGAGGGCTACATCCCTTGGCCCCAGGGCTGACAGGACTCAGTGAGGCCAAAGCCAGAAAGGGCATCTCTCTTCCCTTCCTCCTTCTGCTTGCCTCCTTATCCCTCCCAAGGACCAAGCTCAACTAGAAGCCAGAGGTGAGGGAGTCCAAGGGATGCAATCATTCATAGAGGTCAGCCTCCCAAATCCAGAGCAGGGAGGAGACGGGCACAATGTGGATCTGGAGGGACCCGATCTTCCCCAAGGCGACAACCTCCCTGCCAACCAGATCCATCAAATTAAATTCCACTTTCTCCTATTAGATTGGTAGGGATGAAAATGTTTGAAAACAAACGGTGTTGGTAAGGGTGTGTGGAGAAAGAGGCTCCCTTGCACGTTTGTTGATCGTAGAGTAATTCAGAGCAACTTCAACAGAAGGCAGTTTGACAGCACCTATCCCAATTACCAAGCGCACACAACCTTCGATGGAAAGTCCCACTTCCAGGAATCCACCCCACAGACGTGGTGAAACACGGACACCATGCCACAGCCGCAGGGTTACTCAGCAGCACACAGTTTGTCGTCGCAGAACATTGGCGAAAACCCACACAGCCGGCCACAGAGACTGGTCGAATAAATTGTGGGTCGCACAGACAACGGAATACTACTCGACCATCAAAGAAGAATAAAAAGACTCCATGACTTACAGCGAAACAAAGCAAGGTGTTATCATTCGTGCTAAAGAAGGGGCAGAGAGGCAAGTAGAGTGGCGTGGTCTCCTTCGGACCACGAATACACGAGAAGCTAAGGGCTAAGGCTGGCTCTGGCAAGGACGCGTGTCACTGGTTAAGGGGTGGTGGCCAAGGCGGGAATGCCCTCTGGGGGCTGCTGTTGGAACCTGGCCCCTGCCCTGTATCTCCTCATTGTTCATCTGCCTCGGCCTCGCTCCTGTTTTATTCTGCCACGTCCCAGGAGCCACTGTTTATATCGCAGGAGTTTCGATCTCTCCCCGCCGCTGACCTCCGGGGCTGCAATCTCCTTATCTCTGGATAAGGAAGGAGTGATAGCACATGTCATCTTGGGAGCAAACATGAGAATGCGTGTCTTTTGCCTATTTTATACCCACTGTTATCACACTTTTCCATCTCCTGCCTTTCCACACCCCTGTCCCCTTGCCGGAAGCTCTCACACTGTTGCTGGAGAACGGGAGCCCAAGCCCTAGGGCCAACACCAAGCGCAGCATGAGAGGCAAGACTGAATCACCGAGACTAGAGCGCTTGCTCTGCGCCAGTCCACGCCACCTCCTCGCTGTCCTTCGAGCCCGCCGAGCACGCTTCCGCTGTGGCGCGTTTGCCTTGGAACACTCTCGCCTTGGAGAACAATATGGTGCCCTCCTCGCTCCACTTCCGGCCTCTGCTGAAGTGTCTTCCGCTCAGTGAGGGCTGGCCTGACGTCCCTAAAATGCCATGCTGGCACTCTGTACTTCATCACTAGCTCTGCAGAGCTCTGTAGGTCGGATCACCATCTAACATGAAATATGCATCACTTCTTTATTTGACAAATTGTGTGTACATTATCTGGAATGTGAACCTCACAACGGTAGGTATTCTGCCCCCCCCCCCCCCCCCCACGTTTTGTTCACTTGGCACCTAGAAGAGTGCCTGGCACATTTCCATGCTCGGCATTCGTTGAATGACTAAATAAATGAATATAGCCCTTAATCTCACTGTTTTTTGTCTTATTTCTAGATCTCACCCACCGGGCTAAGAGCTCTTTGCCCTGTTACAATTGCAGCAAGGCCTGGAGATGCTTGATGTGTGCGTGTGCGTGTGCATGTGTGTGCATCAGTGAAGGCTCTTCCACGCACCTTTTTAATCCCCGGTGACACTTGTTCTGAGGATACAGAACCGACATCAGCCACACTCCGACACAGCAAAGGTTATTTAGGGTTCCTTGCGGACACTTCTATTTGCTTCTCTGAGTTTTAGTTTATCAGACACATTTTGGGTCCCAGATGTGTGAATGGAAAGATGAGCACTGTTCTAAGAACCGGGGAACCGTGGACAGCCCAACATAAAGGAATAGTGTCCGGAACGTTGACCCCGGGGACCCAGCTGTTTGCTTCCGGACTGCGAAACTCGGTTTTGCTTTGAGAAAACCAGTCGCTATGATGGATATTGTCCACGTGAGAAAGAGAAGCCCTCATTTGTTGATTGTGCACCTTTGTCAGGAACTGCAATGAACTACGATCATTGTAATGATCATTGTAATGAACTACGATCATTAATTTAAACTTCAGGGGCACTGGTATTTTTATCAATTTTTTTCAACATTTATTTATTTTTGAGAGACAGAGAGAGACAGAGCACGAGCAGGCAAGGGGCAGAGAGAGGGAGACAGGGAATCCGAAGCAGCCTCCAGGCTCTGAGCCATCAGCCCAGAGCCCGACGTGGGGCCCGAACCCACGAATTGCGAGATCATGACCTGAGCTGAAGTCGGACGCTCAACCGACTGAGCTACCCAGGCGCCCCGGGCACTGTTTTTATACTCAGTTTTCAGAAAAGGTAACTGAGCTTCCGGGAGATAGAATTAACTTTCTTAATGCCCTAGAGCTGGGAAGATCTCAACCCAAGTCTCATGTCGCTGAATCGTTTTTCATCTCCGATGCCCCCCTGCCATCTTCCTGCCCAGAGTAATGCGCTGAGTGGCTTTGTCGTAAGGTGATATATTTGTGGGAACAAGCGAGCTGCTGTTAACAAACAAGTCCCCAGAGTTCGGGAATGTCGTACAGTAATTGTTTATTTCTTATTCACGACATGGTCCCCCACAGACTTGCTCTGTGTGTGTGTGTGCGAGTTGGCATGTGCATGCCCATGTATGCATGCACTCTCCTCCATACAGTCATTCAGGGATTCAGGCTCCTTGAGTCTAGTGAACTCTAGAGCCCATCCCTTGGGCAGTATAGTGTTCTCCTCTAGATTATCTGCATGTCTTCAGCAGATCCAGGGAGCTAAGAGTGCGCAGAGCCGATAGCCCACGGGAGGGGATACGTACGAGCCGGGGCTGGGGAAGTGGTGTTATCATCTCTGATCACCTTTCTGTGGCCAGCACTCATCATACAGTTGCACCCAACTGCCCAGAAGACCGGAAAATGTAGTCTAACCGTGTGCCCAGGAGACACAAAATTTGGGATTTGGTGAACGCAAAGTAACCCCTGTTATGGGAGAGAATGGGCGGAGTATTCCAGAATGGAGTTACATAGCCAGGTTCTAGTTTTCTATGTTCTGAAGAAAAAAAAAAAAAAGGCAGAAATATGAGTCAGCCAGAGCAACAGATAATTAAACAACCGTGGACACAGCAGAATACCACCTGATCAGAAGTTCTCTGTTAATGTTTCATTTTCGGTTAACACGATATTTTGGCTAAAGGCGGGCTAGACGAGAAGTCTTTGGGTTTCAAATCTTATTGCTGAAAATCTTTCCAAGATGTGGTGTTTCACGTTCCTGCCTCAGGAAGTTCAATGTGGTAACTTCAGCGAATATTTTCTCAGTGACCGAGGATCTCACAGGGCTTCTGGGTTGCCATTCGGAATAAACATCAGTTTTCACGGCACAGGCGCGGGCATGTGAGAGAGCGGAGATGAATCCGCGGTGATCAGAAAATGTCTCTTCGATTTTTTTTTTTTTTTTTGCTCCTAACTTCTGTTGTTTTTATGGCATTTCTCTGATTTCCAAAACCCCTCACGGTCATTGTGGAAAGGCTGGAAAATGCCGAAAGGTAAAAACTGCAGAACAAAATACCTTCTAATTTTACAATCTAGAAGCAGCCACGGTTAGCGTTTTGGGTTCCATTTGCTTCATTTTTCTTTCTCCCTTTCTTTCTGCCTCTGTCCCGCTTCTATATTCATATAAGTGAGTTAATCGTATAAATGCAGTTTTACCTCTTGTAATGGGTCTTCTTATTAATTACACGAGGATTTTCCCTTGTCATGAATAGCGCTTTGAAAATACCATTTATACCCATCATAATATTCCACTATGAGTAACTATGATATTCCCAGATCTTTCTCTGCAATTAGGTGAACCTTTTCTTCATTCCATATTACAAAATAGCATTGCAATGAACATCTCTGTACATGAATCTATATATGCTTCTTCTTCTTTTTTTTTTTTAGGAAAAATTCTCAGAAGTGGCATTACCAGGCCAATGGACATGAATATGTATTTTTTAATATTTATTTATTTTTGGAGAGACAGAGAGAGACAGAGCATGAGCAAGGAGGGGCACAGAGAGAGGGAGACACAGAATCCGAAGCAGGCTCCGGGCCCCGAGCTGTCAGCACGGAGCCCGACGCGGGGCTCGAACTCACAAACTGCGAGATCATGACCTGAGCCGAAGTCAGACGCTCAACCGACTGAGCCACCCAGGCGCCCCTCATATGTTTATGTTTGGTATGTTAACAAGCATGGAGGGTCTTTTAATCTTTACTCATTTGCCAAGTGAAAAATTGGATTTTATCAATTTTAGTTTACATTTTGTGACTATCAAAATCACCTTTTATGCTTCTTAACCATTTGCATCCTCAATACCCCATCTATTCCTAGCCTCTGTCTATATTTTCCATTGCCTCTTGATTTTTTTAATTGATTTTTGCGATCTCTTTATTCTTTGAAAATAATATTTTCATCATTCTTCTGGAAAAAAATTTCCCGTTTGTCTTCAAGTTACTGTTATCAGCTTATTAACTTGTCACTTATCTTTTTTTTTTTCTCTCCAATGAAGAGCGAAGGAGCATGTTTCTGGTTAATCGAGAATTCTAATTAGCTGACTCCTGGTTGATGTAACAATCAAGATTTTGTGGTGGGGGGGTCATTTATTCGGGGCCATGTTGCGAAGTTATATTACATTTTCAAATAAAAGATGAAGTTAGAAAGGAATGTGAACTGGCTTCCTGTCTCCTCTCCTGGTCAACAACCATTAAAATCTCCATTTGGAGGGCAATGTTGTTTCTTGGGGCTGAAGATAAAGTAAATAGAAAGCAATGAGATTGCAACGGAGCTATAAATAGCCCTTTGTGTTAAAGTCAATAAAAAAAAAAATCAGCACGAATTTCTGGTAAAGCCAGTAGAGTTCAAATAGCCCCCTACCTCTCCCACTCCCCAAATCCTTGAGAAGTAAAAAGGGAACATTTACAAAGCATCAGTCTCTGATCCGAATTCCTAAGGCCCAGCCTCAGATGGGTTTTGCTGGCAAAGCTTTCACACACACAGCTGTCAACTAGAACGTCCACAACAGTATAACATTACCCACTGTGTAATAAAGTGTATAAAGCTAGTGTAATAGCTTTATACTAACTCCTTGGAGTGTTAATACCTGCTACATTAAGGAGGGGCTCTCAAAGCAAATAAATTTGAGAAGTGCAGGGTGAAACAAAGTTAAATGGTTTTCTTTGTTGCAGGACTTATCAGGTCCTTTGACAAGATTCGTATACGCGCGAATCTCTAAGACAGGATGTTCCACATTCCCACACTGATTTGATCACAGAGCCTCCTGTTTGAGAAATAACCTGGGAGAAGAGACTTAGACAGAACAGTCTTTGAAACATGTTGCCCGAACCCAAAACAATGATTGTAATTGTGTCCATCTGGGGCACTGTGACCAGCTGACAGAGGAGGTATTTGGGGGCATACATAAATAATTAGGTAAGAAGAAGAAGGAAGGAAGAGTTAGGTAACATAAATAATCAGGTAAATAAATTAAGAGCTCCCTAGTTGTCAAAACCTTTTTCTGCTTATCATCTCGAAGAATTTTCACAACAACTATATATATGAACTAGGCACTAAATCGTGAATGAGGCCGTATGGCTAGTGCCTCTGAGGTCTGGGCTTGAATCCTGATTCCACATAACCCGTGTGACCATAGGCGACTTACTTAACCTCTCTGTGCCTCAGCTCAAGTAGCAACAGCACTTCCCGCATGGAGTTGTAGCGAATATGAAAAGAAATAGGACGCATACTGCACTCAGAGTAGTACCTAGCATATGTTTTTTATTCCATTCATTTTAGCTATTTTTATTCCCATATTACAGCTGCATAAGCTGAGGCTCAGAGAGGTTAAAGATCCTGGACGATATCGTAAGGACAATAAGAGGAAAAGCTTGGCTTTGAACACAGACGGTTTGACTTTAGAATTTTGTTCTTGAGGGGCGCCTGGGTGGCTCCGGCGGTTAGGCGTCCGACTTCGGCCCAGGTCAGGATCTCACGGCATGTGAGTTCGAGCCCCGCGACAGCTCGGAGCCTGGAGCCTGCTTCCGATTCTGCGACTGCCCCTCCCCTGCTCCCTTGCACCCTCCCTCTCTCTCTCTCTCTCAAAAATAAATAAAAGTTGTTTAAAAAATTCTTAAAAAAAAAAAAAAAAAGAATTTTGTTCCCAAATACTATACTCACTGTGCTCTGTTTCTGTGAACAGCTCGGCATCCTCATACAGTCTGTATAAACACAGACCATGTCTTGTCGGCGGGGGAGGGGCGGGCCAGCTACCCAACAAAACTCTTCCTCCCTCTTCTATAGAGTAGGGATCTTGAACAGAGGCAGGTGCCAACCCCCCAGGGAGAAACTTCCCGGGATCCCTTGCACCTGGTTGTGGTCACGGGACCAGTTCTCACCCTTCAAGCGCGTCCCTTCCGGGGTGGACCTTGAGACAAATGGGTGCCCTCCTCCTGCCCTTGCCAAATGCGTGCGGGTTACAGCGAGGCCCCAGGGCGGGGCGGAGTCTTACGTCATCATCAGATGGGCGGAGCCTAGGCCTGGAAAAGTCACCACTTGCGGGGGGCGGGGATACTCTCGGCCGAGTTCACCTGCACTTGACACACAGGGAAGCCCGAGAGGAACATCTACGGAAACGTGGGGGGTTATTCGTTGTAGCAGCTCGCAGAGCTGTGCGCACCGTCCGTGTGAACACACGCATTTATTCAAATCTCTCTCAATATTCCTCCGGGCGGACTCAGATAGCCGAGGCGGCTGCCGCCTTCCGATTCCGTCTAGCCCGTTTTTTAGTTTGTCATCAAATGTTTACTGCCAGCGTAATGAACGGTGTTAATACGGAAAGGGACACCAAACAGCCCAGCATAAAAGCCGACAGTGGCCATAAACCTGCACTTTGCCACATACAGCGTTTCCATAGTTGGAGGAAACACTTTTCCCGGACAAAAGATATAACTATATATCTTCGGATTTTATGGGCTGCAGATTACTCTAATTATCATAAAAAATTACTGCCGCTAATAAAAATTCTATTATAAGTTACTTATAGTAATCTCCAGGGTACCACACTTAGCCAAGAAAAGGTTGTAATTAACATTACACTGCCGGGAGTTTGTGCCTCAACACTCCCGAAACACCAGCCGTGTCTCTGAACCCCTTCACGGCTTCCCAGCCCCCTTGCTTCTTCCCTCACACCCCTCCCCGGTTTTTGGTCAAAGTTCCCCTCGTTGTTTTCATTTTGCAGGATGTGGTTGGGGCCTAGAATAATGACCCATCTCGGACGCAAATGACGTAAATGAACTTTTAGAGTTACAACTCTCCGGGTGGATTTGGCCTCCCCTGGGGCCTCCAGTGTGTCAGTGGAAGGATGTAATGGAAAGGAAGGCTTGAGAATCCCCGCCCGAAGGGAAACATGATTTTTGCAAAATTGGTGGAAACCGCGGGGTGTTCATGCGAAAACACAATGCTTAGGTTTTTTGTTTGACAAGACAACAATTGGTATTTTCCCTTTCAGCACTGCTATGTGGGGTTTTTTTTGGGAATTGTCCTCTGTGAGGGTTGATGACTCTTCGGTGACCTTGAAAACTCTCGCCAACGATACCAGTTCTAACTGGTAATTTCATTACCCTCCCTCAGTCCTCGGCCTCGGAATTAAACATCAAAATAACTGCTCGCTCTCTCTCTCTCTCTCTCTCTCTCTCTCTCGAGCTCCCCGAATGACGAAGCATTCGTCCCAGGAATTAAGCCCGAAGTGGGACCGGTGGTCATTCCCCTAAACAGGGTTTCAATTGCTTCTGCACAGGGGTGAATCAGCATTTTAATGAACGGGCCTAGAAAATGAAATAGCCCGTTTGAGTTTGCTTTAAAATAAGCCACGTATTTCAGCAATGACTTGTGGCAGATTAATTGCTATCAGTAAGGGGAAAAGTATGTCTCAGACTTTTCCTGCCTCCTTTGAAAGAGGCACTTTGGAGCTGGGCGGTAGAGGGAGGCCTTGGCTGAGGATGCCTGTGGTCAGCCCGGGTGTGGGGTGAGCGCAGAGAGCTTCTTAGGGTGCCCCAAACAGTCCCTGACCACAGCCTGGCCTCCTGATAGAGGGGCAGCGGGCAAGGGGCGCCTGGGTGGCTCAGTCGGTTAAGCGTCTGACTTCGGCTCAGGTCATGATCTCGCGGTTCGTGAGTTCGAGCCCCGCGTCGGGCTCCGTGCTGACAGCTCGGAGCCCGGAGCCTGCTTCGGATTCTGTGTCTCCTCCTCTCTCTGCCCCTCCCATGCTCATGCTCTGTCTCTCTCTGTCTCTGAATAATAAATAAATGTTTAAAAAAAAAATGATGTTAAAAAAGAGGGGCAGTGGGCAAAACTCATCAGACACTGAGATTTCATCTCAGATTAATTTGTTTGGATTTTAATAAATGAGGAAGGAGGTGAATGGGGAGTTTGCGATCTTCCCGCTTCTGCGGACAATCCAGAGCTTGTTTCTAACTGGAGGAAAAGGAGATTTGCTTGGCAGATTTGCTTGGAATGCAGATCTCATGAGGGCCAGGATTCTGTATCATTCCTTAAAGCCTCTTGAATAAACAGAGTAGCACTGCGATGGGGTGTGTGTTTAATAAATACTGTCAAAGGAACGAATCCATGAAGGACCTATCAGGAAAAATTGAAAATAGAAATAGACCCAGAAAGGGGCGCCTGGGTGGCTCAGTCAGTTAAGTGTCCGACTCTTGATTTCGGCTCCGGTCGTGATCTCGCGGTCTATGAGATCCAGCCCCGCGTCAGGCTCTGTGCTGACAGCGTGGAGCCTGCTTGGGATTATCCCTCCCCGCCCCCTCTCAAAAACAAATAAAGTAAAAAAGAAAAAAAAGAAACAGACCAGGAAAAATTATTGGGTGTCTTACTTAACACACCCAAGATCCTATAGACCTTGGATTCTACCGGATTGTACATTTATTCCTTGAGCTAGCCTAATACCAACTTCATCCACTGATTCAAGGTGCTGACGGGGTTGACACGGCTGCTTAGAACATTGAGGGCAAAGCCTTAGAGGAATCGGGCCAAAGGAGAATTGTCTTCACCCATGAATGTGGGTACCCAACTCCAGCCGGTTCCATAGCACCCTTCCTCCCAGAGCCAGCCCAGCCCTGCGGAAACAGAATGCACGCTGGCCCTGCGAACACCTGGCTTTGAACTTCTCTGCCATTTATTGGCTGTGCAACTTTGGGTGAGGCGCTCAGCCTCGTTGAGCTTGGAATTCCTCATCTGTAAAACAGGACAAATGCACCCACTCCCTAGCCCAGGGGCCGACAGAATGAACTCCCTCATAAGTCCCGCCCTTCCTTCTCTATTTAGAAACGCTTCTCTCCCTCCCTGTTGTCATTCTGCCTAGACTGCGCCTCGCTCCCTGCGGCCCAAGTTCGGGACCATCCAAACCACAGCTTGCTGTTCATTCAGGTTCCCACGGTTGAGGTACCTCGCATGCAACTCATTTTTCTGTTTCCAGAGCTTCGTGTGGTCGAGACCAGCAGAGGATACACATCCCGAAAGGAGACAGGACGCGGCAGGGAGGCCGGCCACGGGATTTTTTGTTCCAGCCCCCCCTCCCCCCTAACTGAGTGGCTTCAGCTAAGTCACATAATTTCTGGGTGTCTCAGTTTTTGCATCTGAAAAGAAAAGGGGGGGGGGGTTTCAAGAGAAACTTGCACAAAAGATACACACACGTCATGTGCCTGGTACCCAACAGTCGGTTCGCGGTGGTGGCTGAAAGGAAAAATCGATATGAGAAGAAAATTCCCCTTGGAATCTGGAAGTGGGAGAGCACCGATATTGTTTCTCCTTCTCTCACCCTCCACTCCTCATTTTTCCTTGGAAGTCAAAGAAGTGAGATGTCAACTTGGCGAAGAGTGGGCTTTTGGTAGCTGCGTCTGACTCCCCGGTGAGCTCCCCCCCCCCCAAATGTTGGGAGCCGTTTCAAGGCCTGTCGGGAAGTAAGGCTACCGATGAGGTGTGGGGCTCCTGAGATGTCATCTCTGACAGCCCCGCTTTGATTTGGAACGAACTGGAAGCAATTTCGCCAGCCTCAGCCGAGAAAGCACCTGAGCAGACGCCTTATTTCCGTTATCTGTCGCCGTGTAACAAATCGCCCCAAAACTTCGAGCTTTAAAACAACCTTCTGCTGCTCGCGGTTCCGTGGATTGGCAATTTGAGCAGGTGTCAACGCAGCAGGGATGGCCCATGTCTGCTTCTCGCGGGGCTGGCTGGGGGGCTAGAGGATCTCTGACGGCCTCGTTCATGGGAACCTGCTGCCAGCTGTCACTTAGGGCACCGTGGTTCTCCTCCATGTGATTTCTCCCTCCATAGGGTCTCCCGACATTCAGACGATCTAGACTGAGCAAGAATGTTCCAGAAGGAGACACAGAAGTTGCCAGGGCTCTGAAGGCCCAACCTTGGAAGTTGGACAATGTCACCCCTGCCGCATTCTAAAGGTAAAAAAAAAAAGCCTCAGGGCCGTTCCAGATCCAAGAAGAGGGGAAAGCAGGCTCCACCTCTTGATGGGAGAGGTGGCTCACTTAAACTACGAAAAGGCATTCAGGAGGAGAGGGATTGTTATAGCCAGTCGTCAAAAATCAGGTCATCGGAATCAGGTCTCGATGCAGAGCCTCGATGCAGACCCTCGATGCAGAGCAGGGGAGGGGCAGAAAGAGAGGGAGACACCGAATCCAAAGCAGGCCCCGGGCTCCGAGCTGTCAGCATGGAGCCCGACGCGGGGCTCGAACTCACGAACCGCGAGATCATGACCTGAGCTGAAGTCGGGCGCTTAACCGACGGAGCCACCCGGGTGCCCCAAAGCTGGGTAATTCTTTGTGGTGGAGGCTGGTCCCACACCCGAGACGTTTAGCCGCATCCCTGGCACCCACGCCCTAGACGCTGGTGGTGCCTCCCCTCCCCGTTGTGACAACAACAACAAAATGTCTCCCAACGTTGCCGGATGTCCCCGGGTTGTGATCCACCATGATGGGGGAGGGACTGCTGGGCTTCAAGATTTGCAACACGTCTGGAGCCTCACCTTGCCCCACATTACCCGCAGTCCCACAAGATGCTCGGTGAGGGTCAGTGATCTCATCTGTCGAGGCGCGGCAGCCGTTGATAATCTCCCTTGACGAGTAAGATCCTGTGAGGATAGAATGAGATTTTGAACGGGAAGAGCCTGCGCAACCTGTCCTGGTAGGATTTAGGGACCTACTGTTCACGGTCTGGCCCGGGCACCGCTACACGTCCAAGGCCTTTGCCTCAGAAGGAAATTATGGGGGGGCTCTGGCTGCTGTTAGCGGTCGATAATAACATCGACCATCATAGTTGTCATCGCTGCCTATCAGGTGCTTAAAACGTGTCGGACGGCTTGTCGCCATCGATATTCGCCATCTTGAGTAGCGCTCACGACAGCCCACAGAGGTAGGGATCCTTGTCCCTGTTGACGGGGACCAAATGATGGCGGAGAGAAGGGGGAGAGGCCGGCCCAAGCCAGGAGGGGGTAGAGAAAACCAGGCACGCCACCCTCCAGGGTGGCATCCCGTTCGGTGTGGTCAGAGCGTCAAGAGAACAGAGCCGCCTTGAGAGGCAGGATGAGGAAGTAAAAGGGCGGGCGAGTTGGGGGCTGGGGACACCTGCTCAGGGCCGGTTTTAGAGGCGGCTGCTCCATAGCCTGGATCCGCCTCATAATGACGACCATCGTAGGGAGTTTACTGGGCGCTCACTAGGTGAAGGGCCCTTCATGAGGGATCTCATCCAATCCTCACAAGCAGGCTAGGAGGCCAGTGCTCCCACTGTGCCATTTGACAGAGGAGAATCCAGAAGGCCAGAGTGGCCCCCAGTCACACAGCAAGGGAGCCATGGGGCCAGGGTTCCGGCCCAGCTCTGGGCCGCTCGCGGCCCTTCTTTACCTTCGCCCCCTGTCATCGCCCTGGCAGTGCCCCAGCCACCCCGGATGCCTACCGTCCCTGCTCTGGCCCTCTTCCCCAGCACACGCACGCGGTCCATTCCGGAATGGCGGCATTTTGCTCGGCAGCACTTTTGGGCCTGCTCTGGCACCGACTGCAGCCTTAACCTCCCCGCCCTCTCCTCCCAGCAGACAATGCTTTGGGTTCTTCTGCTGTTTTACTTCTCGTTCCACAAGCCCCATGCCGGCCCAAGAGGTGGCTGTCAGGCACGCGAACTGGGTGTTGGGGAGAATCGTGGCGCTCGTTCACTAAAAATCAATGGCGGCTGGCGGTCACGCCGCCCTGGCTGGCCTCGTCTCCTGGGCAGTCACCACACAGCCCAGTCAACGCCCTCCCGCCCAGCGAGGACTCACACTGCCACCGAGGAAAAAATAACGGTCCGACGCCCTTTAGGAAGGAAGGAACTCTGGAAAGGGTAGCCGGCTTGGGCGATGAATGGGTTTCCTCAGCACACAGATAAACAGTTTATAGTTCTGAAATCCTGTGTTTGATTTTCACATCTGCTCTCACTCTTGCGATTGGCACCGAAGGCAGCCAACTGTGCCCTCGAGTGGCAGCCGAAACCTGAAATCAGCTCCCCGCCTCCCACCCCCCACCCCCCTCAGCCAAGGGGCCGAGTTTTTGCGTCGTGGCTGTTGGAACGCATTTTAACTCAGGGGATACGTGTTGTGCCAAAAGGGAGATTTCTATCTCTCGCTTCAGCAAATGCTTATTGAGGGCCTACCGTGGGCCAAGAGACTCCCCGTTGGGGTCACACGAAGGCACAGTTTGGTGGGGCGGGAAGTCTGCTTGGGCGTGTGTGGCCTCGCCGTTCGATGGGTGGCTGGGACAGGACGCAAGCCTGCTTAAAAAGAGCCGTTGTTCCGGATGACAGGTTCCCAAGTGAAACTCATGCTGACGTTTATTTCGTTTAGAAAACTTGTACCTCTCGTGGGGCGCCCGGGTGGCTCGGGCAGTTAAGCGTCCAACTTTGGCTCAGGTCACGATCTCACGGTCCGTGGGTTCAAGCCCCGCGTCGGGCTCTGTGCTGACAGCTCAGGGCCTGGAGCCTGCTTCAGATTCTGTGCCTCCCTCTCTCTCTGCCCCCCTCCACTCTCAAAAATAAATAAACATTTAGGGGCGCCTGAGTGGTTCAGTCAGTCAGGCGACCGACTTCGGCTCAGGTCACGATCTCGCGGTCTGTGGGTTCGAGCCCCGCGTCAGACTCTGTGCTGACAGCTCGGAGCCTGGAGCCTCCTTCGGATTCTGTGTCTCCCTCTCTCTCTGTCCCTCCCCTGCTCATGCTCTGTTTCCCTCTGTCTCTCAATAACAAATAAACGTTAAAAAAATTTTTTTTAATTAAAAATAAGTAAATAAATAAATAAACATTAAAAAAAACACCTCAACTTATACCTTTCAAGGTATACGAAAAGAATAGTTTTCAGATAACCAAATCTAGAAGGTATGCGGTGGGTTTCCAGAAGGTTTTTGGTTTGTCTGTCAATTTATTTTTTTTATTTCTTTTGAAATTATTTATTTTATTTTACTGAGAGAAAGAGAGTGCACAAGAGGGGAAGAGGGGCAGAGAGGGGGAGAGAATCTTAAGCAGGCTCTGTTCTCAGTGCAGAGTCCGACAGGGGGCTCGATCCCACAACCCAGGGCTCATGACCCGAGCTGAAATCAAGAGTCAGATGCTCAACCTACTGAACCACCCAAGCGCCTCTGATTTTTTTTTTTTTTTTCTAATCAAGACTTTACTTTTTTAGACCCATTTTGGTTCACAGTCAAATTGAGGGGAAGGTACAGAGAATTTCCATATACCTCCTGCCATGACACATACGTAGCCTCACGCGCGATCAACATCCCCCGCCAGAGTGGGACATTTGTTACAATTGATGAACCTACACTGGCACATCATTATCGCCCAGAGTTCATAGTTTCCATGAGGGCTCACTCTCTATGTTGCACCATCCACGGTTTGGACAAACGTATAACCACCCGTCTGCAGGTTTTGCATGGACATAAGTTTTCAAGTACTTTGGGTACATACCAAGAAGCGCCGTTGCTAGATCACGCGGGAGGAGCATATTTCGTTTGCTTAAGAGGCTGCCAAATTATCTTCCAAAGTGGCTGTCCCGTCTTTATTCCCACCAGCAGTGAGTGAGAGTTCCCGTTGCTGCACGAGCCTTTGGAGTTGTCAGTGTTCCAGACTTTGGTCATTCTCATTAACACGGGTGTAGTGCCTCACCGTTGTGTCCATTTACGTTTCCCTGATGACCTACGATGTGGAGCATCTTTTCGTATGTTTATTTACTGTCCGTACATTTTCCTGGCTCAGGTATCCTTTAAGATCTTTGGCCCATATTTTAATCAGATGGCTTGTTTCCACAAGGGTTTTAGCCTGAGGATGGTTATTTGACCTGGAACAGGCGATCGCCCACTAGTTTCCCGAATTGTACAACGGGTAGGTCGATGTGTTTGTTTGTTTGTTTATCTGTTTGTCTTCCTTGAAACAGAGCTCTCGTTTCGATATCCGGAAACCCAATATCGAAACAAATGAAGAGGTGCAGCTCTGGGAGTAGAGCTGAGACCCCCACACTAGACGGCCTGCTCATTCCTCAGAATGTCCAGAGAAGTCTAGGACTCAACAGCCGTAGGTGGCATCCCCCCAGGAGAGATGATTTTGGAGCTTTCTTCCGGATCTGATTTGGAGAGGTGCAAAGTAAAGGAGAGAAGAAGGGTTCGAGACCACTCACTTGTTCTCGTGGAAAATGGCGTGAAATCTATCTGTTGAAAGCACCACTCCGTTCAAAGTGGCTTAGGGAGAAGGAGGATTTTACTTGTTCCCAGAATCCAAAGAAGTCAGTGAAGCCTAGGCAGACTGAGCAAGGGGCAGAAACACATCTGGCCCCCAGGACTTACCCACGTCTTAAATTCTGATTGGTGTGTCCATTCTTTCTCTCTATGTGCCTTTTTCTAGATGCGGTGAAACACGGCCACTGACAGATCCACTTATGCCGTCTTCGGGGACAATCTGTCTATCTTTCCTGCTCTCAACTTTAAAATCTCGAGGAGGGTTGGCCTAGTTTCAGTCAAGTGCCCACTTCTGGACCTAACAACTATGACCCGTGGGGCAAGGTCATGGATTTTCCATGTGGTAAGGGGCACATTTCCCAAAGGCAATGGAGGCATAGTTGGGCCCAGAAAACAATTAGGTGTCCATGGCCCTTGTCTTCGGTTTTGAAACCTTGGGGCACACAAACTCTCAACTTTCAGTAGGCATAACAATACCCAGGGAAGGGGTTAAGATCTGGGCTCTCAGGCCGCAACCCTACAGGGTTTTGCTTCGGTAGGTGTGATGTGGGGCCCAGGAATCTTCATTTTTAATAAGCTGAGTGCATTCAATCTTGCTGATCCTCAGACTATAGCTGGAGAAAGGTGACAGTGGAAAACTCGGAGCTTTTCTTGTGCTGGAAAAAAGGCATGTATACTTCAGCTAATGCTTACCCTTCCAAAAACAGAAATGACCTCAGCTAGAGCCACTGTCCACAGAGCCAAATTGGGCACTGGTATCTTTTGCATCACCAAACACCCAAGTCATAAAAATTACTGCTGCCTGACTCCTTGACAGGTACAAATTTCTGGAAACTCCAAGAGATGCTGCTAAAGAAGTTGATGACATCCAAAGGATGATGGGAGAGGTTTTGGAAACAACAGGGCCCTTGGCCTCTATGTATGGATCTGAGAGGGAGTACCTTGAAGGATGAACCAAGGGCACTGGCCCAAGGGCTTGGGACCAAGGAGTCAAGGGGTGGACTGTCTTTAGAAAGGGAAGATAAGTAGCCTAATGTGTGCCCAGTACTCGGGAAGCAAAGATGAGCCCTTCAGTGAAGAATGTTGATGGCGGGTAAACCGGGCTAAGAGAACATTAATTCACAGGAATGCCCTATGGTAGATTTGTGTTTTTGTTTTTTTGTTCTTTGTTTGGTTTTTCTGGTTTACGAGGAAGCTCAGAGATTTTATGCTTAGATCTCTTACTGTTCAGCACTGGTACTATTTAAGCCAGTCTGAGTTCACAGGAGGGTCTAATCAGAGAAATAGAACTCATATCAGGAAGTTCAGTCAGGGAACTTTTTTTTAATTTAGATAGAATAGGCATAAAATGTTGTATTCATTCTAGTTCTATAACATAATAATTAACAAAATATATATGTATATATACATATATACATCATTATATATGTTAATTAACATCCCTTACCGCACATAGTTATAAATTATTTTTTCTTGTGATGAGAACTTCTAAGATCTATTCTTAGTGGGGTGCCTGGGTGGCTCAGCCAGTTAAGCGTCTGACTCTTGATCACAGCTGAGGTCAACATCTTCCGGTTTGTGAGTTGGAGCCCTGCCTTGGGCTCTTATACCTGAATATTTGTATCTTTGACCACCTTCACTCATTTTGCTTCCCATCACCCTCACAACCCCTGCCCCACCGTGGCAGCTACCAATCTGTTCTCTGTATCTGTGAATGCGTTTTTCTTCCTTCCTTCCTTCCTTCCTCCTTTTCTTTTTCTTTCTTTCTTTCTTTCTTTCTTTCTTCTTTCTTTTTCTCCCTCCCTCTTTTCTTTCTTTCTTTCTTTCTTTCTTTCTTTCTTTCTTTCTTTCTTCTTTTTCTCCCTCCCTCTTTTCTTTCTTTCTTTCTTTCTTTCTCTCTTTCTTTCTTTCTCTCTCGCTCTTTCTTTTTCTTTCTTTCTTTCTTTCTTTCTTTCTTTCTCCCTTCCTTTTCTTTCTTTCTTTCTTTCTTTCTTTCTTTCTTTCTTTCTTGATTCCACATATAAGTGAAATAATACAGTATTTGTCTTTCTGTCTGACTTATTTCACTTGGGATAATGCCCTCAGGATCTATCTTTGTTGCTACAAATGGCAGGATTTCCTTTTGATTGCTGAACAATATTCCACTGTGTATACATACCACATTTTCATGATCAGTCCACCCATTCGTGGACTTCACTTGTTTCCTTGTCTTGGCTGTTGTAAATAATGCTTCAGCGAAAACGGAGGTGCAAGTATCTCTTTGAGATTCATGAGTTTGTTTCCTTCCGATATATTCCCAGGAGTAGAATTTCTGGATCATATGGTAGCTCCATTTTTAATTTTTTTTGAGGAAACCTCATACTGTTTTCCATCGTGTTCTGAATGGTGGGAAGTTGAAATCTTAAACGGGAGATCAGAGAAAGAGTACTGGAATTTTCTTTTTAACTCTCTTGCACGTCAGCCAGTCTCTTCTCTTTATAGCTAGAGGTCTTTACAACACAGATCCTGTTTGGGGGGAAGAACTGTCACATCCATTCTGCATGCTCACTCTGCTCTGTGCTGTATGGCAGAGGCCAACTTGTGCCAGGCTGTTGGGTAGTTTCCAGTAACGTTGGCCAGTGGGAGCCACTGGAGGTGGACAGCAGCAGGAAGAGAGAAGCCACAGTCTCTCTCCCTGGCTCCCTGCTTCAGGTGGCCTCTCTGTGGCTACGTCTTTAGCCTGACTCAGCTCCTATAGGGCAGCTGTCCTGCCATGGATGTGACAGTTCACAGGCTGAAGTGTGGTGACCCACACATCAGGTCCTCGCCAACTTGATAAAACTTTTCTACCTTGGCACGAGGCATGGGATATTGAGATCCTATATGCTAGGTTTTTAAAGTCTATTTGGTTTTTAAATGGATTCAGGCTCAGGCACCTGGGGAGCTCAGTCATTTAAGCCTCTGACTCTTGATCTCCGCTCAGGTCATGATCTCACGTTTCGTGAGATCGAGCCCCGCGTCTGGCTCTGTGCTGACAGTGCAGAGCTTGCTTGGGATTGTCTGTATCCCTCTCTCCCTGCCCCTGCCCCGTGCATACTCTCTCTCTCTCTCTCTAAAAATAAATAGATAAACATTAAAAAATACATGTTTGCAGGCTACTTCTGACTCACCTGGGTCAACTATTGCCATATAAATCCCTGTACAACCTGTACCTCCATTTGTTTTCTTCACTTGCTAAAGAAAGATTAGGGACGCCCGGGTGACTCAGTCAGTTGAGCATCTCAGCTCAGATCATGATCTCACGGTCCATGAGTTCGAGCCCCACGTCGGGCTCTGTGCTGACAGCTCAGGGCCTCGAGCTGGCTTCGGATTCTGTGTCTCCCTCTCTGCCCCTCCCCTGCTCATGCCCTGTCTCTCTCTGTCTCAAAAATAAATAACAACATGAAAAAAATGTTTTTAAAGAAAGATTACTTCCTTGATCTCGGAGGACTTAGTAAGTTCTTCCTCCCAAACGGGATCTGTATTGTAAAGACCTCTAGCTATAAAGAGCAGAGACTGGCTGACGTGCATCGCCATGGGCTGACCTGGCCACGAGTTTGTCTTTTTTTCTGCCTTTCTCAGAAAAGAGAATTAAAAAAAAAAAAAATTCCAATACTCCTTCTCTGGTCCCCTGTTTAAAATTTCAACTTCCCACCATTCAGATATCCCCATCCTTCTGCCCTGCTGTCTTATTTTTTTTCTTTGCGGCGCATTGCTATTTTGCCTACCCTACGTTTTACTCATCTTCTATATTGACGATATTTTATTGTGTCTTATTGATTGTCTTCTCCACGAGAAGGCAGGACCTTTCGACTTTTTTTCATTGCTGTGTCTCCGATGTCCAGGTAAGTGTCTGGCAGACAACAGGTGCTCAACGAATAATTGTCGAATTAGTGAACGAGTGAGTGGAGTCTGGTTTATTGGATCCTACTTAAGGGCTACTACCATGGTCAACGGTTTCTTGTTAGCAAACGCCATGTTCCAGGCCAACGTCTGTGTTCACGAATGGCGGCGATGGGTCATGAACGTGAGCAGTGGCCTGCCAGGGTAACCTCATCCTGTTTCCCAAAGTTCATTTTGCCGAATTTCGGAGACTTTAGACGGGATAGACCTTCCTGGTGGTGCCGTGATATTATTCTCCACGATTATCCTCCTCGGGTTCACACGCACAGCCCGACTCGTGAATGTAAACTTCGTCAGTGGTGGGAGGCCACACCCCTCCTCTTGTGAAAGGCCGTGCATCGTTTTTTCAGGAGATTAACTTTTTATCTTTTAATGGTGCTAAGGAAAAGGTCAAAGCATCTAACAGCTGGGATGTGGAAAGCTTCCAGTGAAGGAGATCAATGTTGCCAACATCAGTCTAACTCCAGAAAGTTCTTAACGATCTTGGATGCAGTTCATGGGACAATGTGATCAAAATGATAGCTTATCCCAGCAGCAAAAATGAAACTTGTGAAAAGCAGGGTGTTATATCTGCTTGGAAGGAGGCCTTAGCCTTCCTCCTGAAAGCTGCAAGCTCCATGGGCATCTATGCTATGGGATCAAGTCTGTAAGTCCAGGCGGCTCTTACTAGGAAGTGAAACGTCCCCACGCCTTGTTAGCAGTTGAACAATGCTATTTGTTGTAACTACCCTCGTGCGTATTAGCTGAGGACAAAACTGGACAAATCACGACAACCGAAGTTGTGAATAGTGACTCGGGAGTCTTACAGGAGTCAGGGCTGGGGAGGGATGGGTGGTGAACTTGACAGGAACTGAGGCATTCTGCTTGATGAGGAGCTAAGGTGGTAGACAGTAGGGCCAGGAGAACCCACCCCAGGCTGCTGCCCCCCACAGAGACCACCCGCCCTCTCTGGGCAAGGGAGGAAAGGCACAGGTGCTCGGCTGAGGGTGAGAACCTTGAGGCTGCCATTTATTTGTGTTACTATTTGCTTAACGCCTGTCTTCCCCACTGGACTCTAAGCTCCATGAGGGCAGGACCCATGTCTCACACAGGGCCAGATTGTGGAAGGACCTCGATAAATTGTTCCAGAATGAATAAATGTGCGATCCAATAAATGGATGAAGATTCCGATGTTAGCCAGGATTCCGTCTTCTCGGCCCCCAAGCCTTTGTCAAAGGGAGAACATTCAATTCCCCTGATGGCCTAGGCATGTGACGGGACATCGCCCTTCATCCCGCTCTCCCCCCACCTTCCACCCGTGGCCCGTGTTTCCACGCCTTGCGTCTTTCAGACCACTAACCTGTAAGTTCCTTGTGGGCTTTCTGACACTTCCTCTACGCCGAGTTGGGACCCAGGGGGGATGCTAGTCAACAGAGTCTGGGACCAGTGGAAATGGGAGCTCCCACACCACTGCTCTGTCCCCAGCCCCCTGGGGTCCAATGACAGCACTGGGTGGCCAGAGTTGCCAATCCTCTGGAGAGCAGGGGGTGAAACGATCTCCCTTTAGGAAACAGGACGACCGGCTCCTGGGTCCTGAGCGGCAGGGGCTGTGGAGGGAGGCAGGACCCCAAGACGATAGGCAGGCCTCTCTCTCCTAGCCACAACCGTGAGTGCCTTTAAAGCGGGGGCCATAAGTAACTTTGTGTCCCCAGCCCGGGACGGATACAAAGTAGGTCCCACGGAAGGGTCGAATGAATGAGCCAACGAATGCACGGTTGGATCTCACCGGCGTTCTCCCCTCTCTGCCAGGATCTCAGAAAGAAGGGCTCATAGCAGCGACGGCCCCCCAGGGTCGGCTTCCTGGCTTCTAACGGGGTTCACGGTCCTCACAGTGGAGTGTCACCAGCCACATCTCTCCCGCGCCCGTCGCTCTGCTATGCGGGTGAGGAAGGCGTCATTGAAGCCGGATTTCTCTGCCTGGCTCCATCCTTACGGCCGGCGTGACGTCGGTTGAGTGACTTCTCTGAGTCTCAGTGTTCTCGTCTGTGCAATGGGTTGAATAATCATTCCTTGCGAGCTTGCCGCGCGGACTTAAGGCCCCGTTTTTGGTAAAGTATTGTCGTTCCTATTCTCATCCTTCTTCTCATCTGAGGCTAGAGAGGCGGGGCCGACAGTCCGCTGATAGCTGGCAGGATGCTGAGAGAAACCGAAGCACGAAGATGTGGGCAGATATGGGGTTTGGGTTTTGTACCCAGGACGCAGAATACTCGTGAAGCCAATCTCTCTTGCCCTGGGCACGTAGACGGCATATTTCTTCCCAGGAGGTGCCTCTTGGGCTCCTGGAAAGTCAGTGGTGGCAAAGTGAGGCCGGGGGTTGGGGAGGACCCCTCGGGAGGGACAGCATTGCCCCAGGCTGTAGTTTAGATCCTTGGGGAACACAGAGTGAGACTTCCCAGTCTTTCCCGGTCTTCTGCTAGCCTATCCACGGCCCCGCCCGTCCCTTCAGAAAGCGGTTGCCTTCTGGAACAATAGCACAGGGCTTCTGGTGTTCTGTCCTTGCCTGAGCTGAGAGCGTTTCCTCGGGTCTTTTGCTGCCCACGTCTTCAAAAGGGCATGTCCCTTTCCCAGCAGAGTGGGCATCTGGCGTCCAGGCATCCAGCTTGAGTTCTCAAAACCCCGCCAGCCCCTCGAGAAGCAAACGGTCTACACTCCCACTTTTAACCAAGACATCCGGGAAGCTGGCTGTGTGTGTTCAGAAATGATTTCCCGAGGGTATGCTAAGAAAGGCTAGTCCAGGAAATGGTGGCATCTTCCTGGGAGGAAGGCCTTCTAGATAGGAAGGACCGACCTCAGGGGACACAACCTTCCCCTTCCTCGGCTGTAATCTCGGGGATGCTTGGCCTGTGAATGGTTCAGAGTCTTCCGATTTGATTTCTTCTACCCTGCAGGGGACAGCATTGGGTAAAGAACTGTGGAATTCATGTGATAAAGGAAGAAACATTTGTTCTCAATTATCCAAATTATTGTTTGCTAATTGAAGTACAAAAGGGGTATTTTTTTCTCTCTCTCTTTTGGTTGGTGTAAGCACCCCTTCCCTTAAATCTCTTTGATCGAGCAAAAATGCTTTTGGAGTGTTTACTTTAATCCATACATCATTTTTCCTGATTAGTAGCTGTTCAGTACTATCCTCGCTCACGGGGCAAGCTTTAACCTGAGCTCAGTTTTTCATCAAAGTTGCGGAAACGGATACACGTTACCTAGGCACCACTGCCTATCTGTCGCACTGGCTGGATGTTTCAAAATACGGGTGTTGGTTTGGGGTCAAAACTCCACCCAGCCCTCCACCGCCGTCCTGTAGGCTTTCTCACGGCGTATTTTCTTAGGTCAGGTTTTCTGGAAAGAGACTCTGAGATGGAGATTTGCGTGCAGGACGCGTCCTCGGAAACGCCACCTGCCGGGGAGTGAGGCAAGCGAGGGGTTTGGGGAGGGGGGCATTGCAGAGACCACACCCGATGCAGCGCCGAGCATAATATCTGGGACGGTCCCTCAGAGATGTTCCAAACTGAGACCAAGAGGCTGGGTGGGCTTTGGGGGCCCAGCGCTGACCAGTCTTTGGATACGAGTTGCCAAGGAGGGGGTGTAACCTTGGGTGAGGTGGCTCTCCTAAGTGCCCAGAGAGGGAAGCAGTTGTGAGCAGTTAGCAAGCCTCACTCCAGGGTGGGCTGGGGCTGATGGGGGCAGGGATCGAGCCCCTGCAGCCTGAAGGGGCGCCCAGGTAGCACCCCGCAGCATCCGCTGCTCCCCATATATCCCCAGACCTCCTTCAGATGCGAACGACGGATGGACACACGTTCCTGTTGAAGACACATCGGAAAAGTCAACGGAAACCTTTTCTGCTGCAGATGCTCAGATGTTGCGGTCCTCAAACTCCTTCTAGAATGGAACCCTGCGAGGTGGACGGTTGCTTTGTCTATTCTGGGCAGACGCAAGGAAGTTCTCTCTGAACTTCGGCCAGCGATCTAGGGAACTGACGATGTAGAACAGTTCCACGGGCCATCTCCTTCCTTGCCCGTCATCTATCATCCCGACCCTCCACCTCCTTTCTGAGTGATGACTGCACCCTAAACACATAAAATTAATCGCCGCTCGAGGCCAGCCAGGTGTCTCGCCTCCAGAAATTATCTCGCTGCTGCAAAAGAACAGCTCGGATCTGATAACGCCTCATCACTTCATATAAAGAGCACCGCGAAGTCGTACGGGAGCCCCCTGACAGGTTTGCAAAGTTCCGGGAAGCCCAGAGCCGCCTCTGGCTTCATGCAAAGATCAGGTGATAGCCGTTGCAGGTAGAGGCCCTGTTTCAGGTAAAGAAGGAACACCTTGACTCAAAGCCGTGCTGATTAAATCACCGGCTTCCAACAAAAGAGAATGCTGGTAAGGGCAGAATCAGGTGTGCACGCAGCATAGCTCTCTGTTCCTTCTAGAAACTTGAGGATGGCTTCGCAGAAGTCAAGCACGGGCTGGGAAGAAGCCCTCCAACTACACACTTAGCAGCAGATTATTACATAATCCAATGAAGCTCTGATTTTGAAATTCCATATGACAAGCCCCGCTTAGCTGAACTGTGGCAGATAGCAGCCGTCTGTTGTATCCCGTATGTATATTTTATTTTAACTATGCGGCCCTCTGGCAACGTCCTGTACATTTCAATCAATCAGAAGCTCCATTTGCCAGCTCCGCGTGGAGTTCAGCGCTTCTGAGGATTTGGCAGAGAGAAAACAATCACGGAGATAGATCTAAAAATGATTGTCTTAATCTAATCACGTGGCATTTCCAATATCTAGATCCGGGAAGGAAGCACATTCTTGCAGTACACAGAATGCAAGATCCACAAGTGCCAGGCGGGTTTTTACCAACGAGCTTGGCCTCCGTTTTAGATTAGCGGCAAATCCTCATAACTTGGCTCTAATTGAGAGCTTAGCTGTTGCTATTAAGTTCCTTTTCAGGAACAATACTGCCGACACCGTTCCCCTTGCTGAGAACATTCTCCCTCTCTATCGGAAACTATCCAACTGGATGAGAATTAAGACAAACACGTTATAAAATAACACTCCCCAAAGACAGGTTGGCATGTTTGATTAAGAGAAGCCTCAGATAGAGTCTGTGAATAAAATAAAGCCATCCGAAGTGTCTCGGGGCTTTGCCTTGCATAAGTCTGCGTTGTAATTCTACTTTCCCCGGGGTGCTGGTGGGGGCAGGGACGGTGGGGGAACATGTCTGTCCAGCCTCAGAGCCAACAGACACCCAGCCTCCAGGCTGGTTAGTACGCAGAACAGCAAACAGTGCCCAGGAGCCCAGGATAAACAGGTACCCTCTAAATCGGCCAGTGGGGCAGGCTGGGAAATGGTTGCAACCTTGGCATAAGAAGCCAAGGGGGGGGGGGGGGAAGAGATCTGATAAAATAACCAGGAGGGAAGAAAGTTCATATTGCAGATACTCATAGTTGAAAAGGTCCGACAACTTGCCTTGTCGTCCTGAACCTGTACAGATGGCTCCCGGTGACAGCTGCATAATAAATTGTGCCTAGTGAGGTCAGCAGCCCAGATTTATTGGACCGTATATAAATGTGTGACTCTGGTACTGGCCTTACTAAGGGCGGTGACGACGACACATTTATCGGCTGGGGCGGGCGGGGGACGCGAAATCAAATCAAATCCATCCTAAATTCAAACGTACCCTAAATCCACACATCAACATTCAGGGTGAAGAATCAATATCAGTTTTCCCGACGTGCCCGTGATACAGT